>NC_045434.1:198047389-198208343 GCF_002776525.5 Piliocolobus tephrosceles | reverse complement strand
TTTTTTTTTTTTTTTTTTTTTTTTTTTTTTTTGAGACGGAGTCTGGTGCTCTGTCGCCCAGGCTGGAGTGCAGTGGCCGGATCTCAGCTCACTGCAAGCTCCGCCTCCCGGGTTTACGCCATTCTCCTGCCTCAGCCTCCAGAGTAGCTGGGACTACAGGCGCCCGCCACCTCGCCCGGCTAGTTTTTTGTATTTTTTAGTAGAGACGGGGTTTCACCGTGTTAGCCAGGATGGTCTCGATCTCCTGACCTCATGATCCGCCCGTCTCGGCCTCCCAAAGTGCTGGGATTACAGGCTTGAGCCACCGCGCCCGGCCTGAAGATTTTTAAGTAAAATGCCTGCAGCTCTGGTGAGATTGTGGAAAGGGGACAGAGTCAGGGCGGGGGCCAGGAGGAGGCAGGTAGAAATTGGTACAACCTTTCTGAAAAGCATTTGGAAATATGTGTACCGACATTCCCTTCCAGATAATAAAATTACAATGATCAAAACCGTTTTTATTAACAGCTAGATCAATGCAACAGAAGAAATCATCTGGAAATATATATGTAGTATGTTCTTATATATTCAGACAGCCTTCAATTTTCTTTTTCAATTATTTTTTATTGAGACAGCGTCTCACTCTGTCACCCAGGCTGGAGTGCAGTGGCTCACTGCAACCTTCACTTCCCCAGTGATCCTCCCACCTCAGCCTCCTAAGTAGCTGGGACCGCAGGCACATGCTGCCATGCCCGACTAGTTTTTCTGTGTGTATGTAATTTTAGTAGAGATGGGGTTTCACCAAGTTGCCCAAGCTGGTCTCAAACTGCTGGACTCAAGCAATCCGCCTGTCTCAGCCTCCCAAAGTGCTAGGATTACAGGTGGGAGCCACCACGCCCTGCCCAGGTCCCTAATATTTGATAGTTCAACTTATGATTTTTCCACTTTGCAATGGTGTGAAAGCGATACGCATTCAGTAGAAACTGTACTTTGAGTACCCACACAACCATTCTGCGTTTACTTTCAGTACCGTCACCAATAAATTTCATGAGCTATCCAACACTTCATAAAATAGGCTTTGTGTTAGATGATTTTGCCTAACTGTAGGCTAATGTAAGTGCTCTGAGCATGCTTCAGGTAGGCTATGATGTTCAGTAGGTTACATATACGATATTAAATACACTTACGGGCCGGGCACGGTGGCTCACGCCTGTAATCCCAGCATTTTAGGAGGCTGAGGCAGGTAGATCACTTGAGGTCGGGAGTTCGAGGCCAGCCTGGCCAACATGGTGAAACCCTGTCTCTACTAAAAATACAAAAATTAACCTGGTGTGGTGGTATGTGCCGGTAGTCCCAGCTACTCAGGAGGCTGAGATAGGAGAGTCACTTGAACCCAGGAGGTGGAGGTTGCAGTAAGCTGAGATCACACCCCTGCACTCCAGCCTGGGCAACAGAGTGAGACTCCATCTCTAAATAAATAAATACACTTATGACTTAACGATATTTTCAACTTACAATGGATTTATCAGGACATAACCCATCATAAGTCAAGGAGCATCTGTACTAAATTGTATATATATGAAGCAGTGGGTTCCTTCAGTTAGAATCACTGGAAATAGTATTTAAGTTTGAGGCTTACCTTGACTTATGTTGGTGTTACATCTTGATAAATCCTGTCTCCAAAAAAAGAAAGTAAAGGTCATGATTAATCAGCCTTCAGCAAGCTAAGAGATCATAAAGTACAAGATCAATACACTGTATACAAATAATTGTTTTTTGAGACAGGGTCTCACCCTGTCACCCAGGTTGGAGTGCAGCAGTGTGATCACAGCTCACTGCAGCCTCAACCTCCCTGGGCTCAAGTGATCCTCCTACCTCAGCCTCTTGAGCAACTGGGACCACAAGTATAGCCTTCCACTATGCCCAGGCTAATTTTTTTTTTTTATAGAGATTGGGGGGTTGCCATGTTGCCCAGGCTGGTCTTGAAACTCTGGGCTCAAGTGATTCTCCCTCCTGGGCCTCCTAAAGTGCTAGGATTACATGGGTTTTTTGTTTGTTTTGAGACAAGGTCTCAAAACACTGTCACCCAGGCTGGAGTACAGTGGTGTAATCATGGCTCACTGCAGCCTTGACCTCCTGGGCTCAAGCAATGCTCCCACCTCAGCCTCCTGAGTAGCTGGAAGCAAAGGTGCGTGCCACCACACCCAGCCAATTTTTTAATCTTTTGTAGAGACAAGATTTCCCTGTGTTTACCCAGGCTGATCTCGAACTCCTGGAGCCAAGCAATCCTCTTCCCTCGGCCTCCCAAATGGTTGGGATTACAGGCATGAGCCACCACTCCTGGCCAAATAAAAATTTTAAAACATCTTTATATCAAAAAAAGAAAATTTTCAAAAGGGAAATTATGAGGAGAAAATTTTCAACAAATGTAATCACAGGGTTACTATCCACAGTGTATAAGATGTCCTTATAAACAAACAATGCTAATAGTTCAGTAGAAGAATGGACAGAGAACCAGGGCAGATCTCAAATGAAGCACATGAAAAATCAAGATGTCATGTTTGGGAAGGTTTTTTGTTTTTTGGGGTTTTTTTTTTGCCTATCAATCAGGAAAGGTATTTATAACTAAATATAGTAACAACCTTTTTGAAATGCATTTTGTCATTTTCCGATTAATAGTTTTTTTAAAATGTTCGTGCCCCTTGCCTAGTAACTGCTTCTGGGAATCTATGCTGAGGAAATAATCATAAATGCAACAGCATATTTTATATATAAAGGTATTCATTGTATGGTTAATCACGTAAGAGAAAATTGGAATGAAACTTTGATTACAACAATAAGGAAATAATTAGATAAATAACAGAACACACAATGCAATATTATGTAGTCATTAAAAAATCTAAATAGTATTTTAAAGCATAAGATAATGTTTGCAACATGTTAAGTGAAATAGATAGGAGATCCAAATTGGCTGATTAATGGTATACTAATCTTACCCAAAAAATTGGAGAAAAACACTCTATACTAAAATATTGAATAGTGACTCTGAACTCTAAAAATCTAAGACAGTTCTCAGTTAATTTAGAAAGTTTATTTTGCCAAGGTTGGGCCTGGTGCAGTGGCTCACGCTTGTAATCCCAGCACTTTGGGAGGCTGAGGTGGGCAGATCACGAGGTCAGGAGATTGAGACCACCATGGCTAACACGGTGAAACCCCGTCTCTACTAAAAATACAAAAAAATTAGCTGGGCGTAGTGGTGGGCACCTGTAGTCCCAGCTACTAGGGAGGCTGAAGCAGGAGAATGGCATGAACCTGGGAGGCGGAGCTTGCAGTGAGCCAAGATTGCACCACTGCACTCCAGCCCGGGCGACAGTGCGAGACTCTGTCTCAAAAAAGAAAAAAAGTTTATTTTGCCAAGGTCGAAGACACATGCCTGTGACACAGCCTCAGGAGGTCCTGACAACATGACAACATGTACCCAAGGTGTCAGAGCATACTTTGGTTTTATACATTTTAGGGAGTCATGAGACATCAACCAACATATGTAAGATGAACATTGGTTGGTCTGGAAAGGCGGGACAACTTGAAGTGGGGAAGAGGCTTCCAGGTCATAGGTAGATAAGAGACAAATGGCTGCATTCCTTTGAGTTTCTGATGAGCCTCTCCAAAGGAGGCAATCAGATATGCATTTATCTCAGTGAGCAGAGGGGTGACTTTGAATAGAATGGGAAACAGGTTTGCTCTGAGCAGTTCCCAGCTTGACTTTTCCCTTTAGCTTAGTGATTTGGGGGACCCAAGGTATTTTCCTTGCACATGACTATCTCTGGATCCTGGGATTGTACGTGATTTGAATTTTTTTTATTTATCTTTTTGTTTTCAAGTGTTCTGTAAAGGCCAAGTCCAATTTTTATGAGAAAATTTTAAATATCAAAAATCGACATGACTCATCTCCCAACCAATGTTGGATGTGCTGATAAGAAGTTTCACTCCTCCAGCAAACTATTGGATCGTGTTGCAACTCTCTTCTTGGGAGAATGGCTGACTTGCCAGGAATGGGAGACAAATGAGGGTGTTACCAGGGAGGCAGGTTAATTTAAGGCTCTTCAGGAAAAGGTACCATCTGGGATGCAAATCCTATAGGAGATCTAGAGTGTGTGGCAGAACATGAACTAAAATATCCAGCACACCCAGATGCATATTGAGTCTGAGATAGAGATCGATCGATTCCTAGAGTTAAAGCAGGCAGGCCTCTAGTTTCCCCTTCTTTATTTCTCACTGCATGCTCTCTCATGCAGCGATTTCTCTCCTCATCAGAAGCAGCTCCGTTTCCTCTCTCCCTTTCACTCCACTACATTTATTGTGCACTTACTACCTACCAGAACCAGATGTTGTTACAGGAGCTGGGAATACATCCATGAACAGACTAATCCCTGCCCGCATGGAACTGATACTCTATTTGGGACTTAGGCATTAAATCAGTAATTGCATAATTATTTTATTAATTACAATTGTGATAGATGCTTTGAAAAAGTACTACAGGGAGCCATGGAATCATTTACGGTGAATATCAGTTGGGATTGTGTTTGGCTGCAACAGACACCTAACAAGATACAAGAATATTTCTTTACCATATGAAGGCAGTATAGATGGAGGAACCCAGGGCTGGTATGGCAGCTCTGGTGTCACAAGGGATACAGGCTCCTCATCTTTTGGATTCACCATCCTGACATGTGGCTTCCATCTTCAAGATTACCTCCTGGTCCAGAGTGGCTGCTGGAGCTCCAGCCATCGTGTTCACATTGCAGGCTAGAAGAAAGAACTGCAAAAGGTTGGGCCAGGCGCAGTGGCTCATGCCTGTAATCCCAGCACTTTGGGAGCACGAGGTGGGTGGATCACAAGGTCAGGAGTTTGAGACCAGCCTGGCCAACATGGTGAAACCCTGTCTCTACTAAAAATACAAAAATTAGCCAGATGTGGTGGCGCATGCCTATAATCCTAGCTACTCAGGAGGCTGAGGCAGGAAAATTGCTTGAACCTGGGAGGCGAGGTTGCAGTGAGCCTAGATCACACCACTGCACTCCAGCCTGGGTGATAGAGTAAGGCTCCATCTCAAAAAAAAGAAGCAAAAGGGTACCTCTGCCAGCCAAGCCAGCCTCCCTCTGCTCATATCTCACTGGGCAAAAGTAAAATTTTCCTTGTAAACTGATTATAAACCAGCTCATGTTTCCTGAGCATCTGCAATGTGTCTGGCACTTTACAAAACAACTTTGCAAAGCAGGTATCATCGATTCTATTTAACTTTGGGAGGCTGAGGTGGGAGGGTCAGTTGAGCCCAGGTGTTTGAGACCAGCCTGGGCAACAAAAGCGAGACCTTGCTTGTAAATTATAAAAATAATAATTAAAAAATCCATTGTAACAGATGAGAAAAGTAAGGCTTCACAGGCTTAAAGAACTTGCCCAAAAATCACACAACCAGTCAGTGGTAGAGCTGACTTCCTGGAGCCCCTACTCTTTCCATTGTACTTTTCTGCCTTCCCATCAGCAACTAAAAACGAAGCAAGAAAGTTCCTCAGATGTGTCATAGACGATATTTAAAGAAAGGTCACCTTTTTCCTATTTAAAATGCATTAAACAATGCAACCAATTAAAAGAACTGAGATAGATTTGTATAAAAGCAGGGACTCGGTTTGTTTTGTTCACTGCTATATTCCCAATGCCTAGAACCGTGTCTAGTAAACATACTGGCATGGGAAGAACATTTCCATAACCCCTGAATGTTCTGTGCCCCTTTCCAGTTAATCCCTACCCTCAGAAGCAACCGCTATTCTGATGCTTATTACCATACATTAGTTTTGCCTCTTCTTGACTTTCATATACATGAAATCATACATCTATGCTTTTTGACTTCTTTTGCTCAACAATTGCTTTTGAGATTTATCCGTTGTTTTGTGTATCAGTATTTCATTATTTTTTTTATTGCTGTGTAGTATCATATTGTTTGAATATACCATGGTTTTCTTATCCATTCCTCTTATGGGCATTTGGGATATTTACAATTGGAGAACAGTATGAGTAAAGATTTTTTGTTGTTTTGTTTTTGTTTTTGTTTTATTGAGATGGAGTCTCACTCTGTTGCTCAGGCTTGAATGCAGTGGCACAATCTTGGCTCACTGCAACCTCTGCCTCTCGGGTTCAAGCCATTCTCCCACCTCAGCCTCCCGGGTCACTGGGATTACAGGTGCCCGTCACCATGCCTGGCTGTATTTAATTATGTTGCCCAGGCTGGTCTCAAACATCTGACCCCAAATGATCCACCCACTTTGGCCTCCCAAAGTGCTGGGATTATAGGGGTGAGTCACTGCACCCAGCCAAGATGTTAAGAGCATTCTTGTACCAGCCTGTTTTTTGGTAGACATTTGCCTAGGTTTCTCGAGTCTACATCTAGGAGTGGAATTTCTGGGTCATAGGGTAGGTGTACATTTAGCTTGGTAAACTGGCAGTTTCTAAAAAACAGTTGCATCCTTTTACATTCCAGCAGCAATGTATGCATGTGAGAGAGATCTTTTGCCACTTGTATTATTTTTATAGCACAGCCCCAAAACAAACCTAATAAAGATTTGTTAGGATATTTACTGTTAAATCTACTCAAATAAGAATAAGAAAATCTGAAATGAAATTGCCGGTCTGGAAATTCTCCTGAAAGGCAAGAGGTGTGCTACTCGGGATCTGTGGCATCATCTGAGAGGTTCTGCTTAAGTTTTCCAGGGCAGCAAAATGCTTAGCAACCTGGGCATAGGTTTCAATGGATTGAGCCACAGGGATCAATTTCTCTTTTTCTCAGCCTGTAACTCAAACCTCACATGAGATGGAGAGGGAGGGAGTGTTAGAAATGTGAAACTGTGTCAAGTTCATTCATAACAAGCATTTATTACCCACCGTGTGGTCATCACCTCGCTAGACATGATGGTAAAGAGGAAGGATGTGGAAGATTCTGTTCTTGTTCTCAAGTTCTCGAGTTGCTCACGATCTAGATGATAGATACAAGATGGCAACTCTTCCTCTGTTCACCATGGAAAGGCTGGTGTTTGTTCTTCTAGATTCTGCCTTTTGCCTTTTCTGTGTTCTATTCTACATGCGCTCCCGGGGTCATTTCATCTCAGCCCGTGGTTTCAACTGACTACCGCACCTCCATCCCAAATCACTACTCATTGAGCTCACTCCTAGGCTCCAGATGCATGTTTTCCAACTGCTTCCATCCTCAGCTCCTCTCTACCACTCATAATTTACATACAGTTCCTCAGTAAACTGTGTTAACACTGCCTCTGAGATATAGCCAGAATCCTACCATTTCTCATTGCTTCCCCCATCACAACCCTGTCCAAGCCACAGTCATCTCTGGTCTGCACTTGTGGTGATACTTCTTCCAAATCAATATCACTACAGTAGTGCTGTTGCCTGCCCTTGATTCATTCCCCTTTCTTTTGGTAATAGCAACTTGAATCTCCTTTGGTGAATGTAACCATCAGCATCTCAGCAGATGATTAATCTAAAGTGGGTTTAGTAAAGGTTCCATACAGATGTGTGGGCAAGGTTGAGGGAAAAAGCAGGTCTGATGGTGTGATACACTGTGGCAGGCAACAGAGGGGAACCATTATCACCTCCAGGGTGGATAATTCTGGAGGTGGAGAAAGGAGAATTTACTAGAACTAGGAGAGAGTACCTGTGTGAAGAAGGCCAGTTGACAGAAGCTTCAATAAATGCATGTAGCCAACCTGCAGCAACCCAGAAGGGCAGGGGCCAGAGGAATAAAACCCTTACGTTCCTCCTCCTCCAACCCTTGGGTCTCATTTCCAATGTCTTCTATTTGGTGAATTCAACTGTAAGTCAGAGGACAAGGGACCTGTGGAAGCAGTCCATGCAGGTTGGCCTCTTGAGGCTCAAATCAGGAAGGAAAAGGGTGGAGAGTAGATCTGGAAGGGCCAACAGAAATGGTCTAGCACAGGAAGCCAGCTCTCCCCAAATCTCAGCCCATGCGATTTGAGAGGAGCTGTCAGAATGTTTCATGCTCCTTCTCAGGACAGTGGTTTAGTGATGCATGGGTAACACAAGTTAGACCAATGAGATGTAGTCCTGGGACTTTTGTTGACAGCATCAGGGAAAAGAAACTCCCTTTCTGCTGGAAAGGGTGTGATTTGAAGTTGTAAGCAGCCATTCTGCCATCTCATGGGGAAAAGGAAGCCTAAGAATGAAAAGTCAACAGGAAATAGAGTCAAGAAATGGAGAGAAAAGACTTAATCCTGAAGTCATAGTTTAAGCCCCTGAATCCAGCCATGCCTGAAGCCCCAAACTTTTCTGTTATGTGAGTCAATGCATTCCATTTGCTGCTTAACCCAGTCTGAGTGATGTATTCCATGAAAAAAAAAAAAAAAGAGAATCTTGAATAATACCGGATAATGTGAACCCCGTTCCCTGGCCCATCATGTAGATTGCTCACTTCTTCCTCTGCTTTGTCAGCGCGTCGCCAATGTCTCAAATAGTGCACATCTACAATTGTGTCACAATCACTGTCTCCCCTATCTGTGGGCTCCTTAGGTGGCGGATCTGTATGGGCCTTACCCGTGCAAGCCCAACACCCGCACAGGGCCTAATACCTCAGGGAAACTCAGTTAAACAAGCTAACTTGGTTGTTTGACTTAGGATCTCTCAAGGCCATTTGTGTGTGTGTGTGTGAACGTGCATCAGACATCTCCAGGCAGGGCTATGGAATGCAGCCATTTCCAATCTTATGTGATGTGAAAACTCAATTTTTTGGCCAGGTGCAATGGCTCATGCCTATAATCCCAGCACTCTGGGAGGCCAACGCAGGAGGACTGCTTGAGTTCAGGAGTTCAAGACCAGCCTGGGCAACATAGTGAGACCTCATCTCTACAAAAAATAGAAAAATTAACCAGGCATGGTGGCATGCACCTGTAGTCCCAGCTACTCAGGAGGCTGAGGTGGGAAGATCGCTTGAGCCTGGATGGTTGAAGCTATGATTGTGCCACTGCACTCCAGCCTAGACAACAGAGCAGACCTCATCTCAAAACAAACAAACAAAACAAAACAAAAAACCCTCAACTTTTGCAAAAGTTGCTGTGTTAGAGGAATTTAAACCAAAAAAAAAAAAAAAAAATTACTGCAGTCCTTAGGGTGACTTTGACAAAAGAAGCAGTTTGCAATCAATATTAGTTAAACGAATGAAAGTGAAGAACTTAGTTAAGACAAGATGGGGAGCAGGAGCAGCAGGGTTGGAGCCATCAGGAACCACAGAAGCAGCAAGCAGGAAGCAGGAAGGGTGATCTGCTGGGTATGCCTCTGTGAGGGTGCTGGGCCCAACTGCTGGAGAGCCCTTGGGGTCATAATCCAACCCCGATTCCTCAGTTTACATCTAACAGGGATTAGATGTGCTGTACACATTTTAGTCCATCTTCCTGCCCCATGATGCAGGCACTGAGTGCCTTTGATGTTAACCTTCACTGTGCCTCACTTTGCCTCTGAAAGGCCTTGAGTGGGTAATCAGAGCTGATTTTCTTCTAACTGCACTGCACATTCCTTTTTTTTTTTCTTTTGAGACGGAGCCTTGCTATGTTGTCCAGGCTGGTCTCAGACTCCTGGCCTCAACCGATCCTCCCGCCTCATCCTCCTGAGTTGCTGGGACTATGGGTGCGCACCACCGCGCGGCTGCGGGTCTTTGCAGGTGGGAGCTGAGTCCAGTTATTTTCCCTGCTCTGTGATCCTGCTTCCCTCTCTGCCGGCTAAGGGAGGAGACACCAGCTGCCTTCCAAGTTGTGCTCAGGAGCTTTGTCATCATAGTTGTTATTGGTAATAATAATACTTGCCAATGTAAGCCTCGGTTCTACCACTGAAACGCGCTGAACAGTTTAGACCCGGGCTCTTCCCTTTGTCTAATAGTTGTAATCATGTCCCATGGTCTCCTAGGGCGTCGGAGACAAGCGAGCAAGACTGCATGGAAGGGTTTTTACACGAAAAAGAAAGCATTAAACATGTGAATTGTACGACAACGGTAGATAGGGCATAGGGTGAAGAGGAGTAAGAGGAGGAGGGAGAGCGGGAGGAGGAAGAAGAGCACGAGTGGGGAGGAGGGGAGGGGAGGGGGTGGTGTGGGGAAGGGGAAGAGGGTTGTACCCGCCAGGGCGGGCCCCAGCCTGTGCCGTCCCACACCTGGTGCTAGCTCCAGCTCAGGTACTTGAGGCCGCCTCTCCTCGGGCAATGAGGCGCCGGGAAGTCCCCCGCATCTGATAATATCCGGGCTGCCGGTTGCCGGGAGGTGAACCGAGGTAAACTCTCCGCGCGCGGGGCGCAGTGTACATAGTAACCAGCCCTGAGTAAACGTTCGTCATATTCCTATGAGCTGCTCCGGAGACTGTCCTACGGGGCTAGCAGGAAAAGGAGATCGGCTCTCTCCGCTCCCGGTGGAAAACGAGAAGGTCGCCAGAGGTCCTGTTTTGGGGGGATCTAAAGCCCCCGCCCCAGCGCTACAGCCCAAGCCCCCTACAGGCTGGAGACCAAGGACCCGGAGGAGCGGAAGAAGGGCGCGCGCGCGCGCGCGGCGAGACACCCCCACCCCGGCCCCCGCGCGCTCCTGCGCGCCCCCCACCCGGCCCGGCCTCCGGCGCCTGCGCCGCCGTGCGCGCGCCCTGCCAGAACAGGCGAAGACGAGGCGGGCGCGCGCAGGGACCCGGGAGCGCGCGCGGCGCCGGCAGCCTAGCTCAGCCGGGACACCGCCCTAGTCCGCGCCTAGGCGGCCGCTCTCTCCGGCGTCGAGGGCGTGGCGGCGAGGCTGCTGCTGCCCGCGGCTCCTGGCTTTGCCCTCGGCCCCGCCTGCCGCCTGCCAGGCTCTCGGAGGCCCCGCAGCTCGCGGCGCCCGGCTCCCCGCAGACCCGTCGGACCGCCAGGGCTCGTCCGCTGCCCTCCCGGCTCGGGTCCTGCGGCGGCGGGGCGTGCAGGTGAGGCTCCTTGGCGCCCGCCCTCTCCAGCAGGTTTGCACCCAGCGCGGGGCGGGGGTGGGGCGCGGGGCGGGGGCGGGGGCCGTGAAAAGTTAAAAATAAAAAAAAAGGAAGAACCCAGCCCCAGAAGCCCGGGAGGGGTGGGAGCCCCGAGCCGCGGGACCCAGAGATGCTGGGTCGTCGCAGCGACGTCGCCTCCCGCCGCACCCTTCTCGCGCGCTGGGTCTAGTCTGGCAGCCTCGAGGGTGGTGTCTTGGAAAACAAAACAAAAGTGTTTTGTCTTCTCCACCAACCATTTTCTCCCACCAAGTGTTTGACTTTTTGAAAAGCCGACAGGCCCAGCCTGCCTCTGAAGGCAGGAGCGGTGCATGGGCGCCTGGAAGGTGGAAGCCCCCTGTCTTTCTCCCTTGCCCCGCTGCCTCCACGGTGCGTGGACCACTATCGCATCAGTGACTCCCTAACTTCTTGAAACTTGTCTGTCTGCTTCTGTCCGCCGCCTGGACAGGTAGGGCAGGAGTGATCTGTTCCAGGTTGATTCGTCTAGCTTCCGTGCAAAATCTGATCATCTCCTTTAGAGATTAGGATTCTGGTGTAGGAAGCAATCCAGATCCGTGTTTCAGATACAAACAAGGATTATTTAAAGTGATGTTTTCCTGTAGTGCTGAAAGCCAAAAATACTTGCTTCCACTTGTTGGAAGCCACTGAGTACACCACATTTATTTGAACTTTTCATAGAAGTCTCTGATGTACTGTTTGGCAAAAGAAGCAATTGATTTATCGGTAGCTGTGATTACATACGATGTAAAGTAATTTGTTCTAAGACTGTTTCATTGGCTTTAGTTCAATATCTTAAGCTCTGTAAACACGTAATTCAGCAGCTAGATATGCATCACACAAATGTGTTCTTTTTGGTGGGGATTTAAATTGATCTTCTAGAAATGGGCTTTCCATGCAGAAAGACTGTGAAAAGCCTGAAAACTGAGTCTCTTTGTTAGCCAGGTCATCAGCTTTACATTTTACTGCATTGGCAAGCCTTGCCTTTTTCCTTTTCTTTTCTTTTCTCTTTTCTTGTCCTGTCCTGTCCTGTCCTTTCCTTCTTTTTGAGGCATAGGCCTGGCTCTGTCACCCAGGCTGGAGTGCAGTGATGCAGACACAACTCACTGCAGCCTCAACTTGCCAGGATCAAGCGATCCTCCCACCTCTCAGCGTCCCGAGTAGCTGGGACTGCAGGTGCCGGCTAATTTTTTGTAGAGATTGGGTCTCACCATGTTGCCCGGCTGTTCTTGAACTCCTGGGCCCAAGCCTTCCGTCCACCTCTGCCTCCCAAAGTGCTGGGATTACAGGCATGAGCCACCGCGCCCGGCCTAGACCTTTTTTCTTAGCCTGGAAACAGATTTCAGTGCTTTTCTAGGAAACAAGATTTTTCCTGCTGTTGAAATATAACGTTTGTAAAGGTTTCAAACGTGAACATTAGGTAACAGACAAGATCAGATTTTGTATGGTGTTAGAGTTGTTGGTTGAAGGACTTAAAACATGAAAAATAGCGTGAACCGGAAATCCATTAGCCTGAAGCCTGTGAAATAATGGAAGCTCTGAAGTTCAACACCATTTGTTACTTAGAAAAAAAAAAACCACAGAAGGTGGAGGTAGGACAGCAGTCTCCACTTTCTCCCTAGAATGTAGAAGTTCTATCCAGGGGAAAGGAATTACACACAGCACAACAAATAGCATCAGTCTTATATATCTCAACTTCAGTTATTCTTTAAAGCCTGTTGTTTTCATGTGTTTTGTAGGCTGGTTGTTGTTGTTGTTTATTTCTATCTGTCTCTTGCTAACAAATTCCTGGTGGAGTGGAACCTCAATTTTAACAGGGCTAATTCTAGGTTATCTGTGAAAACAGGACATGGGTCACTGAAGCATAAAAAATACAAAAATCAGATCTTCACCTGTTTTACTTTACCGTCGCACCAAATTTTTCTTACACACAGCTACTAAAAAATAGTACAGTTCTGCCTGTAAGTGGTAAATGAGTAGAGAATAGAAGGTAGGGCTTTGTGATAGCCGTTTGGAACTTCCCATTGATGGTCCTAAGTGGCTTTTCATTGTTGTTTTTGTTTTCTTTTTCTTTTCTTTTTTTTGAGATAAGTTCTCCTTCTGTTGCCCAGGCCGGAGTGCAGTGGTGCAAACACAGCTCACTGCAGCCTTGGCCTCCCAGGCTGAAGTAGTCCTCCCACCGCAGCCTCCTGAATGGCTGGGACTACAGGTGTGCACCATGTATTTTTTTGCAGAGACGGGGTTTTGCCATGTTGCCCGGGCTGGTCTTGAACGCTGGAGCTCTGGCAGCCCGCCTGCCTCCACCTCCCGAAGTGCTGGGATTACAGGCATGAGCCACCACACCAGTCCAGGTGTTTCGTTTTGTTTTTTAACTTAGTTGAAATTTATAATTTAGAAGTTTATAAAAGGAACTTAGTAGCCCAAAGCACCTGTGTTTATTTTATATATTTTATACATTTTATGTATTTTATTTTGTTCATTTTATAAATACGGAAAAGCCAAGTGATTTTTCCCAAGGTTATTCAGCAGGATGCTTGTAGAGCTGATAATGGAGCACTTGTTTGCTTCCAGTATTGCTTGCTAGCATTTTTAACACACACACAAAGTAAAAAGTGCTTCTAGCTAAGATATTGAAATGTTCACCAAGTTGGGAAGCTTATTAATTTGAAAAATTATTATTTTAATCCTGGAGGAGAAAGAATTTGCCTTTTCCTGATCAGAACAGAAAATGCAAGATCCATGCCATGTGCTTGACATTTTGCCTTGATAGGTGACTTTTATCACAGGCTTGTTGTGGCAGACCAGATGGTCATGCTACTTGGAGTTTTTCCACTCATTTGATATTTCCATGAAGAAACAATTTGCCAGAAGCCAGCCGCAGTTACAGTTGTGCTGGAGATGATGGGAAACCTGGCTTAGCACAGACTTTTGCTTACAGGAGCTGGAGGATATTGGTTCAGCCCGCTCTGCTGGGCCAGTCAGAAGTTCCCTGGATTGGTAAACTGAGGAACAGTTGAGTCTTCTGATGGTTGGAGCGGAGCGGTAATCATACCACTGCACTCTAGCCTGGGTGACAGAGACCCTGTCTCTAAAAAAAGAAAAAAGAAAGAAATATAGATATCTTGGGACAAAAGACAAATAATTTGACAATAATCTAAAAAAAAGGAAGGAAAATAGCTAAGACGTTATTAGGATAACTGACAAAATTTGAATCCAGATTATGCATTTGACAAATTATGTATTAGATAATAGTATTATATCCATGTTAAAGTTCCTATTTTTGATAAATATCTTATGGGTTATGTAAGAAAATTATCTTGTTCTTATACACTGAAGTATTTGGAAGTAAAAGGGGTATGTTCCATCTTTCAATGTCTCAGGAAAATGCACGTCTATAAAAATAGAGAAAGATAAAGCAGATGGACAAAACAGAAGGAATTAGTGACTCTGGGTAAAGGATACAGCGTACCCAAGTTCCTCGTGCTATTCTTATAACTTCTGTTTGAAGTTATATCAAAAAAAAAAAAAAAAAAGGTATTCAAAATTGAAGGTAGAAAACAGGAAATGAAGGTGTGACATTCTAAGAATTTTTTTTTTTTTAAGTCAGGTGAAGGATTGTTTCCTGTGTTCTGTTTTTTAAAATCTTTTTATGGGTTAGACGAGGGAACTTAAAAAAAATCTTATCAAGAATAGGTTGACTTTCTCAAATTTCAAAATCTAGTCAGCCAAGCTTCTCAACTTGTCAGCCTCCAAAAACCCAGGCACAGTATTTTCTTTGCGTCTTTTTAATGGGTTGGGAATAGGATAGAAACATTAGTGCCTCTAAGAGATAAGACACCAAGACAGCCCGCCTTTAGAGATACTAAAAGTAAATTGCTTTGGTTTTATCATTTCCCTGCCTAAAAACCCACAATGGCATGCTGATAGTGACATGGTTTTTATGTCAAAACTCTGTAACCCTACTTTCTTGGCAACCTGGCCCATACCTGCCTTTCCGACTGTCTCATGCCACCCCCACCAAACACCTTGCACCTTAGCCATGCCGGATCACGTGAACATGAGGGTCCTATTGTCTTCCTGCCTTTGTTCACGTCCTGCTGGCTTTGCATGGAATACTCCCCATTCTTTTCCTCCTGAAATTCTGTTCATCCTTGAAGTCTCACCATCGCCTCCTTTGGGAAGCTATCTGTAATCCCATGCAAAATTCAATTTACCTGTGTCTGTGCTGACATATCAGTGGGGTCACCACAATGCTACCTGCTTTTATTCAGCCTCCCTTATTAAGCATACACTGTGAGCGGGAAACTGTGCCAGGGCCTGGGGCTTCACAGATACAGTCTTGTAGCTAGGAGTGATTTGTAAACAAATAATCACAACATAAGTGTGTATAACAGAAAAATGAACCAAGCACTGTAAGAGCTAAGTCCACCTGCTAACTTTGTCTTGAAGAAAAGACTAATAGCCACAGTGAGATACAGTATCACTCCCTGCCCTGCTCCCCCAGGGCCCCTTTCCCGATTGGAGATTTCTGGCACAATAAATGAGTAAGTTAAAAACAGTTGTTGTACCTGTGGGCCACCCAGATAGATATATTCAATAGAAAGTGAAAAATACGGCTGGGTGTGGTGGCTCACGCCTGTAATCCCAGCACTTTGGGAGTCCGAGGAGGGTGGATCACCTGACATCAGGAGTTTAAGACCAGCCTGCCCAACATGATGAGACCCCATCTCTGCTAAAAATACAAAAAGCCGGGTGTGGTGGCACGTGCCTGTAGTCCCAGCTACTCGGGAGACTGAGGCAGGAGAATTGCTTGAAACCTGGAGGCAGAGGTTGCCAGTGAGCCAAGATCGTGCCACTGCACTCCAGCCTGGACAACAAAGACGAAAAGAAAACCCCTTTCCAAAAAAAAAAAAAAAAAAAGAAAGAAAGAAATTGAAAAATACAAGACTAGAACTCAGGAGAGAGAGTGAATCCTGGTATATAAATTTGAACGTAGCTATATAAATCAGTGATTTTCAGGGTGTGTAGGCAGGAAAGACCAACAGGCAGATCACAGTCTCTTGGGGACATGGTGCTTTTCCAAATTACCTATCCTCCTTATTGCTCAAGGTTCTGCTCTGGCTTCACTCCCAACTTTGGTGACATTCATCCTCTCTTAAGGTCGTTGCATGAAATGAGAGCCAGTATTGACACAGGTGTGTGTGAACCACAGGGAGGCAGGAACTTAGTTGAGAACCTCTGGTGGTTAGGCAGCTAAATACTCCAGTGTGGATAAAATCACCCAGGAGAGGAAGATGAGGAAAAGAGGATGAGGATGTGGAGAAAGAGGAGGCAGTAAAAAAGATAGAGTTGGTGAGAAAGAAGGACCAGGAAGAGCCAAGACCCAGAAGGCAGGGACACAGGAAGGTCCAAGAATGAGTGGAATAGGCAGGCCGGTCATGTGCTACAGATATAGGCTGAGACTTGACACTGGGTTTCAACTACAGGCTTGTTCGGGGATGTCATGGGTTTTGTTACAGATCGTTGTAATAAAGCCGGACACACGAATTTTGGTTTCCCAGTGCATATAAAAGTCTTGTTTACACTATACTATAGTCTATTAAGTGTGCAATAGCATATGTCTTTAAAAAATGTATATACCTTCATTTAAAAAATACTTTGTTGCTGAAAAATGCTAACAATTGGCTGGTGTGGTGGCTCACACCTATAGTCCCAGTACTTTAGGAAGCTGAGGTGAGTGAATCACTTGAGCTCACCAGTTCGAGACCAACCTGGGCAACATGGCAAAACCCCATCTCTACAAAGAATACAAAAATTAACCGGGCATGATGGTGTGTGCTTGTAGTTCCAGCTACTTGGGAGACTGAGGTGGGAGGATCACCTGAGCCTGGGAAGGTCAAGGCTACAGTGAACCATGATTACGCCACTGCACTAGAGTCTGGGCAACAGAGTTAGACCCCCATCTCAAAAAATAATGCTGACGACTGAGTCGTAATCTTTTTGTTCGTGGAAGGTCTTGCCTTGAGGTTGATGGCTGCTAACTGATCAGGGTGGTGATGCTGTAGTTTGGGGTGGCTGTGGCAATTATTAAAATAAGACAACAGCATTTCGTGACAGATTTCTCTGTAGTGTATGATGCTGTTTGATAGCATTTTACCTACAATAGAAGTTCTTTCAAATTTGCAGCCAATCCTCTGATCTCTGCCATTGCTTTATCAACTAAGTTTATGGAATATTGTAAATCCTTTGTTGCCATTTCAATGATGTTTACAATATCTTCCCCAGGAGTAGATTTTATCTCAGGAGACCACCTTCTTTGCTCATTCACAGGAAGCCAACTCCCATCCATTCAAGTTTTGTTTGAGATTGCAGGAATTCAGTCACATCTTTGGGCTCCACTTCTAATTCTAGTTCTCTTGGTATTTCCACCACATCTGCAGTTATTTTCTCCTCTGATGTCTTGAACACCTCAGAGTCATCCATGAGGGTTGAAATCAACTTCTTCCCAACGCTTGTTGATGTTGCAATTTTGACCTCCTCCCATAAATCACGAATGTTCTGAATGGCATCTAAAATGGTGACTTCTTTCCAGAAAGTTTTCCATTTACTTTGCCCAGATCCATCTGAGGAATTGCCGTCTCTGGCAGCTGTATACTTACGAAATGTACTTCTTAAAATAGTAAGACTTGAAAGTCAGAGTTACTCCTTGATCCATGGGCCGCAGAATGGATATTGTGTTAGCAGACATGAAAAGAAATCTCCCTGTGTATTTCTGTCAGAGCTCCTGGGTGACCAAGCGCATTGTCAACGAGCAGTAATATTTTGAAAGGAATCTCTCTTTTTTTTTCTTAGCAGTAGGTCTCAAGAATGGGCTTAAAACATACAGGAAACCATATTGTTAACAGATGTGCGGTCATCCAGGCTGTATTGTTCCGTTCATAGAGCAGAGGCAGTGTAGATTTAGCACAGTTCTTAAGGGCTGTAGGATTTTTAGAATGGTGAATGAGCATTGGCTTTAACTTATAGTCACCAGCTGTGTTAGCCCCTAACAAAAGAGTCAGCCTGTTCTTCGAGGCTTTGAAGCCAGGCATTGACTTCTAGCTATGAAAGTCCTAGATGAATCTTCTTCCAATAGAAGGCTATTTGGTCTATATTGAAAATCTGTTAAGTGTGGCCACCTTCATCAGTGACCTTAGCTAGATCTGCTGGAGAACTTGCTGCAGCTTCCACATCAGCACTTGCTGCTTCGCCTTGCACTTCTATGTTATAGAGACAGTTTCTTTCCTTCAGCCTCATAAATCAACCTCTGCTAGCTTCAGACTTTTCTTCTGCGGCTTCCTCAGCTCTCTCAGCCTTCATAGAAGTGAAGAGAGTTAGGCCTTGCTCTGGATTAGACTTTGGTTTAAGGGAATGTTGTGGCTGGTTTGATCTTCTATCTAGACCACTCAGACTTTCCATATCAGCAATAAGGCTGTTTTTGCCTTTTTAACATTTGTGTGTTCACTGGAGTAGCACTTTCAATATCCTTTGGGAACTTTTCCTTTGCATTCACAACTTGACTGATTGGTGCAAGAGACTTAGCTTTCAGCGTCTCCGGATGAATCTTCCTCAGTAGGCTTAATCATTGCTGACTTTTGATTTGAAGTGAGAGACTCACGAAGCTTCTTTCACTTGAGCACTTAGAGGCCATTGAAGGGTTATCAGTTGGCCTAATTTCAGTATTGTCGTGTCTCAGGGAGTAGGGAGGCCCGAGGAGAGGGAGAGAGTCGGGGGAATGGCCCCAGTCAGTGGAGCAGTTAGAACACCCACAACACATACTGATTAAGAACACTCATAGCCAGGTACCGTGGCTCATGCCTGTAATCCCAGCACTTTGGGAGCCGAGGTGGGCAGATCACAAGGTCAAGAGATCGAGGCCATCCTGGCCAACATGGTAAAACCCTATCTCTATTAAAAATACAAAAAATTAGCTGGGTGTGGTGGCGTACACCTGTAGCCCCAGCTACTCAGGAGGCTGAGGCAGGAGAATCTCTTGAACCCAGGAGGTGGAGGTTGCAGTGAGCCAAGATTACCCCATTGCACCCCAGCCTGGGGACAGAGTGAGACTCTGTCTCAAAACAAAACACCCACAACATGTATTGGTTAAGGACACCTGCATGTATTCATTGATTAAGAACACCCACAACATGTATTGATTAAGTTTGCCGTCTTATATGGGTGCAGTTCATGGTGCCCCAAAACAATTACAATGGTAACATCAAAGATCACTGACCACAGATCAACATTAACAGATACAATAATAATGAAAAGGTCTGAAATACTGTGAGAATTACCAGAATATGTCAAACATGAAGTGAGCACATCCTGTTTGAAAATGGCACTGATAGACTTGCTTAATGCAGGGTTGTCATAAGCCTTCACTTTGGAAAAAATGCAGTTCTGTGTGATACAGTGACGTATGGTAAAATGTGGGATGCCTGTTGGGAAGCCGTTGCCGTCCACGAGGAGGGCAGCTGCAGCCAAAAGGTAGTGCGGAGGCCAAACTGCACCTAATTCAGGAGTGACTAGAGCAGAGGGAGCGCGGCAAGAAGATATCACATTTCCCAGGAGCTGGTAGGAAGGTGAAGGAGAATTAGGGCCAGTGTGAAGGGAGGGTAGAATCCGGATGGTAGGGCTTGCGGGAACACATATGTTTGCTGAGGAAGAGGAACAAGTGGAGAAGGAGGAATTGAAAGTATAGCTGACAGTTTGGGAGGCCGAGGTGGGCCAATAACTTAAGGTCAGGAGTTCGAGACCAGCCTGGCCAACATGACAAAACCCCGTCTCTACTAAAAATACAAAAATTAGCCGGGCGTGGTGGTGCATGCCTGTAGTCCCAGCTACTTGGGAGGCTGAGGCAGGAGAATGGCTTGAACCTGGGAGGCAGAGGTTGCAGTAAGCCAAGATCGCACTACTGCACTCCAGCCTGGGTGGCAGGATAAAATTCTGTCTCAAAAAAAAAAAAAAAAAATTAAGTACAGCTGACAGCTGATGGAACAAAGTTCTGTAGGAGAACGGGTGCTTACCGTTGTTGAGGAGGAGAAATGCTGGCTTTGCTGGGAGTGACTTGAGGGTAGGAACCATGTTTTCTTCACTCCCCAACACCAAGCAGTAGGCGCTCAGAAAATGTGTACACAAATGGGTAGAGATTTTACTTCTTAGAAGTAGTCTTGATTAGTATTATAGAATACCAAAAACCCTCACTATTTTTATTCTATAATTGCCATTCTGTATTGTACTGTGTATAAGCAATGTATTTGTGACCTTCTGTTCTTTGAAGTAAAAGTGAAAACTCACAAATCAGGTGGTATTGAGGTAGTAATCATAATCACTTAGTTTGTCTGTGCCTGCTACTTATTTCTCAAATTCTGCCCCTACATCTTGAAATGTGTCATGTCCAAGACTGTCTGCTCAGTGGATGTGATGTGCAATTCATTGGAAGAGGCAGACATGCACAGAAACAGTCTATGAGAGACAGATTCTGTCCTGTTATTCCACTCAGGGACACTGTCAGCTTCAGACATTTGCCTTAAAATTGGTTATTTTTTAAAGTTCAGAAAAAGGGGCTGGGCGCAGTGGCTCATGCTTGTAATCCCAGCACTTTGGGAGGCCAAGGCGGGCGGATCACGAGGTCTGGAGATGGAGACCATCCTGGCTAACACAGTGAAACCCTGTCTCTACTGAAAATACAAAAAATTAGCTGGGTGTGGTGGCAGGTGCCTGTAGTCCCAACTACTTGGGAGGCTGAGGCAGGAGAATGGTGTGAACCCAGGAGACGGAGCTTGCAGTGAGCCAAGATTGCGCCACTGCACTCCGGCCTGGGCGACAGAACAAGACTCCATCTCAAAAAAAGTTCAGAAAAATGACATCTTTTTATTTTTTTAAATTTTTTGTAGAGGCAAGGTCTCACTATGTTGCCAGGCTGGTCTTGAACTCCTGAGCTCAAGTGATCCTTTGATCACTGCCTCAGCCTCCCAAAGTGCTGGGATTGGCCAGGTGTGATGGCTCTCACCCATAATCCCAGCACTTTGGGAGGCCGAGGTCTGCAGATCACCTGAGGTCAGGAGTTGGAGACCAGCCTGGCCAACATGGTGAAATCCCATCTCTACCAAAAAATATAAAAAATTAGCCAGGTGTGGTGGTACACGCCTGTAGTGGAGGCTGAGGCATGAAAATCGCTTGAACCCAGGAAGCAGAGGTTGCAGTAAACCGAGATCGAGCCACTGCACTCCAGCCTGGGCAGCACAACACGACTCCATCTCAAAAAAAAAAAAAAAAAAGTGCTGGGATTATAGGTGTGAGCCACTGCACCTGGCTCTCTTTTTGATTTTCTGTGTTAAATTTTGCCTACTGCAAATATTTCAGATATTAACAAAGACTGATTTATAGACAGCTTTTGATTCTGTGTAACTTAATTCTTTCAAGTGTATTCAAAAAGAACAAATTGGTTAGGAGAGGTACAGTCAGCTCATCACAGACCATATTTCAGGGTGCAGATGGTGAGAGAATTAGTGTGGGTTGTATTTGGCTGTGCCAGTTACACTGTTGTAGATGGAAAACCCCAAACAAATATGTGGAGGCTCTTCTGGTTCACATTTTTCTTTCTACTGCTTATAAACTGGAGTACATATTGATATGATCTCATTTTATATTACCCTTTTTTCCATAAGTTCACTAGAAAATGTTTTGCCTTTTTTTCTTAATAAATCATTGCCAGTGAAATATGTTACATAAAATATGCTAAGCAAATCAAATTAGCGTATCTAGAATTCACTTATGAGGACTGAAATGCTTTGATTTAAATACTGATTTAGCTTTCTAAATAAGATTCCTTCATTTGATGAATTGCAACCTGGAGACATTGATTGATTGGAACATTATTTGGCCTTCAGAGTTTTTACCTCTGCGTTTTCTTTTTATTAACAGTGGGTGCCTGATCCTAGGACTATACAGACGGAAAAGGCCCACTTTGGAGGATAATGCTGAGGGACACTATGAAGTCTTGGAATGATAGCCAGTCAGATCTGTGTAGCACTGACCAAGAAGAGGAAGAAGAGATGATTTTTGGTGAAAATGAAGATGATTTGGATGAGATGATGGATTTAAGTGATCTGCCTACCTCACTTTTTGCTTGCAGCGTCCATGAAGCAGTGTTTGAGGCACGAGAGCAGAAGGTAGGCATCTATCCTCCCTTTCCCTGCATTTGTAGCATGTTGAATGTGTGTGGATTTGGGGAGACAGAGCATGACTGGTCCCTGACAAATTAAGTATAGAAAATGTATGTCCACTTTTAGGCCAGGCGCATTGGCTCACACCTGTAATCCCAGCAGTTTGGGAGGCTGAGGCGGGCAGATCACCTGAGGTCAGGAGTTCGAGACGAGCCTGGGCAACATGTAGAAGCCCTGTCTCTACTAAAAATGCAGAAACTAGCCAGGTGTGATGGTGCACACCTGTAATCCCAGCTACTCGCAGGGCTGAGGCAGGAGAATCACTTGAACCTGGGAGGCAGAGGTTGCAGTGAGCCAAGACCATGCCACTGCTCTTAAGCCTGGGGGACAGAGCGAGACTCCGTCTCAAAAAAAAAAAAGAAAGTGTATGTCCACTTATAGATGTTGCCGCAGAATTTTTATTGTATTTTTAGAAGAGTGTCAGTCTGCAGCAGATAGGAAATGTTTCAAAACCAGTCCTTCTCCATAGACACTTTGAGAAGCACTGGCATTTAGTGAACTCTGAGTCAAGTCTTATTCAATCCATTTACTTATTTATTCACTTACTCATTTTCGGAGACTATAATTAAAGAAAACCTGGAGGTCTTTAGCCGGGCTTCCTGTTACTTGGGAGTGCGTTCACAAAAGAAGGAATTCAGCTTTTTCCTGGGGCTGATTTACCTAAAACCTATTAGGACTATTTATGATTTTGTCGTAATAAAATTGTTCACGTTTCTTGTATTAGTTTCTATAACTGGGGAAAATGATTGAGTTTATTTTAAAGATTCCTTTAGTTCATTTATTATTTACCTAGAAAGAGAGTTGTGTGTGTGTGTGTGTGTGTGTGTGTATTTTGTTTTTCCCCCTCATGACCTCACAAAAGGCTATAGGTCTTAGTCCCACAAAAGTAAAATAGCTCTGCCACCGGGATGTGTTTTCCATGTTCTGAGGCTTTTTCTCAAAACGCTATCGCTGGCCCTTTAGTTTTCAGCCGATGCACCCAAAATATTTCCCTTCCAGTGACTTTCTTGGAGCAGAACTTCGATACCATTTAACTCAGGACATACTTGAGTGCCTACAATGTGCCAGGCACTGGTGCCAGTTGCTTCAGGGGATAGAGTGTGAGTCATGCAGCTTCTGTCTCATGGTGTCCAGCCCTGTGGCAAAATCAAGGCCAGGCAGCAGGGATGACAAGTAATTATGATATCAAATGGAATCTTAGTGCCTTTAGAAACACTTGAAAGTGGCCGGGCATGGTCGCTCACGCCTGTAGTCCAAGTACTTTGGGAGGCCAAGACAGGTGGATCACAAGGTCGGGAGTTCTAGACCAGCCTGACCAACATGCTGAAACCCCGTCTCTACTAAAAATATCAAAATTGGCTGGGCGCGGTGGCTCAAGCCTGTAATCCCAGCACTTTGGGAGGCTGAGACAGGCGGATCACGAGGTCAGGAGATCGAGACCATTCTGGCTAACACGGTGAAACCCCGTCTCTACCAAAAAATATGAAAAACTAGCCGGGCAAGGTGGCGGGCACCTGTAGTCCCAGCTATTCAGGAGGCTGAGGCAGGAGAATGGCGTGAACCCGGGAGGCAGAGCTTGCAGTGAGCCGAGATCGCACCACTGCACTCCAGCCTGGGCGACAGAGTGAGACTCCATCTCAAAAAAAAAAAAAAAAATTATCTGGGTGTGTTGGCAGGTGCCTGTAATCCCAGCTACTCTGGAGGCTGAGACAGGAGAATTGCTTGAACCTGGAAAGCGGAGGTTGCAGTGAGCCAAGATCACGCCACTGCACCCCAGCCTGGGCAACAGTCTCAAAAAAAAAAAAAAAAAAAGAAAGAAACACTTGAACACTTGAAAGTATAGGGCCAGGCACGGTGGCTCGTGCCTGTAATCCCAGCATTTTGGGAGGCTATAGCGGGCAGATCACTTGAGCCCAGGGGTCCATGACCAGCCTGGGCAATACAGTGAGACCCTGTCTCCATAAAATAAAAAAGTAATAATAATTTAGAAAGTGTATTGAGGTAAGAAAGGAGGAAGGATCACAGCCAGTTGGAATAAAAGATCTCACAGGGAGGTGGCATTGGAGAAGGGCTGTGAGAGCTGGGTAGGATTTTAGCAGGGAAGGGAAAGGGAATTTTGGCCACAGGGAACAAAATGAGAAAAGAGCTGAATCGGGAGAGTGTGGGCCATTTCGGGAGTAGCGAGCCATTCTGTGTGCTTAGCACATAGCTGATACGTGGCCAGAGTCAGAAAAATCGGGCCAGAAGAGTAAGTATGGGGCCGCCCAGCACAACCCAGAGCTTGCCCTTTTGTGGGAGACGGTCGGAGGTTTTCTGAGCACAGAGCGGCCATCAGAACTCCATGTCGGGAAGCTGAGCCCGCAGCACGTGGATGGTGGAGCGATGGGAGAAGAGGGCAGAGCAGGGAGCTCTCGGAGTGCACCCACCTGGAGATGACCCACCCGGAAGTGGAGCAGGGAAGGGGCTGCGGTCACCAGCTTTGTGTCTTTCGGGGTTGTTTCATTTACAAACGCTGTTTGCTCTCCCAAGTCCAGTCATAATTTAGACATTTTGAAATCATCCTTTTGAGTTTTCTCATGCTTTCTAAGAGCTCTAAGTTTTTATGTTATAAATAAGTTAACCTTGTTGTTTGTTGTAAAAAACCAGATGAATTGCCAATTTATGTTAAAATTATATACGTAGGAATTCTCTCAAGAAACCTCACAATCTTTTCTATTTCTACCTTTTCTTTTTAACTGTAGCCTGGGAAATTTTTAACCTGCAAAAAGGGTGAGTCCTTGTTGGGTTTCAGTTCAGTTTTTAAACCATTTGGGGATTATATCTAACCTAAATTTATACTGGATATCATCCCAGCAGAAATTCTAATAACAGCAGTTCAGTGGACTTCCTAGTAAATTGTATTGAATAACTTTAACAGTAATATCTGAAATGACTAAATATAAAATGTTTTTATTATAGTTGTCTATAGATCATCAATTGGATATAAAATATGGACAGAATCAAGGCCAGGCATGATGGCTTATGCTTGTAATTCCAGCACTTTGGGAGGCCAAGGCAAGAGGATTGCTTGAGGCCAGGAGTTTGAGACCAGCCTGGGCAACATAGTGAGACCCCGTTTCTATTAAATATTTTTAAAAATATGGGCAGAATCAAATGTTTCCTTTACATTTTTCTTCTATCAGTGTCTTATTTTGTTGTAGTTTCTCCTGAAATCACCTGCTTATTCAGGTTATCTATGAATGTGCAAAAAATAAAACAGTTGCTTTTGTTGAATTATAGGCAGAATAATCCTGATTGCAATGAAACACTTTAATTTCAAAAAATAATTTCTGGCTGGGTGCAGTGGCTCACAGCCATAGTCCCAGCACTTTGGGAGGCTGAGGCAGGTGGATTGCTTGAACCCAGGAGTTCGAGACCAGCCTGGCCAACATAGCAAGACCCCATCTCTATAAAAAAAATTTTTTTTTCCTAACTTGAAAAAGTTTTTGTCTTCATAAGCTTCTAACTGTTGGAGTAAGCTTTTACATTCTTCCAAACAATAAAGTAAATAACACAGGTGCTATTATCATGTAAAGGTAAATCTTTGCTCTAGATTGTTAGGTTTGGCTCTATGTTTTTATCAGT
The DNA here is from genome assembly GCF_002776525.5 of Piliocolobus tephrosceles. Taxonomy (NCBI): domain Eukaryota; kingdom Metazoa; phylum Chordata; class Mammalia; order Primates; family Cercopithecidae; genus Piliocolobus; species Piliocolobus tephrosceles. Next base: position 198,182,416 of record NC_045434.1, on the reverse strand, counting down.
ATTTCTTAATAGTGTTGGGGGGATAATAAATCATAGGAAAATAAACTGTAAGAAAAATAGGTGGAGAAAGGGACTTACCTTTGAATGTGTATTTCTCAGCTATAGGGTTGTTAATTTCATGCATGTGCTGTGCTAGTCAGTCACTCCATCAGGGGTGCAGCAGGCTTAGTGCTTCATTTTTCTTTGACAGATTGGATTTGTCCCAAAGTGATTGTATTTGCTTGTTTGTTTTTAACGCCAGTTTTTTTTTTTTCTCTGTCTTTTTAAAAAGCGACAGGATCTTGCTCTGTCACCCAGGCTGAAATGTGGTGGTGTGATCATAGGTCACTGCAGCCTTGACCTCCTGGGCTCAACCAATCCTCCTTCCTCAGCCTCTCAAGTAGCTGGGACTACAGGCATGCACCAGCACATTGGCTAAGTTTTCATTTTTGTTTATTTATTTATTATTATTATTTTTGAGATGGAGTCTCACTCTGTCACCCAGGCTGGAGCGCAGTGGTGCAGTCTCAACTCACTGCAACCTCTGCCTCCTGGATTCAAGTGATCCTCCCACCTCAGCCTCCCACGTAGCTAGGATTACAGGCATCTACCACCATGCTCGGCTAATTTTTTTGTATTTTTAGTGAAGACAGGGTTTCACCTGTTGACCAGGCTGGTCTGAAACTCCTGACTTCAGATGATTTTTCTGCCTTGGCCTCCCAAAATGCTGGGACTACAGGTACATGCCACCACACCCAGCTAATTTTTGTATTTTTAGTAGAGACAGTTTCTCCATGTTGGCCAAGCTGGTCTCAAACTCCCGACTTCAAGTGATCTGCCCATCTCAGCCTCCCAAAGTGCTGATATTACGGGCATGAGCCACTGTGCCTGGCCTGATTTTTTTTTTTTTTTTTTAAGAGACAAGATCTTGCTATGTTGCCCAGTGTTCTGACACTGAATCCGGCAATTCTCAGGTGGGTTCTTACTGGCTCCCCAGCAGATCAAGCCCCAGTTGCCCACAGAGGGGACAAGCTTGAAAACATGACCTGGAAGGACAGAGAATGGGCTTGCCCTCCTTCCCAGTGCCACCGTTCCCAGGCCTCCACTCTTGTCTCATGGGGTTGCTTCCCGAAACCAACAGTGTGTGTGCCTTTGCCTTGCCTTGCCTCTGCTTCTCCAAGGAGCCCAGGTTAGGCACAGGTAAAGCTTCCAAGTTTGGTTGTGGTTATTCCTCTTATGTAAGGTGCTGTCCCAGGCTCTCAAAATAAAAAAGGCAAATTTTAGGTTATGCAAAAAGGATAAAGACTAATATAAAAAACACCCACGTGCCCACCCAATTTAGCAAATGAAATTTTACTAATACAGTTGAATCCCCTGTGTCTCCTCCCAGAGATAACCATCATCCTGAACTCAGGTTTCCCATTTTCCATGAAATCTGTAACCTTTAATAGGTTTAACCGTATGAAATTGCTATATTTGTTGGTCAAATGTGGTCAAATATCAGCATTTATTCTGATTTAGCTTGATACTCTGTGTGTATGTACACACACTTTTTTTTTTTTTTTTGAGATGGAATCTCACTCTGTTGCCCAGGCTGGAGTGCAATGGTGCGATCTCAGCTCACTGCAACCTTCACCTCCTGGGTTCAAACGATTCTCCTACCTCAGGCTCCCAAGTAGCTGGGATTACAGGTGCCTGCCACTGCGCCTGGCTAATTTTTTGTATTTTTAGTGGAGATGGGGCTTCACCATGTTGGCCAGACTGGTCTGGAACTCTTGACCTCAGGTGATCCGCCCACTTCGGCCTCCCAAAGTGCTGGGATTTTAAATTATCTGTATTTGAAGTCGATGTGATTTGTCTCTTTAGAAAGGAATCTATGTAAAAGCTGTTAGAGCGAATAAGTGAATTTAGGAAGATTGTAGGATATGGGTTCAGTGCACAAAATCAACTGTCTTTGTAACAGTAAACATTTGGAAATTGAAATATCTATAGATATTTTAAAAATCCCTAAATATATATACACACATATATTTATGCAAATATGTATACACACACACACATATATATAAAGGTATGTCAGTCTATATTATTTCAAATATATACACACACACACACACACACACACATATATATATATATTTTTTTTCTTTAGACGGAGTCTCACTCTGTTGCCTAGGAGGGAGTGCAGTGGTGCGATCTCGGCTCACTGCAACCTCCGCCTCCTGGATTGAAGCAAGTCACCATGCCTGACCATGAAATATTGTAATATATTTTGAGATAAGCATCTTCAATTACTTTCAACGATATTTGTAGCTTAAGTATACATTAACAAAATATGTGTATGATCTGTATACTGAAAATCGTATGCTAAACTGTATGCTAAAACACTAATGAAATAAATAGTATTTTACATCATTTAAAATTTTATATATTGGCCAGCCGTGGTGGCACAGGCCTGTAATCCCAGCACTTTGGGAGGCCAAGGTGGGTGGATCACCCTGAGGTCAGGAGTTTGAGACCAGCCTGGCCAACATGGCAAAACCCCATCTGTACTAAAAATACAAAAGTTAGTCAGGCATAGTGGTGCATGCCTGTAATCCCAGCTACTTGGGAGGCTGAGGCAGGAGAATTGCTCGAACCTGGGAGGCAGAGGTTGCAGTGAGCCGAGATCATGCCACTGCACTCCAGCCTGAGCGACTGAGAAAAAAAGACAAAAAATAAGGAGTTGGAAGTATTTAGAAAATAATAAAATAAAAAATAAATAAAATTTTATATAAATGGCATAATTGTATAAATTCTTATTTTTTTGCTCAACACTGTATCAGCAAGACTAATCCATGTTGAAATGTGTATTCAGTTTCACTTCTATAATATCTTATTTTCTAAATATACTACAGTTTATTTACCCATTCTCATGTTGATGGGCATTTAGGTTCTTTTTGGTGTGCTGCCATCGCATTCCCGGATGCCGCTTACATTCCGTAGCATCCTGTGTGAGGCTGGGGCGACGCTGCTGGCTTGTGGAGTTACACTTCTCCAATCTTAGTGCATGTTGTCAGATACTCTCTAAAGCATTTGGACCTGTTTGCATCTTCTTAGTCATGTGTAAGAGTTCCCATTGCTTCAGAGCATCATCAGAGCATTATTACTTTCCAACGTATTTTTCAGTAAATTATAGATGAATCCTTCTCAGACTTATAGCCAGTGGAAGACCAGGTTTTTCCTCTAAACTGTCATTGTGTGATGCTTTTGTAAAATGGAATAAAAATGTCATAGTGATGTAAACTTGCTAAAACATTTCTAAACACTTTCTCTCTGTTTTGATACTGAACCTTCTCGTGGACTGGTAGCAAAGTCCATGGACTAGCACTGGGTCCTCAGACTACATCACGGTAGATGTAACATTTAGGGATTTTGAAATATCTTAAGAGATTTTGAAATGAAAAAGCTCTCTTCACTTACCATTCAGGATATTTGTAGCTTCCATTGTGAATACGTTGCCTCAAAAACAAGAATTTAAAAGGATTTCAGATGATTTATTTGGACATCTAAATTAATAGAAAATTAAGAGTCACTGAACAGTAAGGTTGGCTGTCATGTTCTTGGAGATGACTTGTTTACAGATCCCCTTTCTTAATTTGTGCAGTCAGTAAGTTTTGATGGAGCGTTGTGCTGGCCTCTGTCACAGGTTCTGGGGAGACAGCGGTCAGCAAGATGAAGGATCCCTCACGGAGCATAGGGAGAAAAAGATAGTGAATGTGCCAACAAGTGGATACGTTCAGATAATAACAAGTACCGTGAGAAAATAAAATGGTATGGAGCAAGAGAGAGTGACTTGATGGGTCGTGATTTTGAACTTGAGTGGTCAGGGAAGGCCTATCCAAAGAACTGACATTGGAAGTGAGACCTAAATAACATGAAAGAATTACTTAACTTCCTATCACTTCATTGACATTTATACTAGTATAATGTAAATAACTTTTTTCTGATGTGTATATATACTCAAAATGCCTTATAATTTTTTATCTTCATTTATGGAGGTTCCATATATCAAAGCAAGTGTAAAATATCTTTGAGCTAATGGCCCCTTCTGTACCTTGAAGCTTTTTGTTTTTCCAGTAATCTCAATTTCAGCTGGAAACAATCCACTACTCCCCAAATCAAGGTAGACCTCAAGACTCTTAGGTGCTAAGAAATAGCTAGGTTATGGCTGGGCACGGTGGCTCACGCCTGTAATCCTAGCACTTTGGGAGGCCGAGGCAGGTGGATCACAAGATCAAGAGATCGAGACCATCCTAGCCAGCATGGTGAAACCCCGACTCTACTAAAAATACAAATATTAGCTGGGTGTGGTGGCGTGCACATGTAGTCCCAGATACTTGGGAGACTGAGGCAGGAAAATAACTTGAACCCAGGAGGCGGAGGTTGCAGGGAGCTGAGATCGCGCCACTGCACTCCAGCCTGGTGACAGAACGAGACTCCATCTCAAAAAAAAAAAAAAAAGAAAAGAAAGAAAGAAATAGCTAGGTTACCCATGTGTATACGTTCCTAATCTTTCCAAAACAGAGTGTGCCCATGGGTGGGGACAGGGTAATTCAGAAGTGAGGGAGCTCAGGATAGGCATGTGTGTCACCTCCACACTGCCTAGCACAGAGCCTGGCTTGTGAGCCTTGCTGTTCATGAAATATGTGCTGGAAAAATTACTGGGAAAGTAACCTACATGTACTGAGACATCAACACGCCCCAACATTTATGTTGAACCCTCATCAATTAGTTTGAATAACCATGTCTTTCCTATTTTTTTATTTCCTTACCTGATTTACATTTTTATTTTTGTAAGTTTTATGTCATATTTAGGACAGTAGAACATGTTCATAATATATGTGTGTGTATAAATAAGTAAGCCAGGCATGATGGTTCACACCTGTCATCCCAGCACTCTGGGAGACCGAGGCAGGAGGATCTATTGAGCCAAGGAATTTGAGGCGGCAGTGAGCTATGATGTCACCACTGCATTCCAGTCTTGGCAACAAAGCGAGATCCCATCCCCCCGAAGAAAGATACTTTTAATGGTTAGGTGTACAGAGCACTTTGCTTTTCCTGCACCATTTCAAAGCATAAGTTGCCCACAATGATGGCTGTCACTCCCCAGTACTTCCATATGTATTTCCTACAAACAGGGGCATTTTCCTGGGAGAAAAAAAACAAAAACCAAGAAATTAACATTGTTACATTTCTCCCTCCTAGTCCTCAGATCCCATTCAGGATTTGCCAGTTGTCCCAGTAATGCCCTTTATAGTGAAAATATCCAGTCGTTTCTCACCCATCGCATTTATTTGTCAGGTCTCTTAAGTCCTTTTCAATCTGAAGGAAACCTGTCTTTCTTCACTGTTCATAGCATCCCACCCTCTTGAAGATTGCAGTCCAGTTATTCTGTAGCATGTCTCTCACTTTGGGTTTGCGTGATGTTTCCTTAGGGTTCATTGCAGTTTGTGCATCTTTGGCCAGAACAATGCAGAAGTGACACTGATCTCTTCCCTTCAGGTCCTGTCCGATGGTGCGGTTTCCATTTGTCCCCTTTGGCTCTGAGCCTTTGGTGAAGGTGATGTCTGCCAGACTTCTCCACTGTCGAGTTGCTCTTTTTCTCCTTGTAATTAATTAATATTTTGTGGGAGGTACTTTGAAACTGTTTCCCCATCAAACCTTCAGTATATTCAGTTTATTCATATAGTAAGGTCCATGGTTTCCTATTTTATTCATTGGTTATAATCTGTTACTGTGATTATTTTGATGCTACAGTTTGTCCAGATTTGGCCAGTAGTTGTCCCTTCAAGATGGCTTCTGTGTCTTTTTGACATGCACCCATCACTCTTTGAGTACTTCCTTACTTCCTAGCACAAGATATTCCAGAATTATTTGGTACTTTCGCTGCCACAGCCCTGGCGCTTGGGCTCCAACATACAGTGTTGAACTAGGAGTCAGCCATTTTTCCAAGGAGCCCTTGGATTGCTTTCAGTGGAGAAGAGTGTATAGAAACCAGGATATGGCAGTTGGCTCTTGGAGTGTCCCTGTTTCCAGGCCCTTCAGTGGACAGGGCTAGGAAGTATGCAGATGCACACGTGTCTACATACATGCACACATATACACGTATCTGCATACGTGCATATACATGTATTTACATTTAACACGTCCAGCTCCAGTCCAATGCTAAAGAATTTTCTCCCTTCCCCTGTCTGTGACTGTCACTGCCTTTTTCCTGTGTATACTGGGCTGCCCCTTATACAGACACCCCCTCACCCTACAGGGCTCCACTACCCGCTCCTGAGTTCCCACACAGCGCCCCCTCACCTTCCCACCCTGCCTGGGCTTCCTCCTCCAGTCCGATTGCTCCAATGTAGGAATACTGTCCCCCTTACCCTGTGTTAGGCAGCCTCTTGTTGGGCGTACCATCCTCATCTCTGCTGGGCTCCAATACCCCATGCCAGGCCACTCTCCAAGTGACCACCTGCCCTGCCCCACCCGGACCCCACACCATGCTGCGGGCTGCTGCAGCTCCCCTACTGCCCAGCTTTGTGCACAGCTACCTTCCATGGCTCCATCGACAGCTTCTGGACTGAATGTTCAGGAATAGAAAGGATGCCTTATTCATTATTTTTATTATTATTATTATTATTATTTTGAGACAGGGTCTGGCTCTGTTGCCCAGGCTGGAGTGCAGTAGAGCAGTCTCGGCTCACTGCAGCCTCTGCCTCCTGGGCTCAAGTGATCCTCCCACCTCAGCTTCCTGAGTAGCTGGGACCACAGGCCTATGAACAGGGGCCTCTGGTCCTCCCGAATGGATAATATCCACTCATGTTCCCCTTCTCAGAGGCAGAGCAGGGTTTGATGCTTGTTCATCAAAGCCAATGCTCGCTCACAAAAGTCACAAAGAGCTCACCATATGGGCACTGTCTCTGACGGGGCCGTCAGAGCATCTGCACCTGGCCCATGTCGTTCTGCTCCTGGCTGTCATGGAACCCAAGGCCAGATGTGGAATTCAAGCTGAACTTGGACTTCCCAAATCCTTCCTACTTCATGGACAGGGAGGACAAGAAAGAGGGAGGGAAGATTCCAGTGGACATCCTAGAGAGCAGTCATCAGTTTTCTCGAGCAGCTGGCATGGATCTGCTACCACACCAACCTTGAAAACTGAGCCCAGAGTGCTCGAACAGCAGCCTGGGCAGCTGAAACACTTTCCTTTGTTCCTGGGCAAATTTGCACGGTTTGTTGGGGGAAGAACTCACCGTGGTTTTTCTTAACTGTGATGTCTTAGATCAAAACTGTATGTTTGAGTCCAGCTCCCTGGATAGGTTTGCAAACCTGAAGTGTTTTGTGGGCTGTTTTTGGGCTTTGGATTAGGTAATTGCCTGCTTATAATTTGACTGCCTCTTTGAGATGCCCTTCAATAGCAAAATAGCTAAGTGGGGTTGCAAAGGACAGAAATCTGTGTTTCACAATTTGTGTGCACTCTGTCTAGATTTGGTCCATCTGCTGTTTCCTTCAGGGGACCTTATAATCTGCTCCTCTGTCTTCTTTGCTTTATTCAGTAAATAACCAAACAACCTCTAGGCTTAAGGGGAAAAAGGCCGATACTGCTGTCACGAGCTGTTAGAAGTTCTCCCATTTGTGGTTTTGAAGATCGCACTTCTCCAATAGAAAAGCCAAATAAAAAGTACTTTTCTTTATTGATGGGCTACAGGGTTTGAGTGTCATCACTTGAGTGCAGTACCTTCACATCTTGAAAGAGTGTGTGTGTGTGTGTGTGTATAGACTGTTTCTGTAGTAGCCCTGACAGCTGCCTAATCAGCTTAACTGTTAATGTTGCTGTAATTGGGGGGTAGCTGTGGTTGTGGACCTGTTCTTCAGGTGGCAAAGTGCATTTTCGAGGTGTTTTGAGGCTGGTAACTGGCCGCCAAATTGCTTGAAAATGATTTCTTTTTTTTTTTTTTTTTTTTGAGACGGAGTCTCGCTCTGTCGCCCAGGCTGGAGTGCAGTGGCCAGACCTCAGCTCACTGCAAGCTCCGCCTCCCGGGTTTACACCATTCTCCTGCCTCAGCCTCCCGAGTAGCTGGGACTACAGGCGCCTGCCACCTCGCCTGGCTAGGTTTTTGTATTTTTTAGTAGAGACGGGGTTTCACCGTGTTAGCCAGAATGGTCTCGATCTCCTGACCTTGTGATCTGCCCGTCTCGGCCTCCCAAAGTGCTGGGATTACAGGCTTGAGCCACCGCGCCCGGCGAAAATGATTTCTACATTGTGCATACATCTTCAGTTCAAACACAGTCATAGATCTTTTCCAACTTAACTACGGAAGAGAGAAATTTTTATTTTTATTTTTTTGTTTTTGTGTTTTAAGATGGGGTCTCACTCTGTCACCCAGGCTGGAGTGCAGTGAACAGTCTTGGCTTATTGCAGCTTTGACCTTCTGGGCTCAAGCAGCCCTCCCACCTCAGCCTCCTGAGTAGCTGGGACTACAGGTGCACACCACCATGAATGGCTAATTTTTTTTTTTTTTTTTTTGTAGAGATGAGGTCTCACTATGTTGCTCAAGCTGGTCTCAGACTCCTGGCCTCAAGTAATCCTCCTGCATCGGCCTCCCAAAGTGTTGGGATTACAGGCATAAGCCACCACACCCAGCCAGAGAAGTTTCTATAACCAGAATTACTATTAATAACTAAGGATATGTTGCCCTAATTGAAGATGGAAAATAGTGCCAGCCAAAACCAGCCTTTCTGGGCCCACAGCCAGGTCCATTGCAGACACTCATGAAGCAGGGCTCTGGCATCCAACACCTGTGCTCAGCGATGGTGAGACCCAGGTGCTACCTCTGACCCGGCAGCTGGCTGCTGTAGCCACTTCACCCCATCTTTTTATCTTGTTTCCCCTTATACATTGTTTTTAACTTTGGTAAAACTCTTAATGAAATATACAGATCTTCAAAGTGTGCAGTTTGGTGAGTTGACAGTATCTACCCTTGTAACTAACACAGCAATCAAAATATTTTCATGATCCCATCCTTATGCCAATCCATAATTTGTTCCGATCAATAATGATGAATCATCATGTTGACCACTTTACTTGCACATGGTTTAAGGAATATTATAGATTTGGAAAAAAATCATAGCTGTTTAAGAATTGATGTTCCAGGGTTGGGCACGTGTGGCTCATGCCTATAATTCCAGCACTGTGGGAGGCTGAGGCAGGCAGATCACTTGAGGTCAGAAGTTGAAGACCAGTGTGGCCAACATGGTGAAACCTCGTCTCTACTAAAAATACAAAAATTAGCCGGGCGTGGTGGCAGGCACCTGTAGTCCCAGCTACTCAGGAAGCTGAGGCAGGAGAATTACATGAACCCAGGAGGCAGAGGTTTCAGTGAGCCAAGATTGCACCACTGAACTCCAGCCTGGGTGACAGAGCGAGACCCTGTCTCAAGAAAAAAGAAAGAATTTGTGTTCCAATAAGTCAGAGTATGTGTTTATAAATACAGTAGCCATTAAAACATAAAAATCCATCTTGAATAGCTAGCATTCCATATTTTCTTGAATTTTAATTCAGTTACAGGTTTCTCTCTGATCTGGAAAAATGATGATGGCAACATAAATAACAAAGGTTGACAAAGGTTTTTGCATTTTTCATATATTCTGCTGCCCTCTAGCACTTTTGACTTTAGGTCCCAGAATTTTACAAGTACTCAGATTATCAAAGGAAAGTTTTTAAATTCACCATGCCTAGCTGTATGTGCCCTTTTTTCTGTTCAGTAAAGTCCATCTCTCTGGCTGTTTTAGTCAGTGGTAATTGAGAAGAACCAAAAGCACTTTGCTTACCCCCAGACAGAAATGGAGGCCTTGCCTTTGATATTAGTGGACCTGCAGGCTCGGGACACTGGAGAAATGGAATTTTCTAGATCAGATTTACAGAAAGACATAGAATATAAATCTCTTGCCTTAGGAAGCCAAAGATAATTTCACTGCTGAATGAATCAAGCCATTCCTTCTCAAGAGTAAAATCATTCCTCCTACTCTGTTTGTTTTGTTTTCTTTTGTTTTGTTTTGTTTTGTTTTGTTTTTTTTGAGACAGGGTCTTGCTCTGTCGCCCAGGCTGGAGTGTGGTGGCACAATCACGGCTCTCTGCAACCTCCACCTCCCAGGTTCAAGCAATTCTCATGCCTCAGCCTCCCATCCTCCTACTCTCTAATGTTTACTGGAAGTGGTGGGCTCCTTGTTTTTTTTCAGTCCAAAGCAAAGGGGTGTGGCAAAATCATGTTCCCAGTTTGTTCTTCAGTGAAACAGCTAAACCTTGCCTTCTCCGAGTTGGGATAGGGCAACAGAGTGGAGCCATGGTGGTTCCAGAAAGGTCAGGAAATACACACTTGGCTGCCATCCTCATCTGCTGTTGCTCCTTGAAACTGACCTTCCTGTATGGCCTTTTCCACTTTTCTCCTTTACTGATGCCTGTTATCCAGCTGTCAAGCACTCTTTCTTAAGTCTCCAAAAAGGTTGTTGGTTACATGTTGTTCTTAGCTATTTTAGGTACAAGGTATGTGCTGTCATTTTGATGGCTGACTAATTGCACAGGTGATCTTAGCATGTGAAGGCAGCTTCTGGTCTATATTTTGTGGAAAATCTACGTACATCATAGGAAAAAGCCTCAGGCATTGGTTTTTAGGTTGCACTATTTGTGTTGTGCCTGTAGACCTTACGCTGCCAGAGGGGGGATAGTAAGTGACTACAGAAAAAGTAAAGTGGTTAATGATGATTTTTTTTTTTTTTGAGACGGAGTCTCGCTCTGTCGCCCAGGCTGGAGTGCAGTGGCCGGATCTCAGCTCACTGCAAGCTCCGCCTCCCAGGTTTACGCCATTCTCCTGCCTCAGCCTCCCGAGTAGCTGGGACTACAGGCGCCCGCCACGTCGCCCGGTTAGTTTTTTTTTTTGTATTTTTTAGTAGAGACGGGGTTTCACCCTGTTAGCCAGGATGGTCTCGATTTCCTGACCTCGTGATCCGCCCGTCTCGGCCTCCCAAAGTGCTGGGATTACAGGCTTGAGCCACCGCGCCCGGCCAATGATTTCTATTTTAATGGAATCCCCATTATCTTTTCTCAAATAAATGTGCAGCCATCACCCAACAGGATGATGTTAATGTTACATCATTAGAGAATTCAGACATTTATAAAAATGAGCTATTTCTGAAACAACTCTAAGGAGAAAAATAGTCATTTGGTTTTTGAATGAACAGCTGCAGATCCTTCATGTTTATCACAAGTCGTTTTCAGTCCATTTTCATAGATTATGTCCTTCCCCTGCTGTCTGCAATCTTCTAAATCCCTTTCGTGCTAATGTCGGGCTATCAGGGGCAGCATCAGGAATCTACATAGGGATGTCTGTGGACTCACAGAAGGGCAAAGCTACCAGCTGAGGGCTCGTAACCTTTTTTGTCAAATAGGAAACTGATGGTTTTGCCTCCAAGTTAATTCTTCATGCTTCTAAAGCATCTCACAGCTAGAATTCACATATTTCATAACCATATTCATGCTACTTCAAGGGAAAATGGGTGTGAAGGAGAGAGAAAGAACACAAAATTCAGAAAAAGCTTGCTAATCAGTTCTTGCATGGCTTCATTTTTGTGTAATTCTCTTTTTTAGAAAGAGAGAGAGACAGGGTCTCACTCTATTGCCCAGGCTGGAGTACAGTGGTGCGATTGTGGCTCACTGCAGCCTCGAACTCCTGGGTTCAAACAATCTTCCCACCTTAGCCAACTGAGTAGATAAGGCTACAAGCGTGCGCCACCATGCCTGGCTAATTATTTAATTTGTTTGTAGAGATGGGGTCTTGCAGTGTTGCCCAGGCTGGTCTCAAGTTCCTGGCATCCCAAAGTGCTGAGATTACAAGAATGAGCTACTGTGCCTGGCCATTTTGTTATAATTCTTAGTCCTATCACAGGTATTGGATTTTGGGGGGGGAGAGAGAGAATGCGAGCGAGGGAGCCATATGACCCATTGCTGTCATCTGCATGTTACATTCAGTTACAGTGTATTTCTGGAATTTGAAAAAAAGAAGTATCTTGAAGGGAAAAAGGAAGAAGGATATGATTATCAAGTAGCTGTTTGCAAGGTAGCTTCTGTCATACAATGCATTGGTACTAGGAAAAATTCATTGCTGTGGAGGACTAGGGATAATACATGGTCCTTTTACCTTGGGCAAGGAAAATGTTTAATGTATAGAATTACAAAGTACTAATATTTTATAAGCTGTTCTTAATTTCCATTGTGTTCAGTGTTAATATTTCTTGACTATATCATATGGGAATTTTAATATTTTCTTAATGTTTAAAATACATTTAAAATAAACTAATACCAAGAACCAAATGGGTTGTGATTTTGGAAAATCTCAATTCTCATTCTCTTTAAAAGCGACAAAGCTAGCCACCTTTGAAATGGATGCTGAAGAAACTTTGAAATGTATCCAGAAGCAATAATAATTATCAGTATTTAATATATTTACCTATTTACCTTCCCTTTTAAGAACTGATATGCTATTTTAAAATCCTTACTAAAGCTATATAATATTTTATTATTTATCTAGATTACTTTTTTTTGAGACAGTCTTGCTCTCTTATTCAAGATGGAGTACAGCGGCATAATTTGGGCTCACTGCAACCTCTGCCTCCCAGGCTAAAGCAATTCTCATGTCTCAGCCTCCAGAGTAACTAGGACTACAGGTGTGTAATTTTGTATTTTTAGTAGAGATGGGGTTTCACTACATTGGCCAGGCTGGTCTCAAACTCCTTGCCTCAAGTTGATCTGCCTGCTTCAGCCTCCCAAAGTGTTAGGAATACAGGCGTGAGCCACCATGTGTGGCTTTCTGTATTACTTTAATATATGGAAATACTGTAGTAAATAAGAATAGGATTGATCTTAAAACTGCCCCTGCTGGAAGCAGCTTGCAGTCCACTGAAAAGCCAAGCTGAGTAGAAGGTCCGGCATAATTTATTTTTTTAAATGAATCAACAAAAAATACATAGTCTTTAGGATAAATGATGTTTCTTCAAGAATGAAGGATATTTGAACACAAAGAATAAATATCAGAGGACAAATTATTTTATATTTTATCCAGTTGGAGAAATAGTGAAAAGTGGCAAGTAAATGTTCACATTGAGAGAAGCTAATAAATGAGGGAATGTATAATTTGCACTTCAGGATCAACAGATCATTGAAAGATCTTTACATAGGCCAAGCAAGAACAAAGCTAATTTATAGGTTCCTTTTATTGTGTTACCATTGCCAAGCCTAAGGGATACTTCTAAAGGTATTGAGAAGTTTCTTAGATCCGTTTTATTACATTTCATTTATTAAACCATTGCCTAAATATGTTTTCTGTAAAGAAAATTTAATGTTGCGTTTCTTCTGGTGATTGAAATTAGGCTTTTCATTATCCCAATTCATTAATAAATAGGAAAATAACCATTTTTTTCTCAGCCTCATGAATGATTCAAATATTGCTCTCTTTCTCTAGTCCATCTCAAAATACTCAGGAGATACACTGCAAATTATATAAAATGATTTGTGCTCAGATATTCTTCCAATGCTTTTCACCCCAAAATGCTATTTTTGTGATTACACAGTCCCAGTATGAATGTTGAGAAAAAGGTTTGATGGTTTTGCCTTTGTGAAAGAGAAGCTGTGGCTATAGGGAGTTAGGCATCTTTAAAGACGTTGCCAAACATACATTAGCATCTTTCATAGGAATTTCATTCAGGGTAAGAAAATAGAGAAAGAGAAAAAATAGTTGGAAAGAAAACAAACAAATAAAGAAATGAACACAGAAAATCTAAGACAAACAGATAAGATAGTAGACATCCCAAAATATCAGCAATCAACAATGGACTCCAGTGGAAAGACAGTGAGTGTCAAACTGCATTTATTTACATACAGGCACACACATGCATTATACACACATGTATTCTTTTTATGAGACATATCTAAAACATAAGGATACATAAAGGTTAGCAGTAAAGGCTAAAAATTGATTTCCATGCAATACATAATCAAAAGAAAGCTACACCAGCTATATTAATGCCAGACAAAATAGACTTTAAAACAAAGCGCATTCCTTTATCTGGCAGATGAAGAAGGTCACTACCTAATGATTAAAAGTTTCATTCACCAGGAAGAGAAAACAATTATAAGCTTGTACGCACATGATAACTTAGCCTTAAAATGTAGGACGTGAAAGTAACCAAATTATACAGAAAAATAACACATCCACCTGATAGTGGGAAAATCTAACAGATCTTTCCTGATAATAGTTAAAACAGACCCCCAAAAAAATCAGGATATAAAACTTGTAAAGAATATGAGCTGGATATACTGAACATTTTTATAATACTGTACCAAACAGCTGCACAAATACACTCTTTTCAAGCACATGTAGAAGATTTGTGAAATTTAATGACATTGAACCAAAAGCAAGTCTCAAACTGTCAAAGGATTACTATCACTATGGATAGCCTACTCCAATCAGAGTGCAAATGAGTTAGACATTAAAAACATAAAAAACTCCCATCTATTTGCAATTTAAGAAACATACATCTAAACAATTCATGAGACAAGGAGAGATCGTAAGAAAACTTAGAGAGTATTTAGAATCAACTGGTGCAGTTGCTAACATCTTTAATCCCAGCACTTTGGGAGGCTCAGGCATAAGGATTACTTGAGCGCAGGAGTTCCAGACCAGCTTGGGCAAGACATTGAGACTCTGTACAAAAATAAAATAAAATTAGCCAGGTGTGGCCAGGCATGGTGACTCATGCCTGTAATCCCAGCACTTTGGGAGGCCAAGGTAGGAAGATAGTTTGAGCTCAGGAGTTTGAGACTAGCCTGGGAAACATAGCAAGACCTCATCTCATTTAAAAAAAAAAAAAAAAAAAAAGAGGGGGCGGGCGGTGGCTCAAGCCTGTAATCCCAGCACTTTGGGAGGCCGAGACGGGCGGATCACGAGGTCAGGAGATCGAGACCATCCTGGCTAACACAGTGAAACCCCGTCTCTACTAAAAAATACAAAAAACTAGCCGGGCGAGGTGGCGGGCACCTGTAGTCCCAGCTACTCAGGAGGCTGAGGCAGGAGAATGGCGTAAACCCAGGAGGCGGAGCTTGCAGTGAGCTGAGATCTGGCCACTGCACTCCGGCCTGGGCGACAGAGCGAGACTCCATCTCAAAAAGAAAAAAGAAAAAAAAGCCAGGTATGGTGGTGCATGCTGAAGGAGGCTGAAGTAGTGGGGGTGGCTTGAGCCCAGGACTTCGAGGCTGCAGTGAGCTCTCTGATCACGCCACTGCACTCCGGCCTAGGCAACAGAGAGACTCTGTCTCTCTCTCTTTTTTTTTTTTTTTAAAAAGACAGAGCCTTGTTCTGTCACCCAGGCTGGAGTGCGGTGGCACAATCTTGGCTCACCGCAGCCTCTCCTTCCCAGGTTCAAGTGATTCTCCCACCTCAGCCTCCCAAGTAGCTGGGATTACAGGTGCTGACCACCATGCCTGGCTAATTTTTATATTTTTAGTAGAGACAGGGTTTCACCATGTTGGCTATGCTGGTCTTGAACTCCTGACCTCAAGTGATCCGCCCACCTCAGCCTCCCAAAGTGCTGGGATTATAGGTGTGAGCCACTATGCCTGGCCACACCTGGCTAATTTTATTTTATTTTATTTTTGCCCTGCCTTCTATTTTAAAAAATAAAAATAAAACGTATCAAAACTGTTCAGGTGCTGGGTGTGGTAGCACATGCCTGTACTCCCAGCTGCTTGGGAGGCTGAGGCAGGAGGATCACTTGAACCCAACTCAGGCAATATAGCAAGACCCTGTCTCAAAAAAAAAAAAAAAATTAGACAAACTGGTGGCGAACAGCTGAAACAGTACTTAGAAATGGATGTCTTGCTGGGTGTAGTGGCTCATACCTATAATCCCAGCACTTTGGGAGGTCAAGAGGGGTAGATGACTTCAGCCCAGGGGGTTTGAGACCAGCTTGGGCAATGTGGCAAAACCCTGTCTCTTCTGAAAATACAAAAAATTAGCTGGATGTGGTGGCAGGTGCCTATAGTCCCAGCTACCCAAGAGGCTGAGGCAGGAGGTTTACCTGAACCCTAGAGGTCGAGGCTGCAATGAGGCAAGATTGCACTACTGCACCTCATTCTAGGCAACAGAGTGAGACTCTATCTCCAAAAAAAAAATACAAAACAAAAAAACAAAACAGTCACAGCAGCAAGGGAGAACCTCAGCAGCAAGATCTAAGCAAAAAAAGCAAGCTGTGGAAGAATACGTATAACATGATAACATTTTTAGAGATACAAATAAATGTTGTAAACTATAAGGAAAAACAAGGGAGTGATAAAATTCCAGAAATGACAGCTTTGAAGGAGAAAAGGAATGTGACAGGGAAAACTAACCTTGTTGCACCGAGGACATCAGAACAATAGCAGTGTTCTAGAATTGGGCATGTTTGTATCATTCTCTTATATCTTGCATTCGTTTTATAACCTTTGAATGTAGACAATATTTAATAAAGTTAATTACACTTAAAATAAGTGCATGACCCAGCGTGGTGGCTCATGCCTGTAATCCCAGCACTTTGGGAGGCTGAGGTGGATGGATCACTTGAGGTCAGGAGTTTAGGACCAGCCTGGCCAACGTGGTGAAAACCCATCCCTACTAAAAATAGAAAAATTAGCCAGGCATGGTGGCCGGCCCCTATAATCCCAGCTACTTTGGAGGCTGAGGCAGGAAAATCACTTGAACCCGAGAGGTGGAGGTTGCAGTGAGCTGAGATCATGTCACTGCACTCCAGCCTGGATGACAGAATGAGACTCCATCTCAAAAAAATAAAGTAAGTGCAATTGCTAAATTACAGGATACCTGTTCTTGTATATGTGCAAGAAAAGTATACTGTTTTAGGAGAAAAGTTTAACTTACAATGAGTTATATTTTTTTTTTTTTTTTGAGGCGGAGTCTCGCTCTGTCGCCCGGACTGGAGTGCAGTGGCCGGATCTCAGCTCACTGCAAGCTCTGCCTCCCGGGTTTATGCCATTCTCCTGCCTCAGCCTCCGGAGTAGCTGGGACTACAGGCGCCCGCCACCTCGCCTGGCTAGTTTTTGTATTTTTAGTAGAGACGGGGTTTCACCGTGTTAGCCAGGATGGTCTCGATCTCCTGACCTCGTGATCCGCCCGTCTCGGCCTCCCAAAGTGCTGGGATTACAGGCTTGAGCCACCGCGCCCAGCCACAATGAGTTCTTAATTACTTAGGTTTCATGATTTAAATTTCCCCTTCTGTTAAAGATTTTTCTTTTTTTTCCCCTCCCATTCCCTTTGCCTTGCTGCTCCTTAATTGTAGGAAAGATTTGAAGCACTCTTCACCATCTATGATGACCAAGTTACTTTTCAGCTGTTTAAAAGCTTTAGAAGAGTCAGAATAAATTTCAGCAAACCTGAAGCGGCAGCAAGAGCGCGAATAGAACTCCACGAAACAGACTTCAATGGGCAGAAGCTAAAGCTGTATTTTGCACAGGTACTTCACAGTGCAAAGAACACTGTTCTCTAAGCTTGTTTTTCTCCATCCAAAAATAATTTTAGTTCACCATTTTCTATATTATTATAGCAGAGGTGTACAGAATGAACCATCTCATTCAGCAAATAATACAAAAATATTTTCCTTTTATTTTATAGATACATAATTTTATGTATTTATTAAGCACATTTACCACCTAACTTTGTTTTGCTGAGACTAGCAGTTGAAGCAGTTGATTTTTCTGGCAGCTTTGCTCAACTGGGATTCTGCATGGGTTATGCCCTGACACCTAGTGTTAGGGAACTAACTTATCTCCTGTGCCTCTAGAATGGCACACATGAAATAAGACATGAAATCCTTGGGAAACTGAGAAAATGGTCTCTTAAATCATTTTCTGTGTTCCATAATTCATATGAGGAACCAGGGAGGTCACAGAACTGTACAAATCTTCGACTTTGAAATTGCAGAGGACCCTGTAGGGTACCAAGAATTGGCTACACTTAGTATATTCTAATCCTGCGTTGGTGTGACTCACTGAGAAACGAATTTCTTCTGAGAAGGATGGGCAAAATCAAGAGATTACTCGTGTTATCAAGTGCACTGTTTTCTTTTCAAAAAAGCATTTTTTACAGTCTCCTTTTCAAATTAAAAAAAAAAAAAAGGTTTCTTGTCTTGCCTTCCAAGTAAAAACCTAAATGAAAAGATGTCGATATAATCTAATGTCTTCTAAGACTGGAATTTAGTAGTTACTATCGTTCATTTCTCTGTTCGTCTACTTACTTATTTATTTGTTATTTTTATTTTTATTTTTTTATTTTTTGAGATGGAGTCTCACAGTCACCCAGGCTGGAATGCAGTGATGCAATCTCAGCTCACCACATCCCCCGCCTCCCAGGTTCAAGTGATTCTCCTGCTTCAGCCTCCCAAGTAGCTGGGACTACAGACATGTGCCACCACACCCGGCTAATTTTTGTATTTTCAGCAGAGATAGAGTTTCACCATGTTGGCCAGGCTGATCTCGAATTCCTGACCTCAGGTGATCCACCTGCCTCGGCCTCTCAAAGTGCTGGGATTATAGGTATGAGCCACCACACCCAGCCCATCCATTTATTTTTTATTCAGTTAATATTTATGAAGCATCTACTATGTGTGGCCATGTGCTGTGCACTGAGTGGCCAGTGGTGAGCGAAACAGACCCAGTCCCACCTTCTTGGAGATTATAGACTATTTAAGAGAAATTTTTAATTTTCTACAAAAAGATGGAACAGTAAACATAAAGTTGATAAGGAAGAAAACATAACCCAGTTGGCAAACTGGCTTTGAGCGTCTCGCTCCCTGCAGGTGCAGATGTCTGGTGAAGTGCGGGACAAGTCCTATCTCCTGCCGCCCCAGCCTGTCAAGCAGTTCCTCATCTCTCCTCCAGCCTCTCCCCCGGTGGGGTGGAAGCAGAGCGAAGATGCGATGCCTGTTATAAATTATGATTTACTCTGTGCTGTTTCCAAATTGGGACCAGGTAATAAACTTCTATTTTTCCTCTTTTCTTCCCCAAGAAACTTTTATATTGAAGATCGTATTCAGCAGTGTGCATTGTGGCAGTATGATTAGAGCAGAGGATAAAGTCAAACACACCTGGGTTCAAATTCCAGCTGTGGCATCTACTTGCTCTGTGATCTTGAGCAAGTTACGTAGCCTCCATTTTCTGAGCTTCTGCTTTTCCATCTATAAAGCAGGGAGAATCATATACACCATTCAGTGTGGTTATAAGTACTAAATGAGGGCCGGGCATGGTGGCTCACACCTGTAATCCCAGCACTTTGAGAGGCTAGGGCGGGCGGATTGCTTGAGGTCAGGAGTTCGAGACCAACCTGGCCAACATGGTGAAACCCCGTCTCTACTAAAATACAAAAAATTAGGCGTGGTGGCGTATGCCTCTAGTCCCAGCTACTCGGGAGGCTGAAGCAGGAGAATTGCTTGAACCCGAGAGGCGGAGGTTGCAGTGAGCCGAGATCACACCACTGCACTCCAGCCTGGGCCATGAAGCAAGACTCTTTGTCTCCAAAAATAAAAATAAAAATAAGTATTGAATGATGTACACATAATATTCAGTAAATGTAACTGCAATTTTTACTACTACAAATTTTGCTAGTACTTGATAGGCAGTTAGTGACTATTAGGTGCCTTCTCTCCCCAGCCCCACCAAGTATCAGGTGAACAACAACTGCTTTGACTACATTACAAGGAATTGGTAGTGATATCATCTCATTCCTTCAATATTTTTGTCACTTCTTTTTCATTTCCTCTGTTCCTTCTCTTTACTTTCTCTACCTCTCTTCCTTTTAAAATCATATAAGAAACCGATGTGATGCTGGTTCAGACAGTTGTCCACCCAAGACAGAGTTATGTCTCGTGAAGGGGAATAAAAGAGGCATTTTGAGGAAGAAGTGACTCAGTGCTGTTTTTAGACGTTAGAGCTGTATCTTAGATATCCAAGGTCCTATAATCAACGGATTGCCTGTGCTGCCTGAATCCTTACAAGTATCTCCAAAGGAAAACTGAAACCATTTTGAAGTTAAACAGATTGACTCGGCGGGGCACGGTGGCTCACACCTGTAATCACAGCACTTTGGGAGGCCAAAGCAGGCAGATCACTTAGGGTCAGGAGTTCGAGATCAGCCTGGCCAACATGATAAAACCCCATCTCAACTAAAAATACAAAAATTAGCTGGGCGTGGTGGCTCACACCTGTAGTCCCAACTACTCCGGAGGCTGAGGCAGGAGAATCACTTGAACCGGGACGGGGGGCAGCAGAGGTTGCAGTGAGCCGAGATCGCGCCACTGCACTCCAGCCTGGGCGACAGAGCGAGACTCCATCTCAAATAAATAAATTAATTAATTAAACAGATTCACTCATATTATTCATAAAACAATAATTAGCATTTGCATTTTAACTCCCAAGACCTCAGTACTGAAACATTTTATACCAGCCTTAAAGTATCAAATCTCTAACACCAAAACAAGATAAAATATCCTGACATAGGACTTAAAGATTTAAACAACAAGAATCACCCATTAAAATAGGAGTAGAACAAAACGTTGCAAGAGACAAAAGAGTTCTTTTTGCTGGAAGTGATGCTTTTGTCATGGTTCTTATTTTGCTTTTACCTCCACTAGGAGAGAAATACGAACTTCACGCAGGAACGGAGTCGACGCCCAGCGTGGTGGTTCATGTCTGTGAAAGTGAAACTGAAGAGGAAGAAGAAACAAAAAACCCCAAACAGAAAATTGTCCAGACGAGGCGCCCCGACCCTCCGACCGCAGCGCTGAATGAGTCCCAGACCTTCGACTGCGCACTGTGAGGCGCTTGGTTGTGGTGCAAGGCGGCTGCCCTGGTGGGCTCCGGCCATGGCGATCTGTGCTCCGCGGCCGGTGCGTTGCTGCCGACGGTGTAGCTGAGACTCTGCAGAGGAAGGTGTAGGTCTTCTCACCACGCCTGTACTGCAGACACGGTCGTGTAGAGTAGCAGCTGATTTGACCTGTCCCAGATTTTAAGTGATATTCCAAATGGGACTTTACATTAAAGGAGAAGCCCCGGAGATGTGGCCACCCTTAACCATTTTAAAATAATAACAGATTAGGAAAACAGTTTCGCTCCCCTCCAGCCTTGTAAGTCCTCCTGATGCCGTATCACACGAGACACCAAAAACTGGAACTCTAGTCACAGCCAGTACAGTACCATTTTTATGAATTTAAAAATAGTCTTACAAATAGAAAAATACAATGGGTAGTTTTCTACTGGTATAAATAGCTTCTAATTAATAAATCGATCAAAGGTTGTTATTCAGTATACACGACATTTTTTGCAGGAAAAGAAACCTGAAATACAGAATAATTCGTAGAAATCATGGTTCTCAAGTATTTATTTCATCAGCTTTGGGGAAGAAATGCCAAATCCACTTTGAGGATCAGTCTTACGACACAGATGTCCCCACATGTTGCTCTTATCTGGAATTTGGGACAAAGCAATGCATAGGCCCTCATTCCTGATGTGGCGCCCTGGAGACATGGCTGCCCGGGAAGGAGGGCCGCTTTAGAAGTGGGACGTACCACCAGGAAGCTTGAATGATTAGGATTGCAGGTGGCTACTGCATTCTGCCGTTGGTGACCGTGTTCTAGCCTGTAGACCACCCAACTACCTTCATTCACCAATCTTTATCCTTCACCTTTTCCAGTATCGTGTTAGCCACTAGTTCTTGAGTCTTTTGCTGTGATGTGTACGTTTATGTATGTCATTCATAGACTTTCAACTAGAAAAGGTAATGATAATGTAAATTGTCCCTTGAACCATTTTTCAGCTTGCTTTGAAACAAAAGTCACACCTGCTATTTTTCTATGAATTAGGGAATGAGGGGGAGATCATTCAGTTTTACTTTTCTTTTTGTTGAAATTTTGTACTTGGATTGCAGTTGGCACTTTTCCTAAAACAGAATTGTTTCTCACTTATGTATCAGAATGTATATTTGACCCTCCCTAAGAAGAAGCAGGATCTTTTTAACTCTTTCTGGTCTGTTTAGACTTTGAAGTCCCTTCTGTAGAAAAGTCTCATAACTGAGAAGGCTTTGCTTTGGGCCAAGTGGGTCTGCTGGCCTCCACTCACTGTGCTGTTTCCTTTGTGTGGCACACTTGGGAAGCTCCGGGGCGTGTGAAGGAGCTGCAAACATGAGTGAGAACTAATGAACCAAGGTGACTGCCACCATGAAGGAACAAAATGCAGGCATTCAACCATGACGCCTGCACAGTGATACTAACATGTCATTGTGGTTTTGTTCTCACTATGGTAACATTTATTTCTGAGCACTAACTGTGTTGCACACCCCTAAATTTTTTTTCTATGTCTTCCTTGCCCTCAAATACTCTGAGGTAATAAACTGTTCCATGTGTAGCCAACTACCGCTGCTAAGCCTCAATGTAAATTCAGTTTAAATTTGCAATTCTATCAGCAATTTAGTGTATTGAATTCAAATCATCATTTGTCATTTTAACCGAGAGCCACTTAATAAATTTACTTTGCAGTTCTGAACTCAGCATTGTGCCCATTTTTTGTTGCAAGATGGACCCTGTATGTCAGGAGACATGTATTATCAACAATTGGGAATTTTTTGAATTTCCTTTTAGGTAATATTGATTCACTGTAATTTTCTAAGTGATCAAAACCCATGATATTTTGTTATTTGGCTTGGCTTTCATTCTTTGCCTGCCAATTAAAGAATATTCTATTCCTAACACATAAAACTTTTTACAGTCAAGCAGTGCAAATTACCCAATGCTTTTCTATCTTTTTTTTTTTTAGAGCATTGAATAAATTGAAGAAAACTTTAAACCAAAATTAGAGAGTCATTTAAACTTTTCTGAATGGAAAACATTAATATTTTCATTTTCTAGTATAATATAATAAAATTAATTTTTTTTAAAAAAAGCTACTAAGTACCCATCAGCTTTTTCATATTGTGAAATGAACCAGGATCTTAACAGGTACTATCATCTCTGTCCTTTTTTGGCTGTATAATACCTAGTTCATGTAACAAATTTATGAGAGGTAAGTCTTGTGTTTTTTTTTTTTTCTTTTAATAAGCTTTTCTGCAATTTTTTTGAAATTGAGCTATTACTTGGATTTAACCGATAGGCCAGGTGTGGTGGCTCACACCATAATCCCAGCACTTTGGGAGGCCGAGGTGGGTCGATCACCTGAGGTCAGGAGTTCGAGACCAGCCTGACCAACATGGTGAAACCCCGTCTCTACTAAAAAAATACAAAATTAGCCTGGCATGGTAGCACATGCCTGTAATCCTAGCTACTTGAGAGGCTGAGGCAGGAGAATTGCTTGAACCTGGGAGATGGAGATTACGGTGAGCCGAGATCACGCCATTGCACTCCAGCCTGGGCAACAAGAGTGAAACTCCGTCTCAGACAAAAAAAAAAAAAGTATTTAACCCTGATAGCATAGTAGTAGCCATGTTTTCTTTAGAAACCATAACCTCTTCATGGGACTCAAACTATGTAAAAAATTGTGAGAAAAGATAATGGTGCTTTGTGATGGGAAAAAAATACTTGAAGGATTAGAAAACCGTAACTCTTAACAAGGATAGTCACAGAACCTACACTGCATTGGCTCTTATGTTCTAGATTTTTGTAGCACATCCACCTGATGAAACCAAAGATAAATCCAAGTAAAAAGTGTGCTAGTGAGCATCTCTGAGGTTCAAGGTACTAAGAGGCAGAAATGTATAACAACAGTTCCATTGCCTTCGAGAACTAAAACTCAGTGGGAAAGCAAATTAGTCTTTTCACATTCTGCTTCTTCAAAATGTTATACTCAAAAACATATCAGTAATTAAGAGCCAAAGCAAAGAAAGCTTCAAGGAACTTTTAAGTTCAACATAAAGATTTAAATAAAATATTTTTTATTATTTATTTATTTATTTATTTATTTTGAGGCGGAGTCTCGCTCTGTCGCCTGGACTGGAGTGCAGTGGCCGGATCTCAGCTCACTGCAAGCTCTGCCTCCCAGGTTTGCACCATTCTCCTGCCTCAGCCTCCCGAGTAGCTGGGACTACAGGCACCCGCCACCTCGCCCGGCTAGTTTTTTTTGTATTTTTAGTAGAGACGGGGTTTCACTGTGTTAGCCAGGATGGTCTCGATCTCCTGACCTCGTGATCCGCCCGTCTCGGCCTCCCAAAGTGCTGGGATTACAGGCTTGAGCCACCGCGCCCGGCATATTTATTTATTTATTTTTGAGACAGAGTCTTGCTCTGTCGCCTAGGCTGGAGTGTAGCCGCGCGATCTCGGCTCACTGCAAGCTCCGCCTCCCGGGTTCACGCCATCCTCCTGCCTCAGCCTCCTGAGTAGCTGGGACTACAGGCGCCCGCCCCAACGCCCAGCTTCTTTTTTGTATTTGTTTTTTTGTTTTTTGTTTTTAGTAGAGACGGGGTTTCACCATGTTAGCCAGGATGGTCTCGATCTCCTGACCTAGTGATCCGCCCGCCTCAGCCTCCCAAAATGCTGGGATTACAGGCATGAGCCACCACGCCTGGCTCTAAATAAAATATTGTAGGCATTGATGGTGTGTTTGAATCGAACAGATACCAGGAGATAGAGGTGAAGTGCAGTACTTTTATTCTTTAAAAAGATAGTCTTTAGCCAGGTGCAGTGGTGTATGCCTGTAGTCTCAGCTATTTGAGAGGCTGAAATGAGAGGATCACTTGAGTTCAGGAGTTCAAGACCAGCCTGGGCAACATAGCAAGTCCCTGGCTCAAAAAAAAAAGGTTCCCCATTCATATTAACTCCATCTTTTAAAAATGTCATGATTACAAAGTGAAAAGATTTGACTTTCTTAGACGCTGAATCACAGAGGTGAAAGTGACCGTGGAAATCATGTACTCTATCCCCATGTTACATAGATTAGAAAAACTGAGGTTATGGCACTGACTTAGGCACCCCAACAAGGCAACCCAGGTACTCGAACTGGCAATCCCAATTCCTGGGCTAGGGCTTTTTCTACCCTTTTTTTTTTTTTTTTTTTCATTTGCCTCTTAAAGAGACAATGAATAATTTTTTTTCATTAAAAGGAAAAAAAAAAAAAAAAAAAAGGGCATGAATTGGGAGGATTCTTTTTTCCCTGATGGGAAACAATGAAAAAGAAAAATCTCATCGTCTGATGGAAGAGGTGACTTAGTAATTTTAGTGAATGAATTTGATGTCCCATGTTTTGTGGTTTTGTTATCATTGAACCATTGGGGTTGGAATCTACCTAAATAATTTTATCTTGGTGGCCAGCAGTTACGTTGGCATTTTATATGGGCTTTCCCAGATTTTCCTATTAATGAAATGATTAATAGTCGTACTTAAGAGGTAACTCTACTGAAGCAGAATGAGATCTAATATGAGGTGGAAATAAAAGAGTTTGCAGTGGAATGATCCTATCACTCCGTGCTTATAAAATTGAGTTCTATTCAAGATGGAACTGCTATGACTGACCTATTCAAGGCTTTTTTTTTTTTTTTTTTTTTTTGAGACGGAGTCTGGCTCTGTCGCCCAGGCTGGAGTGCAGTGGCACGATCTCCACTCACTGCAAGCTCCGCCTCCTGGGTTCACGCCATTCTCCTGCCTCAGCCTCCTGTGTAGCTGGGACTATAGGTGCCCACCACCACGCCCGGCTAATTTTTGTATTTTAAGTAGAGACGGGGTTTCACCGTGTTAGCCAGGATGGTCTCGACCTCCTGACCTCGTGATCCACCCGTCTCAGCCTCCCAAAGTGCTGGGATTACAGGCATGAGCCACCGCACCCGGCCGGCTTCATATTTTTATACAGACTATTTCACCGACCATAGATTTATTTTAAAAGAGAAAATCCCACACACAATTAAGCAATGGAAAATGTACTCAATCCCGTGGTGCGTTAGGCCCTCTGTCTACTGGGTTTCTCCCCTTTCTGCAGAGCTGTGGACCTCGTACGTACCAAACAGGTGAACTTGGTCCATCTTTCCTTCTTCCTTTGTTTGCACGTTTGCATTTATATTTTCCTGTACTAAAAGAAACAAATTATTTATAATTCGGGTGACAATATAAAGGAACAAAAGATGGGGAAATAGTTGCTTCCTAGCTGGAGCAGTAAGTCCATCTTACAGAAACTCACTACTTAAAAAGTTTTAAAAGATTTATGAACCTTGTCCTACAATTCACCAAATACTTATTTGTCTTTTAAACTCCCCTTGGTGTATGGATCAGCCTGAACATCTTGGTCAGAATGCCATTGTTTAATTGTGAATCAGGGGAACATGTTAATCATTTGGAGACTGTTTTCTCATTACCAAATGTACAATCGATAAGACAACTGAAAGCAACAATTGCTGGGTTCACTGACAAAGATGATAAAAATCATGTTCAAAGTAGAGTTTTTAACCGAGGTTAAGAACTAACCTGGGGCTGAGTCAGTGTCTCTACCCCCTTCAATAACAGCATAAAGATCTTTCACTAAATTCGTTATGTGGTCCGTCTGGATGTAAACGTATATATTTCCTTTTGAAAACAGAATCATATCCTGCAGACTCTTGGCACTCCGGCATAGCTTTGACCGAATGTTCACTCTCATCATAATAGAAGATTTCTGTCTATGCAGATAATATATGTTTTTAAATATTGTTTTTTGTTTAGTCCCCAATCTTCCTAACTCAAATTGGGGACTGAGGAGAGAGAAAGGTGGTTACCCTTGTTATCGTGCCAGATTCTTCCTGCTGCTTTTCAACCCCATGTGAGTGTTGATTGATGGTTCTGCTATATTGTGTGTGCCCTTCAAGTTTCAGAAAACTTGCCCGATCATTTCACTTCAACCTTAATTGAACCCAAGAGTCAAAGTTACTATTTTCTCTGAATGTGTTTGTGATCTTCTGTTATATTTTGGAGCATGTTACCTTTATGGTACTGTAAGCTGTAGTGCATACTGTTTGCATCGTAAACAACCGGTCAGTAATTTATGTACATGTATTCCACATTTTAGTGTGCGTGAAGTGGACAATCCATAGTTTGTAGTAGTTTATTTGTCAACTTTTTAACTCCCCTATGTTTTAAGGACATTTAAACATTCCTTGTCCTATCAAGGTGACAAAAGCAGAATGTAATTGTTTTTTTTTTGGAAGCTTCGTGATTACCTGTAACAAGTTCTGTTTTAAAAACTTACGAATAAAGTTAGTAACTATTTTTAAATCAGCCCATTGAATTGAGTTTTTGTGTGTGTAGTATTTTCAATATGCCTCACTTATATTTAGCTAATAAGACAGAGAAGTGCAATATTGTGTTTGTTCCTTCCACAAGAGTCCTGTTGAACATTAATGCCGTGCAGTGCCAGAGTTCACGGTTGTGAGTCACTGCTGACTGTGTAAATAACCACTGCAGTTTCAGCTCTTCCCTTTTACCCTGGTTTCCTCTTTGGTTAAAAACGATTTATTCCTGGTAAAGACTTACTTTTTGTCTTGGTTAAAAAAAAAAAAAAATCTCCAAAATGTGGAACCATAAATGAGAGCAGAGGTTATCTAGTGCAGTGGGATTTCGAATACTTATTTTTAAGCCATAGGACTCTGCTCTTTGTTCAAATGAAATCTTACACAAAGCCAATGTAAAATTGATCACAGAAAAGAAAGGTAAACCAAGGGGCTGGGGGAGGAATGGGGACCTGAGTTCCAACCCCTGTGAGAGCTCAGCAGAACAGACCCAGACACACCCCTCTATTTCCCCTGCCTCCCTCCACTTCCTCCATCCCCACCCCACCCCCAACACACCTTTACAAGAAAGTGGCCCCAGAGGCGTTGCCAGATGCACACATCTGGATGGTCATGGACCTGGGACTAGAACCTATTTCTTGACATTCTTTATACCACACTCCACTACTTTGTTACAGCAAAATCTAATTTTTCTGGATAAATGTGTTTGGATTCAAAGGTTCTTGATATTGTTTTGTTTTTGAGACAAGGTCTTGCCCTGTCGCCTAGGCTGGAGTGCAATGGCATGAACACAGTTCACTGCAGCCCCAACCGCCCACCTCAGCCTCCGAAGTAGCTAGGACCACAAGTGTGCACCATCACACCCGGCTAATTTTTGTATTTTCTGTGGAGACAGGGTTTCCCTATGTTGCCCAGGCTGGTCTCTTAACTCCTGATCTCAGGCAGTCCACCTGCCTCAGCCTCCCAAAGTGCTGAGATTACAGGCATGAGCCACTGCAAAGTGGCCTTCTCTGTTTTTAAAAAACTAAAGTGGAGTCTCTGGGGACATGTCCACTTTGATGTTTTTCCAAGCTGTGTTCTGTGGGGCTGCCTCCAGGGGGCGCCATGCTTCCAGGTTCCTGGGGCCTTGCACTCCTATTATTTGTTGTATCTAAACATCCCAGCGTCAGGTTTCACTTGAGCTAAGGATTCCTTGGCGAAAACAGAAAATTGGAAAACCACTGCAAATAACCTAGGACAGAACACACACACACACATTTTTTTTTTTTTCTTTTCTTTTTTTGAGACCAAGTTTCACTCTGTTGCCCAGGCTGGAGTGCAGTGGTGCAATCTCACCTCACTGCAACCTGTGCCTCCCGGATTCAAGCAATTATCCTACCTCAGCCTCTTGAGTAGCTGGGACTGCCGGCACAAACCATCACGCCTGGCTAATTTTTGTATTTTTAGTAGAGACAAGTTACACCATGTTGGCCAGGCTTGTCTCAAACTCCTGACCTCAGGTGATCCGTTCATCCTGGCCTCCCAGAGTGCTGGGATTACAGACACGAGCCATCGCACCCGGCCAAAACACAAAATTTTTAATGCAGAATATGAAATACAAGAATCAAGATTTAAGTAATTTACCTAATAGACTGGCTTCAAGTTAAATGCATACAATGTATGTATCAGATGTATCAGAGTCCTATTATCACTGAGAAATATGTTTAAAGGGCAGGAGTGAGCATCTGCTATATTCCTGCCCTCAATGAACACGTTAAAATGTGGTTCTAATCTAGAAGAAGAAAAGATTAAAATTCTCATACACATAGGAAAGATCTCATCTTGCCAACCTTCCCCGGGTCTTCTGAGACATAGAAAGTATAAATATAAGTGATTTGTAGAACAGATATTTCTGTAAGGTATTTCAAAGTATGTTACTTGGGAAAAGTTTGTGGTCCGAAATGTTTGGAAAAGTTAAATGCTGAAAGTTGAAAGTTAAAATTTAAAGACCTAAATCTAGAATGTAAAAATACTAAGTTAATAGAACAAATCGTGGGAGAATATCATTGTGACCTAGAGGCTGGGAGAGACTTCACAAAACTTTAAAAGCATAAGCTACAAAGTAAAAATTATAATTGATTACATCAAAATGAATTATTCATGTTCAACGAAGAATGCCATGAAAATGTTGACAATAGGGAGAAATATTTACAGTCCAGATGTTACCAGAAAAGGCCCTGATCCAGACCCCTACAGAGCGTTTTTAGATCTCACGCAAGAAAGAATTCGGAATGAGCCCACAGAGTAGAGTGAAAGCAAGTTTTTTTTTTTTTTTTTTTAAATTTTTTAAATTTTTTTGAGACGGAGTTTTGCTCTTGTCGCCCAGGCTGGTGTGCAATGGCATGATCTCAGCTCACTGCAACCTCCGCCTCCCGGGTTCAAGCGATTCTCCTGCCTCAGCCTCCTGAGTAGCTAGGATTACAGGCATGCGCCACCACGCCTGGCTAATCTTCTATTTTCAGTAGAGACAGAGTTTCTCCATGTTGGTCAGGCTGGTCTCGAACTCCCGACCTCAGGTGATCCGCCTGCCTCAGCCTCCCAAAGTGCTGGGATTACAGGTGTGAACCACCATGCCCAGCCAAGTGAAAGCAAGTTTATTAAGAAAGTAAAGGAATGGGCCGGGCATGGTGGCTCATACCTGTAATCCCAGCGCTTCAGGAAGCTGAGGCAGGTGGATCATTTGAGGTCAGGAGTTCGAGACCAACCTGGCCAACATGACAAACCCCCGTCTCTACTAAAAATACAAAAATTAGCCAGGCATGGTGGTGCACACCTGTAGTCCCAGCAACTTGGGAGACTGAGACAGGAGAATTGCTTGAACCTAGGAGGCGGAGGTTGCAGTGAGCCGAGATTGTGCAACTGCACTCCAGCCTGGGCAACAGAGTGAAACTCTCAAACAACAGAGTGAAGCAGAGTGAAACTTCTCAAGGAAAAAAAAAAAGAAAAGAAAGTAAAGGAATGAAAGAATAGATACTCCATAGACAAGAGTAGCACTTTCCCAAAAGTACAAGGGGGAACGTGCCTGCCTGAGATACAATGCTTGTTTATATATAAGGTAAAGCAAAAGTCATGGCGGAGATGTGCTCTACTACAAAGGTTTGTGACAAAGGACTGTTAAATCTTTGTGTAACTGCTGTCTTCCACAAGCATCTATATTATTATGTTTAAAGCGAAACAGATTATTAAATTTAAAAAGCTTTTGTTCTTAAGATATTGGGACATCAGGACATTTCCTGGGTCTATTATTTCCCATTAACACTAACATTATTAACTTGTTCCCTTAACTGTAAATATCCTGTGACTAAGGACACCTAACCTCCTAGGAATGCAGCCCAGTAGGTCTCAGTCTCGTTTTACTGAGCCCCTATTCAAGATAGAGTCACCCCAGTTTGAACACCTCTGACACTAACAGAGGGGAAATAACTATAAAATGCGAAGAGATTTCCAAATTGACAAGGAAAAGCAGCCCAACAGAAAAATAGGCTAAAGGATATGAAAAATAATTGACAGAAAAGGAAAACAATGAGCCTATGAAGAAACACTAAAACCCAGTAATCAGATGAAGCGCAAATTAAAATAACATGATGCCATTTATACCTATTGGATTCTCAAAAATGTAAAATCAATTAATGCCAAGTATAGCAGAAGGCGGGGATATAGGAAATCTGACATATAACTGGTAGAAGTACAGACGAGTTTAGTCATTCTGAAGAACAAATTGGCAGTCCTTGGTCATCTAAATAAGAACAAAATCTCTGACTCTGCAGTTCTGCTCGTGGAGATAGATGAGACAGAGAGAGAGAGATGTCCTAAGAATATCCCAAAGGGATTCTCACACAGGGCCATAAAGAGGTATGTCGAGGATGTTCATTGCACCATTATTTATGGAGACAAACTGGTGTTTGCAACTGGAAAATGAACACTATGGAGAACCATGCAGCAAGAGTAGCCATATACACAGCCACATGGATATATCTTGAAAACAGCTGAGTGCCAAAAGGAGTAAGATGTATCTAACATTTGCATTACCTGAAGTACCACACACAGACAGTAATGCACTTTGCAAAAATACATACAAATAAAAAGATACACATTAAACATATACCTCCAAACATAAAAAGCATCTTGCACAGATCAAAGATAATGTGCCATGAATTGAGAAGTCTGATTTACTGTGAGACTTTATATCACCTTTTGATAGACTTTGAAGGGTTACATAGATTCTTTTTTACTACATTACTTTACTACTTTACATTTTTACTTTACTACATTAATAGTAGATGAAGATTTTCTATTAAATGTACTCCCATATGGATGGAAAAAATATATACTGTATCATTCATTCTTCTCTGAGCTACAAATGAGGAGTGTTGTATGTGGTTTGACTCTAGATTCACCATTTCCTTTTGGTTCAAAGAAGTAATCAGGTTAATTCGCAGTCTGGTGCTATCTTTCTTCAATATCTTTTGAATAATTGAGATCTTTGATGGGAAATTATACAGCCTTCTGTCCTGAGAGATTTGACCAGGCCCCTTCCTGCAAAGGAGGAAATTAAACCTAAAATGATTTCTCAGACATCACCTGAGTGAGCCCTGTGAATGAAAGGTCTTTTGTGGACCAAATGGACTAGCCTCCTCTGACTTATTTCCTCGATAACTTCAGTTACTTGGCAGGCTATTTATTCTATCCCATTAGATATTTCTAACAACAGTTGGAAAGTCTAGAATGGAGATTTGTCTCCTTTGCAAATGAGAAGCAGCCCTTGGGTATCCTGCTAATCCTAGATACTGTATACTAATGAGTTCTATTGTGAAAGGGCACAGAGCTGCCCTCCCGCTCAGTTCCTGTCTCCAGATGTCTCCAACGATACGAACTGAACACTTTAAGGTGCGTTTTCCTGGAGAGAAGTTAACTAGTGGTTCATGCTAGAGAAAAAGGAGACAGTTAAACTGCAGGTTTAATCAAAATCCATTGAGGGGTGTATTAGTCATCTATTGCTGCACAACATTTTATCCCAAAGTTTAGCAGCCTAAAACAAGAAAACATCATCTCAGTTTCTGAGGACCAGGAATCTGGGAGTGGCTAAGCTGGACAGTGGTGGCTCAGGGTCTCTAAGAGGTTGTCATCAAGTCATCAGCAAGGCTGTGGTAGGGACAGGAGGCGGAGAAATTCTAGGCTGAAAAGGACAGGGACCCTGGCAAAGCTCCACCCTCAAGCCTAGAACCATGGCCCAAAGTGAGAACATCTCTCTTTTCCCATTCAAATGTTGCCCTCTCCAAAACCACCCCGGCCCACCCCACCCCCATCCTGTACCCATAAAAACCCCAGGCTCCACTGGCAGAGAGCAGAGACGGGGAGAAGAGAAGCAGCAGCCAGATGTCAGAGAGAAGCAGCTTGACTTCAGAGGGACGGCTTGACAGTGGGACTTTGGAGAAAAGTCCGGTTGGAGATTGCCAGACTTCAGGGGAAGACCACCTTCCCGATCCATCCCCTTTCCCACTTTCCTTCCCTCTGAGAGCCACTTCCATCAGCAATAAAATCCCGCACATTTACTATCCTTCAATTCGTTCATGTGACCTCATTTTTTTCTGGATGCCAGACAAGAGCTTGGGATACAGAAGGCTGTCACACTGACCCTTCGCCCTCGCTGGCGGAAAGCAACCACCTCATGCAAAAAGGCAGGGGGCCCACTGAGCTGTTTAACACTTAAGCCATCCATGAACGGCAAAAGCTAAAAGAGTGTTCACTGTAGCCCGGGCGCAGTAGCTCACGCCTGTAATCCCAGCACTCTGGGAGGCTGAGGCAGGCAGATCACGAGGTCGAGAGATCGAGACCATCCTGGCCAACATGGTGAAACCCCATCTCTACTAAAAATACAAAATTTAGCCGGGCATGGTGGCGTGCACTTGTAATCCCAGCTACTCAGGAGGCTGAGGTAGGAGAATTGCTTGAACCCAGGAGGCAGAGGTTGCAGTGAGCCAAGATCACGCCACTGCACTCCAGCCTGGTGACAGAGTGAGACTTTGTCTCAAAATAAATACATAAATAAAAAGTTTTAAAACTGTGTTCACTGTAGAACTCCTCCAGTCTCTTGGGGGGTCCCAGCATCCCCATAGATGCTGCCACGGGAGTTTCGCTCCTACCAGTGCCCAAAAGCACTTGCCCCGGCTCCTGCACCTGTTCTCCTGCACTCCCCGTCCCACGAGGGGTTGAGAGCTGTGGGCTAAGTAAGCGAGGCACCCTTGTCGCAAGACTCACAAAGGGGTCAAGGGACATTTCCCATTTCAGCTGGACAGTCTGCTTCCCTGCTAACTCACAAGGCTGTTGGCAAGAGGCTTCAGTTCCTCGCCACGGGTGCCTCTCCAGAAGCCTGATCACAGGACATGGATGCTGGCTTCCCCTGAGTGAGTGATCAGAGAGACAGAAAGAGAGAGAGCCCAAGATGAAGTCTTTTTATAACCTAATCTCAGAAATGATGGACCATCACTTCTGCCATATGGTATTGGTCACAGACCAACCTGGTACAATGTAGTAGGAGAAAAAGGGGGCTAAAGTAGAGAGGAAAATGTGTAGTTCTAAATGCTTATGTTAAGAGCTTAGAAGGGCATAGGGTAAGGACTCTTTCTTCATCTCTCAGCTGTCTTTGTCTCTACCTCTCTTTGCATGTCCACCAAATTCCTTCTTACCACAAAAAGGACGTCCCCGCACAGCATAGAACATGGTAGCTGACAACTCAGGTGGAAGGAGAGCTGCTTTCTACGATTCCATACTGCAGTGGGATTCTCACTGGCCAGAGTGGGTTGCCTGCCCATCCCTGAGGCCAGATGGGCAAGTCTCTTACCCAAGAAAGGGAAATGAAAGCAGGGCAGACAAAAATAAAACAGCTATCACAGTGGACTTCAATCACAGTAAACTTCAATATCTCAAGGGACTTTATAAAGACCAAAAGGGGAGAGTATTTTATTCATTGGTAAATTAGTCCGAGTTTAGAGACCTAATAAGTAAGTATTGATTTTTATCTGGCCTTCATTTTTTTCACCACTCAATTCTGATTCCAGGCAAGATACGAGAAGTAAATTTTAAGCATATTTGATAAATGTACCCAAAGTAAGTTCTGGTATAGAGAATTTCAGACAGAGAGCTTTTATGATATTTACCACAGAGCTTCCTTATAATCTTGATGTTGAATGTGAGACAACACCATTATCCCAGTCTGCCATGTCATAATAAGAGACATATCATATATGCCAGTATACATAAAGAAGAGTATTTTATCATTACTCTAAATTTTTAATAAGGTTAGCCACTTATATTTTGGTTTTGTGCCATTTCCCTATTTAAGCACCTAAAGATTCAAGAAAGGAAATAATTCCATAACCTGTTTTTATTTAGATTTTCTGACTTTATAAATAAAAGATGCCAGGTGCAGTGACTCACGCCTATAATCCCAGCACTTTGGGAGGCTGAGGTAGGCGAATCACCTGAGGTCAGGAGTTCAAAACCACTCTAGCCAACATGTTGAAACCCCCTCTCTACTAAAAATACAAAAACTAGCTGGGCGTGGTGGCAGTCACTTGTAATCCCAGCTACTTGGGAGGTTGAGACATCTGAATTGCTGGAACCCAGGAGGTGGAGGTTGCAGTGAGCCAAGATCGTGCCATTGCACTCCAGCCTGGGTGACAGAGTAAGACTCTGTCTCAAAAAAAAAAAAAAAAAAAAAAAAAAAATCACCGGAAGGAATTGTGTGTTTAAAAGTGTAGTTTTCACGTAGTTTAGGAAATAGAAAACATACAGTGGAGATCTCACAGTGGATGGAAAAACACACGGAAGAATGTGGAACCTGGCACAATGGGGAGGAGAGAGGCCCGGTAAGGGAACAAACACATAAGCAGAGAATGCAGCCTCTGTGACTCTTGCAGAGCCCAGCTCAGAGCCTTGCCCACTTAAGCTCTCAGGAAGTGTTTACTCAAATGATCTCACACATGTGGCTAACTGAGCAAACACCAATATATCCCAGAAAAGGTAACTTCCGGTCCCCATAGAATAATTTTAATAAAACTCAATCCTACAGCTCAGGAAGAACTTTCTAAAAGCAGGACAGTGGTTTTCCAAATGCCAGATATTTTTTCAGAAATTGTGTTTTATTGTTTACAGTTGTGATCATTTGATCATTTGTTAGACAAACCTGATCAGAGTGTTTTTTTGTTTTCTTTTGAGACCGGGTCTTGCTCTGTCACCCAGGCTGGAGTGCAGTGGTGTAATCTCGGTTCACTGCAACCTCTGTCTCCCAGGTCCAAGTGATTCTCATGCTTCAGCCTTCCAAGTAGATGGGATTACAGGTATATGTCACCATGCCCAGCTAATCTTTGTATTTTTAGTGGAGATGGGGTTTCACCATGTTGGCCAGGCTGGTCTCAAACTCCTGGCCTCAAGTAATCCACCCACTCAGCTTCCAAAAGTGCTAGGATTACAGGCATGAACCACTGCGCCTGGTCATGTGATCAGAGATTTTTAATTGCCAGAGATGGCCCATTGGCTCCTTTTGTCTTCTTTCTTTTCTCTTTCTCTCTCTCTTTCTTTTTCTCTCTTTCTCTCTCTCTGTCTGTCTCTTTCTCTCTTTCTTTCTTTCTTATCTTAAACTAGCCTCAAAGTCCCCGTTGTTCTCCTGAAAGGAACTAAGGTGGGGAATCTACCTCCTAAGGCAAATGGCCAGAGCAGAGGACAGCACTGACTGTGTTTCCATTACATTGACATATTATTATCTTTCATAACTGGGATCCTTTGGGATCATGAACAGTAGCCATGAGGTAGAAGGTGGGACCAGACTCTGGAAGGGGACTTGGACACTGAACCAAACTGAGGAGTGTTAAAATAAGGACAGGGCAGAAGCAGCTTTCCATGAGACGCACCCACCAGTGTTCCATGTCAGCTTACACAACATTCAGGAGTTACCTCCCCTTTCCATGGCAATGACCCAAAAACCCAGAAGTTACTACTCTTTTCCTAGAAATTTCTGCATAAACCATCCCTTAATCTGCACGCAATTAAAAGTAACTATAAATGGCCAGGTGCAGTGGCTCACACCTCTAATCCCAGCACTTTGGGTGCCAGCCCTTGAGCAAGTCACTCCCTCTCTATGATCTTGGGCTCCTCAGTGGCTCCCAACCCTGGTCACACATTAGCAGCACCTGGGCACCTCATAAAAACCCATGACTGGTCTGGCTGCACTGCAGAGCCTCTAGCTCTATGGCTGTAAAGTGCAACCTTAGCAGGAGTTTTCCAAAGTCCCCAAGGGATTCTGAGGGACCACCAGGACTGAGACAGCCAGGGCTGGGGGATGTCCGAGGTCACCCAAAAGTGGCTTCTCACTCCGTGGATCACCACATTCCCTGGGCCTTTAGAATTGCTGTAAATGCTTTCATCTAACAAAATGTCCATCTATAATACAGTAATTAATCTTGATATTTGCACAGGAGTATGTACTCTTTGTGTGTGTGTGTGTGTTGTTGTTGTTGTTGTTATTGTTTTTGAGACAGAGTCTCGCTCTGTCGCCCATGCTGGAGTGCGGTGGCGCAATCTCCGCTCATTACAGCCTCCACCTCCCAAGTTCAAGTGATTCTTCTGCCTCAGCCACCTGAACAGCTGGGATGACAGGCACCCGCCACCATGCCCGCCTAATTTTTGTATTTTTAGTAGAGATGGGGTTTCACTATGTTGCCTAGGCTGATCTCAAACTCCTGGGCTCAAGTGATCCGCCAGCCTCGACCTCCCTAAGTGCTGGGATTACAGGCATGAGCCATCAGGCCTGGCCTACTCTTTGAAAGTGAGGTTACAAACTCATTCATGCTCCACGCCTTTTGGAGTAGGCAGATATCATATCCCAGCTTCCCTTTACTTTTCTCCAGAGCACTTATTACTCTCCAACATGCCATGTCATTGGCTTATTTATTTATTTCTTTTTTTGAGACAGGGTCTCACTCTGTCACGCAGGCTGGAGGGCAGTGGCACAATCACAGGTCACTGCAGCCTCAAACTCCCAGGCTCAAGTGATCCTCCCACCTCAGCCTCCCGAGTAGCCAGGACTACGGCTGTGTGTCACTACATCGGGCTAATTGTTGTATGTTTTGTAGAGGCAGGGTCTCTCCATGTTGCCCAGGCTGGTCTTGAACTCCTGGACTCAAGTGACCCACCCTCCTCGGCCTCCCAAAGTGCTGGGATTACAGGCATGAGCCACGATGCCCAGCCTGGCTTCTTCATTTGTGTTGTTTTTCTCCCATCAGAATGCATGCTTCATCAGGGCAGGAATTGTCATCTCTTTTATTCATCATTGGCACATAGCAGGCTGTTGGTAAATATTCACTGAATGAGTGAATTATAGAAGAGGAAACTCATGCCCAGAGAGGCTAGGAGACCTGCCTGAAGTCACACAGCAAGTAAATGGAGTAGCCATTAGATTGCGTCTTCTCTCATTGTGTGTCTTTTCTGCTCTCACTCTGGGATTCCTAGGGTGACTGAGAGTAGGATAGACCAAGGAGGTACCAGGGGAGGAGGATTTAGCAGCCAAGATAGCTGCGAATGGGCTGACTGTCACCAGGTGAGCACAGGTTCCTTGTCAAGGCGAGGAGGAGTGGCTTCCACTGATGGCAGAAGGACTTAAATTAATTTACAGCTTCCCATTTTCATTCTGAGAATAGAAGTTTTTCCCTTGTAATTGCCAACAAATAGTTTGTGCTAACACACAGTCCTAAAAATGTAGCATAAAAAAAAATGAGGAAGCTGTCAGGTAATTACCTGGGCTGGCTATTTAAAGGCACACTCACGATTATCAGACTTACCGTGGAACTGGATGAGGCCTCAGAGACTAAGTCGTTCAACCCGTCATTTCACAGATGAGAAAACAGAGGCCCAGGGAGATCAGGTGGCTTGCAGGGAGATTAGACCCCTGACTCCGCATCCGTCACTCTATTTTCTCATCCTCCGTCGCCAGATGCTCCTAGAGGTAAGATGGGAATTAGACCACATGCAGGACAGCAGCGCGTGGGAAGGGGCACTGGTCCTCCTCTGCACTTCACGTCCACCCGGCGCATCTGGGAACAGCCACATGACACACTGCACTACGAGCCCTACAGGTCATTTAGAACCTTGGCCTGAGTCTTGCGGCCTTTGCTGCTCCCTCTACTCTCTACCCCCTTAGTTGAGAGACAGGGAATTGTTTCAAAATCAATTAGCCTAGGTATCTTTGCCTCCTCTCTCTCTCTTTCTCTCTCTCTCTCTCTCTCTTTCTCTCTCTCTGTACTAGATTAAAACAATGTGGACTTGGGTTTCTCTGGACTCATGATTCTCTGTGCTTCGTCTCCTCCCCTGAAATTGCATTCTAATCCCCATGACATTTGGCTGGTTTCCCCAGCAACCATCTCAAAAGCCATAAACAGCAGATTAAGGCTTTGAGGGGAGACATGAAAGACTGGACATGCCTGGCCAGGAGATGAAAACACAGCCGCTCAAAGGCTAGTTTATAGTTACATCTTCTGGTAATAAGAAAAGGAAGGATAACTGGTTGCCTCTGGGTATTTTCCATGTGGAAGCAGCCAGTTTTTGTTATTTTAAAATCCCCCAGCACCTGAGACTCCCATATGGTAACATCCAAAACTGGAGTGGTTAATTAGTTGGCTAATTGTTTTTGTTGTTGTTTTTTTTTTTTATGGAGTCTCGCTTTTCACCCAGGTTGGAGGAGTACAGGGGCAGATCTCGGCTCACTGCATCCTCTGCCTCCTGGGTTCAAGTGATTCTCCTGCCTCAACCTCCCGAGTAGCTGGGATCACAGGTGCATGCCACCACACCCAGCTAATTTTTTTGTATTTTTAGTAGAGACGGGGTTTTGCCATGTTGGCCAGGCTGGTCTCAAACTCCTGACCTCAAGTGATCCTCCCACCTTGGCCTCCCAAAGTGCTGGAATGTTGGGTAATTTTATAAGCAATTTTCATTGACTAATAAAACTGATTTATATATAAACATCATCTTTATTTTAAAAATGAAAAATCACCACACTTTTTTTTTTTTTAATTCCATTAAACTCCTTTCAAAATCTTCTTCTTCTTTTTTTTTTTTTTTGGAGAAAGGGTCTGGCACTGTCACTCAGGCTGGAGTTCAGTGGTGCAATCTCAGCTCACTGCAGTCTCTTACCTCCTAGGCCCAAGTGACCCTCCTACGTCAGCCTCCCAAGCAGCTGGGACTATAGCCATGCACCACCTTGGCCAGCTAATTTTTAAAATTTGTTTTGTAGAGATGGGACCTTGCCATGTTGCCCAGGTTGGTCTCGAACTCCTGGACTCAAGTGATCCTCATGCCTCAGCCTCCCAAAGTTCTGGGATTACAGGTGTGTGCCACCACCCCCAGCCTGTTGCTTGTCTTAATTGCAAGGGGAAACCCTCAATGGCTTTCCCCTGTCCTTGGAATAAAATTCTTACTCTGACCTATAAGACCTCGCAGCTGATCTCTGCCTGTCTCTAACCTCATTCTGTCCACTCTCCCTGAAACCACTCCTGGCTTTGGTTGACATACTGGCCTTAGGATCTTTTCACAAACCAGCCTTCTGCTTCCCCCACCCTATCCCGCCCTGCTCCCTTCTAGAGCGCTCCCTGGCCCCAGCTCCAGCCTCTCCTCACCTGCCTGCCTGTCCTTTGGGTCTCAGCTCCCCTGTCCTCCCCTGGCAGATGAGTTTTACCCTCTCCTCTGTTTCTGAGGGAGCCCCTGCCCCCACCCATAATAACCAATGACACCGTATTATTATTTCCTTTAGAGCTTTTCAGACGGTCTCACTATTTTGTTACCATCTTTTGTGCTTGTGTCATCTGTCCCCCTACCCCAGCCCCTCTGGAAGGTGAGGTGTACAGGGCAGGGAGGGGCCACCACTGACTCTGTCCCACCTTGCAAAGTGCCTGGCCTGTAGTGAACAGTCTGTAGCACTTAATGAGTGAACATGCTGAGCAATGAAGAGCCTTTTCATGCTTCTGCCTCCTGGGCTTGGCTGGTGTGTCTGACCCTGGTTATGGGAGGGCTGATGCAAGGAAGAGCTCCCTTCCCAAACCCCTTACTGTCTGTGTGCACAAACTCATTCTGACATGGCAGGTGTCCTGTGGCTTAGCCAGCCTGGATTAAGGGACAAAACAGAAGGTGGGCTTGAGCCATAGATAACAGAAGGCTGAAGACCACCAAACCCCATGGAGAAGGACCTATCTGAGACACCCAGGTTCCCCTCCCCAGCTCCTGCCACTTGGCATAATCATTCTCCCACTTACCTGGCACTTCACAAGCGTGATCACATTTCTAATCCTCACCACAATCATACTGAAGTACCTTCTCTTCATTTTACAGAAAGAAACAGTCTCAGAAACTACTCCCATTTAAGAGTAGTAAGCAGTGGAGCCAGGATTTGAATCTGAGACTGTGCACTGGGGGCTCTTGCCCCCACAAACAAACCTGGAAAAGCTTCCAGAAACATCCTGAAGTGTCCCCCCTGCCCCCAGTGCCATTTACTATGGAACTCAGGCCTCAGGGCCAGAGCAGGCTCCCACTGGACTCCCCTCCTCACATCGTGGCCTCTCCCTGTAACCAGGTCTGCCTCCCCCACCACAGGGAAGCTCTTGAAGCCACGTATTAGCGCCATGCTCCTTAAAGATCATACTCAAGTGTCTCAAGTCTTTGATGGGAAAGTAGAATTACAGAATTATACTCTCAATCAATATTTGTGGCTGGGCATGGTGGCTCATGCCTGTAATTCCAGTACTTTGGGAGGCCAAGGTGGGAGGATCACTAGAGCCCAGGAGTTAGAGGCTGCAGTGAGCCAAGATTGCGCCACTGCATTCCAGCTGGGGTGAGAGAGCAAGACCCAGTCTCCATATAATAAAACAGGTTGGGAGCGGTGGCTCATCCAGCACTTTGGAAGGCAAAGGCTGGTGGATCACTTGAGGTCAAGAGTTCAAGACCATCCTGGCCAACATGGTGAAGCCCCATCCCTACCAAAAAAAAAAAATATATATATATATATATATATATATACACAAAAATTAGCTGGGTGTGGTGGCATGTGCCTGTAATCCCAGCTACTCAGGAGGCTAAGGCAAGAGAATCACTTGAACTAGGAGGCAGAGGTTGCAGTGAGCCAAGATCGTGCCACCGCACTCCAGCCTGGGCGACAGAGTGAGATCCTGTTTCAAAAATAAATAAATAAATACTACCTTGGAGTTTCCTATAAAAAATACATGTTTTTTTCCTATAAAAATCTTAGTTCTTAGCTCAGGAGAGTTTGAAAGCATCTCACAGGCACTGAGCGGCAAGCCAGTCGGCCCAGATTCAATCACTTTCTGGAAATCATTTGAAAACAGAACCGGGAAACCAGCCTCTACTCCTGATTCTGTCACTAACCTGCTATAAGACTTTGTACTCACCTCTGCTTCCTGGGCCTCAGCTTCCCTGTTTCTGAAAGAAGAGATCCCCTCTCCTAGGTCTCTTCCCGCTTTCTATAAATATTGATTGAGAGCCTGCTGCCAGCCAGGGATATCGCCCTGGGCTCCTGGGATACAGCTGGAAGCCCGACAGCCTGGGGAGGAAGGAGCCTTTGATCCTACAGCGGCCGAGTTCTTGACACTTGCCGCTGCCAAACCTGTTTCCTCCTGGTCTAACGTTCTGTGGCTGTCTGAATCCCCACCTGCCCCCCACAACCTTCAATCAGATTAGCGCCGTGCTCCTTTAAAGACCCTACTCAAAGTGCCTAGAGCTCACCTGGGTGTGTTTGCGAGGCCCCTCCCCTCTCCTTACTCCTCGGAGGAGGAGTCCGACCTGGAAGCCTCCTGCTGGATTTCTCTACTGGACTGAGTGCCTGGGAGTGCCAGAGCCAGTCCCAAAAAGGACCCAGGCTCGGGGACACCACGGGGAGGCGCCGCCACTCCAGTGTGCGGGACCCTGGCACCCCCGGCGCGGCCCCCGGGATCACCTGCACGGGGCGGGGCCGGGGGCGGGACGCCCCGGGCGAGGGCGGGATCCCCAGGGTGGCAGCGCGGGCGGCGGCGGGGACCCAGGCTGGGAGCGCGGCGGCGCCGGCGGGAGGCCGAGCAGGGCTCGACAGAGCAGGTAGGAGGCGTCTGGTCGCCGGGGCGCCCGGGGCTGCGAGGAGCGAGGAGCGGCCCGGCGTAGGTACGGTGGCTTCCTGTCCACCTGCCGACCGCGCTGGGCGAAGGAGGGCCTGGGGGTGGGGACGAGGGGTCCCCAGTCTCGCCCCCACCTCTGTTGGAGGAAGTGCCTGGGGTCTGCGCGGGAGGGCGTTGGTCCGGGGTGGTGGGAGGGAGGCTGACCGTCTCCAGTGGGTTCCTTGTCCTCTCCTCACCCAAGCCTCTGGCGGAGGGGCCAAGGCTCGCTGGAAGAAAAGGGGGTCGACCTTGACCCGGCCTGGAGATGCAAGGAGCTTTTACCCACTTGGGGCCTTGTCCGCCTCATCTGTTAAATGGGCGCCTTGATGGATCGGCCCTACGCAGAGGCCCCTCCGGAAGATCTGCGGTTCAGCGAGATGAAAAGCCATGGCAGAGAAGGAGCCCAGGGCTCTAGTTCCGATCCGCCGCACGTTTGGAGGGGCTCGGGGGTCACTCATCCAACTGCGCTCCTGAGGAAGGATGCAGAGACGGCTCCAGTTCTCTGGGTATCCTTGTGGGAGGAGGAGATGGCTGTGTCAAATTTGAAGGCTGGATTAGAGAGACGAAGGCAGTCCTTGAGTCTGGGAGAAGATTCCGGAAGACTCCTTGGAGGAGGTGGCATCTGAGTGGGGCAGGGAAAGGAAAGGTGGTGGTTAGGGCCGCACTTTGGAGTCCCTGCTTTACCCCTCAGCCAAGGCCGTCCAACAGTCTCGGGCAAGTCCACACTTTTCTCTGTGGTTCAGTTTGATGTGCTCCTTAAATGAAACAATTTCTCTGACAGATTAAATCAGATAATTCAGAAAGTGCTTAATACAGGGTCGGTATATAGTAGGCACTCCATAAACATAAGCTATTAACGTCTACTGGCAGCTGCTTGGGGGCAGGGATGATTCCTATTTGGTTCACCCTGGTATCCCCAGCACCAGCACGGTGTCCAGCATGCAGTAGGTCTCAATACATATTTGTCCAATGAATGAATGAATGAGTATGAAGTACAATGCTTGACACAAATAGTGAATTTACAGATGACTGGTTCTAAGAGGTGCATATGGATGCCAGAGAGTGGTCTAGGTGGATGGAACCGTTATAAGCATAAGCTCAGAGCAACAGACTATAGACACCCCCTCCTATGGTGCATGTGTATATGTGTGCATGTGTGTA
The DNA here is from genome assembly GCF_002776525.5 of Piliocolobus tephrosceles. Taxonomy (NCBI): domain Eukaryota; kingdom Metazoa; phylum Chordata; class Mammalia; order Primates; family Cercopithecidae; genus Piliocolobus; species Piliocolobus tephrosceles. The sequence continues at coordinate 198,138,699 of NC_045434.1, read as the reverse complement.
AGTGTGTGTGCGCACGTGCGTGTGTTGGTGGTGGTAGTAGAAAGTGACAGGCACAGCCGGAGCACTGGGGTAGAGAAGGGCACTGGAATCCTGGGTCCTAGCAGCCCATGGGAGTGGATGATGGAGCAGGAATTCTAAGTAGACCAATAGCTTTACTCATGTCCTCTAAGTGGGGAGATGGGAAAGAAAGGCGGTCAAGAGACACCAAAGGACCATGAATGCCTCGTGGGAGGGGAGGAGGAAAAGGGAAAGGGCTTCCCATGACCCCTTCATGGCGTGGGGCATTCTTCACCTTGTCCCTGCCGGGCTCTTTGCTGGCTGGGGCTGAGGTGAGCTGTGGGGAGGCAGCATGGTGCCAAGCCAACCAGCCACGGCGTGTGCGGTGAGCTGGGCATATAGTGAGCTGGGCTTGAGGAACTGGCTGGGCTCTGTGGGAATCTGGTGTAGTGGTTTTCTATCAACAGCTTATCCCCTGGGCCAGTTCCTGGGCTCCATAGCACCATGTGGACTGTGGCCATTCCTGCCTGGAGCCAGGAAGGAGCTGTGTCCTTGAGGTAGAGCCACTCTAAGCAAAGCTAGTTTTAGTTTTATGACGTCCCGGCGGGCAGCTGCAGTGGGTTTCCATCTCCCTGGGTTGACCACGAATATGTGAGAAGCAAAGGTCTAAAGTGGAGGTGGAGACTGGAGGAGTACATCAACAGTCAGGAGGCGCTGGAGCCCCTAAGAGGGCCAAGTTCGAAGCTTCTCCTTGTAGCACTTTCCATAATCCAAACAACCCTTGTTTAATATCTGTGTTTTGCCCTAAGCTCTAGAAAAGCAGGGAGCAAGCCTGCCTTGCTTCTCACTGTGTCCCCACCTAGCATGGCGTCTGGCTCACAGGAGGGGCTCAAGGAATCCATGTGGAATGCATTCACCCGGGCTGAGGGACGGGGCTTTTGGCTTTGAGAGAAGAGATTCTGACTAACTGACCATGAACTTCTTGTTTCATTGTGTGGTCCCCCTACTGTCCCCACCCCCTGTCTCACATTTGGTACCTTCACTCTCTCTCCCACCATCACCAATGCCTATTCTCAGAAAAGGATCTAGTGCTAGACATTGACACCCGAGGGGGAGGCCTCACACTATGTCGCTGTTCCTGGAGCTCCCAGAGGAGAAAGTGACGTCCAAGCTGAACACCCCCCACATCCTGTTGCTCCTGGGACACAGGGTCATGGTGTGTTAGAGGTGACAGGGTCTCTACAGGGAGCAGAGCACACTGTCACTCTCAGGGTTTGCAAACCGGAATCTGGATATGATGTTCAGAGTCACGTAGAGCTGGGGAAGGCCATTTCTCCTAACTCCAACTGCTTTCCACACTCAGTAAGCGGTGCAGTTCTCTGGGAATTGTAAATGCAGCAACACTTCCCTTTATTCTACAGTCTTCCAATAAATTGGGATGAAAGGTTAAAAAGAAAAGAAAAAGAAAGGTAAAGTGGATTTTAAGTTGCCCAATAAACTCTTTTAATTTCTTAAAAAAAAAAAAAAACCCTCATGTATGATAAAAAGAAAGACCCAAAATTACATCTGTTCTCCTGACTTTTAAAAAGATATATATTTGATGTTGAAGAGAAATATCCAAAACAGAACTTCTGTAACTTGGGCTAAACCTGTTGCTGGCCAGAAGCGCCTGTGGCAAGATGTCCACTTTGCATGCTGCTGTCCAAGGGCCTCTGAAGTCAGCCTGGAAGCAGCAGCTGGTTGGTTTCTCCTGGACAACCTCCAAGCCTCGTTCCAGTTCCCCTATCGGTTTCCCCATCACCATCCATCCAGTCTCCTGAGGCAGTCGTTGGCACCTCAGCCCCTGGAGTCCTGCTGTTTGCTTTGGGACCTAGCAGGATGGATGTCTTGCTGTTTACACTGAAATGAATTCCTAATCCGAAGTATAGATCCCAGGTGGGCAGGAGGAGGCAGGAAGAAGGAAGGGGACTGAGTCAAGAAAAGAGCCAGCAGTGAGTCTCGGCGGATTCTTGAGCAGCGCAGGGGTATAGGTGAAACTGAGGGGGTGGAACCAGAGCTGGAGCTGGATAGTGGGACCTTCTCATGTGGTTTGAAATTCCCCGAGGTAGTGGCTGCAGTTTAGTCTAAGGAAGGAACAGAGGGCGTGCCAACCTCTAAGACAGAGAAGCCTGTTCTCTAGCTGGGCTCAGGCCTTCTCCGAGGGGCCTCCTGCCTGGGCTGGACACACCTGAACTATGGGGGCCCTTGTGGGGCTGGTACCTGCCTGGGGCCTCTGGGCTTGGAGGGCTTTGCTCCAAGTAACAGCCCTGAGGAGGCAGAGATGAGCAGGGTGTTAAGCCTTGTACTCTGCCTCAAGCCATATCACCTCTCTGAGCCTCAGTTTCCTAATTTAACCAGAGACGATAGTACCCTCTGCAATCACCTATTAAGAATTTGTGGCCAGGTGCAGTGGCTCACGTCTGTAATCCCAGCACTTTGGGAGGCTGAGGCAGGCGGATCACGAAGTCAGGAGATCAAGACCATCCTGGCTAACATGCTGAAAACCTGTGTCTACTAAAAATACAAAAAATTAGCCAGGTGTGGTGGCGGGCTCCTGTAGTCCCAGCTACTCCGGAGGCTGAGGCAGGAGAATGGTATAAACCTGGGAGGCGGAGCTTGCAGTGAGCCGAGATCACGCCACTGCACTGCAGCCTGGGCAACAGAGCCAGACTCCACCTCAAAAAAAAAAAAAAAAAATGTTTCCCTTTGCCTCTGAAGAAACTTGTGACTGGGGAGCTACCTTTTGGGGCAAACAACCTCAGGATTTAAAAATTCCTCCCAGAATTCCCTCATTATTGGTTCATTCATTTGTCCATTGACTTGGCCCACCTCTTCAGTGCTTGCTAACACCTGCACTGGGAATTCAGAAAGAGCTCTTTTTGCTGCCTGTCTGGTTTCTTGCACACCCCAAAACACAGTGGCCTTGCTTTGAAGTTTTCATCTGTTCCTCCCCCTGGGGTACTTCCTTAGTCTGTCGTGTAATAAAAAACAAATGTGGGCCCGGGGTGGTGGCTCATGCCAAGGCAGGAGGATCACTTGAGCCCAGGAGTTTGAGACCAGTCTGGCCAACATAGGGAGACCCTGTCTCTACAAATAGCAAAAACTTTAGCAAGCGTGGTGTTGTGTGCCTGGGGTCCCAGCTACTCAGGAGGCTGAGGTGGGAGAATCAAGCCCAGGAGGTTGAGGCTGTCGTGAGCTGTGATGGCACCACTGTACTCCATCCTGGGTGACAGAGCAAGACCCTATCTCATAGAAAAAAAAAAGCAATCGTGCGACTTCCCCTCACTGCTGTGCCCAATCCCATGACCCTCCTGGAGGTTTCCTAAGGTTTCAACTTGTAGTTCATAGAGGAAAACAAATGGTTAACTTGCTTGCCGAGAACTTCTTAGGTGCCCACACAGTGCTGAGTGCTATACAAGCCCTGGCCCTTTACACCCCAGAGATGAGTATTATTGTTCCATAGTGTCCTTGGGGATGCATTCTGACTTCCCCGAGCCTGGGGCAATTTTGCCTTCATGGGCCCCATGCCCCATAAGAAATATTTAAAATCATCCCGGTGCAATGACTCACGCCTATAATCCCAGCACTTTGGGAGGCCGAGGAGGGCGGATCACCTGAGGTCAGGAGTTCGAGACCAGCCTGGCCAGTATGGTGAAACCCCGTCTCTACTAAAAATACAAAAAAAAAAAAAAAAATAGCTGGGCGTGGTGGCGGGCACCTGTAATCTCAGCTACTTGGAAGGCTGAGGCAGGAGAATCATTTGAATGGGGAAGGCAGAGGTTGCAGTGAGTCAAGATCGCACCATTGCACTCCAGCCTGGGTGACAAGAGTGAAAGTCTGTTTCAAAAAAAGAAAAAGAAATATTTACAATGATATTTATATGACTGCATGGGTATATCAAAACATCTTCTTCAACCTGAAAGTCACTTTTTCCTCTGGATTTTAAAAGAAATGAAAACATTTTTTGTGGGCCCCTAAAAGTACTCTGGGCATCATGCCACCTGCACCTAATGGAGACATGGGTCCTCCAGCCAACAAGAAAAGGGAGGAAACTCCAGCCTGGCCCAACGCTGTGGACGCTCTAACCTCACAGTACTGCCTTCAGCAAGAAAGAAGGAAGAGAGGGGCCGGGCACGGTGGCTCATGCCTGTAATCCCAGCACTTTGGGAGGCTGAGACGGGCAGATCACCTGAGGTCAGGAGTTCAAGGCCAGCCTGACCAACATAGTGAAACCCTGTCTCTACTTAAAATAAAAAATTAGGCAGGTGTGGTGGGTACGCACCTGTAATACCCTTACTAGGGATGCTAAGGGAGGAGAATTGCTTGAATCTGGGAGGCGGAGGTTGCAGTGAGCGGAGATCACACCACTGCACTCCAGTCTGGGTACAAGAGCGAGACTTTATCTCAAAAAAAAAAAAAAAAAAAGGGAAGGCGGGGAGGGACGAAGAACTGGAGGAGACCAGTTATCCAAAATCTGAACACCTTTAATGATATTAATACTTCTTGCTAGAAAATGAAACTTGGTATGTTTCTTTGCCTTGCTACTTTTTACCTCAACTTTTAAAGAGCCACGCCCACTCAATCCTCTTTCTTTGAAATTCTGAATGTTCTGTCTCCTAAGGGTAACTGGTTTGCCCAGAGGATGAAAAGCAATTCATTTATCTTTTTTCTAAACAGCTCCAAGTTCCTCATTCCCAGTAACAGCGTCATTAGTCACAGTAACGACAACAATAATTAACATTTTTGAGAGCCTTCAACATGCCAGGCATTCTACGAATCACTTTGCAGCCTTGTCTCCTGATAAACCTTAGGAACCCTATAAATTAGTGCTATTATCATCTCCATCTTGCAGATGAAGAAACTGAGGCTTGGAAAGACTAAGCGAGTTGCCCAGCTGGCCGTGCCAACATGGATCCAAGTCTGTTAGTTTGTTGTCAGACTGTAACCTCCCTGAGGGTGAGGACTGTGCCCGGTTCCCCACTGTCTCCCTATCACCCAACACAATGCCCGCCACATACCAGCTTTCAATGTGGAATGAACGAATGCTTGACAGATCCCAGAGCCTGAACTCTTGCCCTTTCCACTGTTCTGTCCTTCAGAGAAGCTCACCTGCTTCGGGTCCCCTGCTCTTTGTCTTGAAACAATCACTGCCTGTCACTTTGGTGCAGATATTGGCAGCTACGGCCCTGCTGGAGTGAGGAATTATAAAAACAGGCAAGGGATCAGGCGTTGACTTCCCCACTAATACCCCTGAAGTCCCATCCCCACCCCCAGCTGGGAGAATCTCCCAAGCAGAGTCTACCTCCTACTGAGCCTGCTTTTCTCTGGGAACGTAAAAGTGAAGCTGGCAGAGTGCCAGGCAGAAAAGCCAAGGATGCTTGCATGGCTTCCTGCCCTGGGGCTCATCCCTTCCCCCTCCTTATGCCCTTTCTCCAGGGCACATTACCAGACAGAGAGCTGGCATCCCTGGGGGGACATCAACTCACCTGCTGGAATAATTAGACACTTGAGAAGTGCGGCTACTACAAAAGAAAGATAAATCAAGCTACATATGCCATTCAGAGCAGAATTATTGAAGCAGATGTACTAAGATTTTAAAGTAAAGCATGATTATACTTACGGAGATAAAGGAAGAAATTCATGAAATAATGTAAGAACAAGAAGTCACAGGCACTTCCCTTTCTCAGCTATCACTGAGAAAGCAACAGTGGCCAAAATGAAATTCAGTGACTTGGCCGGGCATGGTGGCTCACGCCTGTAGTCCCAGCAATTTGGGAGGCTGAGGTGGGCAGATCACCTGAGGTCGGGAGTTCAAGACCAGCCTGACCAACATGGGGAAACCCCGTCTCTACTAAAAATACAAAATTAGCCGGGCATGGTGGTGCATGCCTGTAATCCCAGCTACTTCGGGAGGCTGAGGCAGGAGAATCGCTTGAACCCGGGAGGCGGAGGTCGCGGTGAGCCCAGATCACGCCATTGTACTCCAGCCTAGGCAACAACAAAGAAACTTCTTCTCAAAAACAAAAACAAACAAACAAAAACAGAAATTAAGGGACTTCTGAAAGTCAAGAAATCTTTGTGTCTCTCACAAGAACCGTAAGCAGTATTGTTATGCAGCTTCCCATATTTACAGGAAGATTATGTCTTCTCTTTCCAAAGAGCTGACACAGAAATATAATGTTCGGTCCTTGCCCATCTGAAAGGATGAAGAAGCTCAGTTTGCACAAGGACACTAGAGAGGTCAGCAAATTAGCAAAGTGGTCCAAGTTTGTGGGAAGAAATATGTTATCTGCACTGGACATGTGCAGGGGGAGAAGGCTGGCCATTCGCCCCAGCAGGGTGCTTAACCCTGAACTAAGACTGAGATCTTTGAGCAGAAAGCTAAATCTCACCAAGTAGGAATAGAAAGCCCAAATACAAGGAAAATGCAATTGGGAAGATGTAGGAATAAAGTAATCTTACATACAGCTTTCATTAAAAAACTGCTGCAATGAAGAGGAAAAAAAGAAGTCATAAGAGAGAACCAAGCCAAAACATTAGCGATGAAAAATTTAAGATTTAAAAAACAAAAGACATAATAGATGGCCTGAATATCAGGATGGATACAACTGAAGAATTTGCGAGTAGATAGGATGATCAGATTGAGGATTATCCCCAAAAGCAACAGGGAAAGAAACAGAGACAACACATAGAAAAGAAAAGCTGAGAGAGGCCAGGTGCAGTGGCTCACGCCTGTAATCCCAGCATTTTGGGAGGCCGACCTCAGATCATTTGAGGTCAGGAGTTTGAGACCAGCCTGGCCAACATGGTGAAACCCCATCACTACTAAAAATACAAAAATTAGCTGAGTGTGGTGGTGGACGCCTGTAATCCCAGCTACTCGGGAGGCTGAGGCAAGAGGAGGATCACTTGAACCTGGGAGATTGGAGGTTGCAGTGACCTGAAATCATGCCACTGCACTCCAGCCTGGGCAACACAGTGAGATTCTGTCTCAAAAAAAAAAAAAAAAAAAAAAAAGCTGAGAGAGATGGAGAGTAGACGTACGATTCCCAAGACGAAAGAAAAATAAAAGTGGAGATGAGGAAATAAATAATTGAAGAAATAATGGAGATTTAAATGTTTCAATTTTTTTTTTTTTTTAATGAGTGCAGATTGAAAGGGCTCATAGAGTAACCAACAGTAGAAAAGAATAAGGAAAAATTCACACATAGGTATCATGGAGAAATTAAGAATATGAAAGATCAGGAAGAAGAGCAGGGAGAAATAACAGATGGCGTACAAAGGAACAAGAATTGGATTGGCATTATACTTCTTAACAGCAATACCCGATAAAGAAAGTCAAAGAAGTGATGTCACTAGTAATTTTAAAAAAAGAACTCTTTCAATCCAGAATTTTAAAGCCAGCCAATCTGTCATTCAAACATGAGGTCACAATAAAAATATTCTTAGGCAAATAAAGCCTCAGAAGGTGGAATACACAAAGACCCACATTGAAAATACTCTTGCAGGAAATAAATAATAAAAGAAATGTTCAGGAGATCCTGCAAGAGCTGTGGGAAGTCAGGCTTCAGTGCAATACTTGGCATTTTAGGCAGGAGGGGATTTTATACACCTCGTTTTTTGGTTTTTTGTTTTTATTCTTTTTTTTTTTTTAAATATAGGAAAGGCTAGAGGCTCCCAAAATACTGCAGAACTGGCCAGACTGGGGAGCTACAGCATCTGCCATAGCTAGGAAAGTGGAAGAATCTCAAGGCTGCCCTGGACATTGAAACTGAACTTGACAGGGAACTGTTGAATTCAAGGACACATACATCCTGGATCCAGTGACCTGGAAGCTGATACGCTGTAACTGCCCAGATATTGGAACCCAGAGTCTGGGTACCAATGTCACTGCAACACTTGTTCATCTTTTCAACAAGGAGAGAGTGAACCCTGGGCTTGGACAGTTTGGGAGGTGACACTGTCTAGCTAAAATTTAATGACATTGATCTATTTCATCTAATTTATGTCATTGTTACCTTCTATTAATGGCAAGTGACACTGGTTTTCCATTTTTAGAAGCGATAGAAGATTGTGTGTGTGTGTGTGTGTGTGTGTGTGTGTGTTTTGAGATAGAGTCTCACTCTGTCACCCAGGCTGGAGTGACTCTGTCACCCAGGCTGGAGTGCAGTGGTGTGATCATGGCTCATTGCAGCCTCCACCTCCTGGTTCAATCAATCCACCCACCTCACTTCTTTGACTTCCTTTATCGGGTATTGCTGTTGAGAAGTATAATGCCGACCTGGTTTTTGTTCCTTTGTATGGCATCTGTTATTTCTCCCTGCTCTTCTTCCTAGTCTTTCATATTCTTAATTTCACCAGCCTCTCGAGTAGGTGAGACTACAGGTGCGCACCACCACACCTGGCTAATTTGTGTGTGTGTGTGTGTGTGTGTTTTGTAGAGACAGGGTCTCACTCTGTTGCCCAGTGATATGGTTAGGCTTTGTGTCCCCACCCAAATTTCATTTTGAATTGCAATCCCCTTAATACCCACTTGTCGAGGGAGACCAGATGGAGGTAATTGAATCACTGTGGTGGTTTCCTGCATGCTGTTCTCATGATAGTGAGTGAGTTCTCATGAGATCTGATGGTTCTGTAAGGGGCTCTTCCCCTTTCACCTGGCACTTCTCCTACCTGCCGCCTTGTGAAGAAGTTACCTTGCTTCCCCTTCTCCTTCCTGCATGATTGTAAGTTTCCTGAGGCCTCCACAGCCATGCCAGACTTCGAGTCAGTTAAACCTCTTTCCTTTATAAATTACCCAGTCTTGGGCAGTTCTTTATAGTAGTAAGAAAACAAACTAATGCTCCCAGGCTGGTCTCTAACTCCTGGGCTCAAGTGATCCTCCCACTTCAGCCTCCCCAAATGCTGGGATGACAGGTATGAGCCATGCGCCTGGCCATTTCTGACATATTCTAGTGGTCTAAGCAGTCACAGGGCCCACCCAGACTCAAGGGAGTGGAGAAATGGACTCCACCTCTTGATGTGGGCCGTGGCCGGGTCACACTGCAGGAGAGAATATGGAATGGGAGATATTATGAGGCTGTCTTTGGAAATTGCAATTTGCATAGCTGGGAAGCACTGGTGAGTTTTGGAGACAGGAAATTGCTCTTTCTGCCTGGCGGTTGAAGGGAGGAGGAGACAGGGGCTGGTGCAATAAGACTCAGGCAAGTTCATGGAAGACCTTGATTCCCACAACAGATCATTAGAACTTTATTCTGCAGCAAGTTGGAAATGACCATTGCTATTGGAACAATGTAGAAACCGTGCAGAAAGCAAAGGTCTGTAATTCTAGTTCCTTCAACAGGTGGCTCCTCAGGGAAGAGGCTGAAGGCTTCTATTCCTTCACAGTCACATATCCCAGCCCCACAATGGCATAAAAAGCACACCGCCTCAAATCCACTAAGCATTTCTTAGACAATTATTGTATGCTGGGTACAATGCTAGGCCAGGCACTGTGGAGGTGAGTCTATGATTCATAAACCTGAATCCTGGAAACTCCAGTCCATAGCTTCTAGATTCCCTCTTGGATGACTCGTGGCCCAAAAACCCTTTGCCGGGACAAATATCCTGTTTTTTTTTTTTAAACTAGGAAAATATCCAATATCCAATGTAAAAGTACAAAGGAGGCTGTGATTTGCCCCTTGAGTCCGCATGGAGCTGAGAGGGCCCAGGCGCTGAGCTCAGGGAGCCGGACCCCAGAGAGTCAAGCGTATGTTTGGAACCAACCCATCCTCAGGTACCTGCCTAAGCCCATCTCTTCCATGCAGCCTATATGCACGCACGCATTCACGCATTTATTCATTCAAGTGCCTTCTAAATGGCAGGCCTTGTGCTGGGTGCTGGCAGGATGGCTATAACTAAGGCAGGTCTGTCCCCCAGGGAGCACCTAGAATAGAAAGGAAGCTGGACCTCCCTACCGATAACAACACTTTCATGTGGTAAGTGCTATCGCTAAGGTACCTATGAGATGCTGTGAAGAGTCTCAGAGGAGCCTGACCTCCTTGAGATAGGAGGAGAGGCTTTGGGCAGGTCTTGGAGAAAAAGGAGCTGAGATTATCAGCACCCCCTAGGCCCAGGCATTCTGCTAGGGGGTTAACGTGCACTGCTAAAGCGACTTAGGCACACCAAACCCTACACAGGCCTGGTCGATACAGTAAGGCTAAGTGATTGACACTTAATATTAACAATTATCATCTCCTTTGAGTGTCACAAGAAAACTAGAGAGGAGTCACAAAGCCTCCTTTACGGTTGAGGAAACAGGCGTGGAGGCTAAGTCGTGAGCCCAAGGGGACGCGACTAAGCCGGAGTTGAATCCCCAGTTTAATTCTAAAGCCCTTACCTCTGTCTACTCCACCCCCTTTCTAGTTCATGGAGGAGGCAAGAAGTGGAGGACATTCCCAAAGAGGGGATAAATCTTGGGGAAAGCTCAATAGTCTCAAGGAGCCGCGGTGTGGAGTATGTGGGTGCCCAGGTGGGAGGGGAGAGGAGGCAGGAGAGAGGTGACGGAGAATGAATTGTAAAGGGCATTGAATACCAGGTAGGGTAGGAGAGTGGGCTCGATTCTATCCATAGAGAGAATCAACCAAGGCTTCCGCGAGGCCCTGGCCATACTGGAATCTCTCCTTCCAGGTCACACTCCCGTGACCGCTCGTCACCTAATTAGGCACCCGCCTGTGACCTGTTCGCATCCTTCCAGGCAGGGCTGGGCCTGGAACACGGGGCAACTCACAGCCCAGAGCTTCCTCCTTGTCACGGCCTCCCTCTCAGGCTGTGGTATTTGCTCAGAACCTGAGCCCGGGGGCAGAGAGCACAGAAATATTTATTTATGTCACTGCCAACCCTGCCTCCTGGAGGCCCCTATGAGGCACCTCACAGAGAAGCTCAGTTATGTAACTCGGAGTTGACACAGCAGGAAGGAGAAGGAAACAAGTTCTAGTTATTCCTTTTTCTGTCTTAGACACATTTGGAAACTGGATGGCTTGACATTGCCCTCTCTTCTTCCTCCCTCGCCTTACTGACCTGGGGTCCTCGGGAACCTCAGTGGTGCTAGATCCATTGCTGATTTTAACCTCGATTCTCGTGTGGCTGGGGGTTTGGGGAGATCTTCCTAGAGGTGGACGAGGGGAGAGAAAGGAAATGTATTAAAGGGCTGCTTTGTGCCAAACACTGCCAGAGACTTTATTTTTAGTGGTAGTAGTATTAAACAGCAACCCCATGAAGAGGGTCCTGTTATCACCTCCACTTTATGGAAAAGGAGATGTAAGCACAGAGAGGGTAAGTAACTTGCTGAAGGCCACTCAGCCGAGCCAGGTCCGTTTGGCTATGACCACTACTGGTTCATTTTCAAGCATCTCAAACTGAATCCAAAACAAACTAATCCCATAATAGGGATCCTTTTTGTTGTTGTTGTTAGAGGCGGGGGTCTTGATATATTGCCCAGGCTGGACTCAAACTCCTGGGCTCAAGAGATCCTCCTGCCTCAGCCTTCCAAGTCGCTCTGAACAAGCCTTCTAAGTGGCTAGGACTACCAGCATGTGTCACCGTACCCAGCTCATAATATAGGGGTTCTTGAGAGCCCAGAGCATGGTAGTTTCTTACTGTGGAGGAAGTCCTTCCACAGCTTTAATTCCCAATATATTTTTTGTTTTGTTTTGTTTCTTTGAAGACTTGCTCTGTCGCCCAATGGTGTGATCTCGGCTCACTGCAACCTCTGGATTCAAGTGATTCTTCCACCTCAGCCTCCTGAGTAGCTGGGATTACAGGCACCTGCCACCATGCCCGGCTGATTTTTGTATTTTTAGTAGAGACGGGGTTTCACCATGTTGACCAGGCTGATCTCGAACTCCTGACCTCAGGTGATCCACCTGCCTTGACTTCCCAAAATGCTGGGATTACAGGCATGAGATACCATGCCCGGCCCCAACTTATTTCTTGAATCTAGGCTCCACTCTGGCCCTCCCTGGGCACTAGACGTAACTCTGCTGTGACCTTCAGTCTTCCACCCACTCACGAAATCCTACACTTTCCTTCCCTAATGTGCCTGTTCCCACCCCCTCCTCCCCAGACTTCACTCCCATTGTTCTTCCCAGCTAGACTGGCATTCTTCCCTTCCCACCTCATAAAGTCTCAGTCAAATAATAATAATAACAATGTTCATTGATTGAGCGGCAGCAGTAAACTGGAGTGGTCAAAAGCATGAACTCTGGTGTATTTGGCCCAAGTTCCACCTAGTTCTGCCGCTTTCACTGGCTGTGTGACCTCAGAATACTTAGTCTTTCTAGGCCTCAGTTTCTCTACCTGTAAAATGGAAATAAGGATACCCATCTCCTAGGGCTGACATGGAATGAAATGAGTTACACAAATAAAAATTTAAACTATACAAATAAAAGCTTATTTATAAAGTTTTTATTTATAGTAAGTGCTCATTAAATTCTCCTCTTGAAGCCCTCAAAACATGGAGCAGACTCTGAAGTCAGATTCTTTGGGGTCACGTCCCTCCTCAGTTGGTGACCTTGGACAGGTTACTCAACCTCCTTGGGCCTCAGTTTCCTCACTTAAAAAAATTTTTTTTTGAGACAATTTTTCTTGCTCTGTGACCGAGGCTGGAGTACAGTGGCACAATCACTGCTCACTGCAGTCTTGAACTCCTGGGCTCAAGTGATCTCCCACCTCAACCTCTAGATGGGACCACAGGTGTGAGCCACCACGCCTGGCTAATTTTTTTTTTTTTTTTTTTTTTTTGTAGAGACGGGGTCTCCTTATGTTGCCCAGGCTGCTCTCGAACTCCTGAGCTCAAGCAGTCTGCCCGCCTTGGCCTCCCAAACTGCTGGGATTACAGGCGTGGGTCATTATGCCCAGCCTAGAAATTGTAACAAACAATATGCTTTTTGCTTAGGGTGGAGAGACACTCAAATAAACATAAAGTAAGTTAGACCCCATCTCTACCAAAAAAAAAAAAAAAAAGGAAAAATTAGTCGAGTGCAGTGGCATGCACCTGTAGTTCCAGCTGCTTGGGAGGTGCAGGTGGGAGGATCCCTTGAGCTGGGGAAGTCAAGGCTGCAGTGAGCCGTGACTGCACCACTGCACTCCAGCCTGGGCAACAGAGCAAGATCTCACTCAAAAACTAAATACATAAACAAACAAACAAACAAAGTACTTAACAGGGGGCTTAGCACTTAGAACTAAGTACATACAAGTTATTATTATATTCCTAGGGTTCAGATCCAGGTCAGTCTGACCCCACAGCCGAAGAGTTTAATGACCCCATGGTGCCACTCGAATTCCACTGCTCCAGGTGGCCTGCCCTCCCCCAGGCCCCTGCTCAGCACCCTCAGCCTCTGAGCTCACAGCACCTCTTTGTTAGTGTCGCATCTGCCTCCTGGTGATGCAGACCACACATGGGGGAAGGCACATGCCAGGTGCCCTGTACCCAATCCTTGCTCAGTGCCACAGTCTCTAGCTCCTAATATATGATTAATGGATATTTCCTGAATGAATGAATGTACGAACAAATGAATGAGTTGGTGTTGGTAGGAGAAGGGTGTGGGTGGTGGACACTTACCACCCAGTCATAATTGCTCCTGGGCGCCTGTGCTATGCCCACCACTGGGCATGGCCTTCATGTTTACAGTCCTATTGGATCCTCATCAAATCCCATTCTGCTTCACACCCAGGGACACTGAGACTTCTCTTGGAGTTCTCAGTGTCCTTGGGTATAAAGCAAAGAGAGAAGGACAGAGTATGATTTGGTGTTGTCCAATATAATGTGAGCCACATATGTAATTGTAAATGTCCTGGTAACCACATTAAAAAAGTAAAAAGAGGGCCGGGCACGGTGGCCCAGCACTTTCAGAGGCCGAGGCAGGCAGATCACAGGGTCAGGAGATCGAGACTATCCTGACTAACACAGTGAAACTTTGTCTCTACTAAAAATACAAAAAATTAGCCAGGTGTGGTGGCGGGTGCCTGTGGTCCCAGCTACTCAGGAGGCTGAGGCAGGAGAATGGCGTGAACCCAGGAGGCAGAGCTTGCAGTGAGCCGAGATGGCGCTGCTGCACTCCAGTCTGGGCGACAGAGCGAGACTCCGTCTCAAAAATAATAATAATAAAATAAAATAAAATACAAAAATTAGCCAGGCATAGTGGTGGATGGCTGCAATCCCAGCTACTTGGGAGGCTGAGGCAGGAGAATCACTTGAACCCAGGAGGCTGGGGTTGCAGTGAGCCGAGATCACGGCATTGCCCTCCAGCCTGGGTGACAGAGCAAGACTCCATCTTAAAAAGAAAGAAAGAAAGAAGAAACAGGGTAAATTTTGATATTTTATATAGCTCATTGTATTCCAAATATGAACATTTCCACATGTAATCAATAGAGAAAAATCATTATATATACATATTATATATAATATATACATATATGTGTGTATATGTGTGTGTGTGTGTATATATATATTTTTTTTTCTTTGAGATGGAGTGTCGCTCTGTCACCCAGGCTGGAGTGTGGTGGCATGATCTCAGCTCACTGCCTCTGCCTCCCGGGTTCAAGTGATTCTCCTACCTCAGCCTCCTGAGTAGCTGGGATTACAGGTGCGCACCACCACACCTGGCTAATTTTTGTATTTTTAGTAGAGACGAGGTTTCACCATATTGGCCAGGCTGGTCACAAACTCCTGACCTTAAGTGATCCGCCTGCCTCAGCCTCCCAAATTGTTGGGATTACAGGCATGAGCCACCAGGCCCAGCAGAAAAAAATTATGAATGAGATGTTTTACATTCTTTTATTTTGTCCTAAATCCTTGTAATCCCATGGGCATTTTGCACTTAAAATACATTGTAACTCACAGCAGCCACATCTGAGAGGCTCGAATAGCCATGTGTGACCAGGGGTCACCACACTGGACAGCACAGATCTAGATGCTGCTGGGTGGTGAAAGCCTGGTGAGGACTGGGACTTCATTCACCTTAGCTGATGAGTAGCCACCCAAGGTTGGGGCAGTGGCGAGCATGGTCAGATGTGTTTCTAGAAAGTCCTCTGGGGTGGCTGTACAGCTGATGGATTTTAAGGTGAGAGGGCTTTTCTGTCCTCTCCACCGTAGGGTGGACGGATCACACTGAGGGTTCCCCACTGGGATATGACTTGGAGGTGGAGATGGGCTCCGCATCCCCAAGAAGGACTCTCCCGTCCAAGGTAAATGTCAGGTCTGAGGCTCCGACCCCCATCAGCCCCTTCCTTCCTGTACCTCTGACCTACTCTTTCCCGAGGCAGTCAGTGGTCACTGAATGGTGCAGGTTGGGGCTGAGCTTGGCACCTGCTATGGTTCATGGGTAACATATATGGTTCTGGGTAGCTCAGCGAGGAAGTGAAGAACCTGCTAGCCCCGCCTGGCCAAGCTCTCCCTGCCAGGCCAGCTCTGGACACACCAGCCCGCAGATGCACACTCACTTGCACACTTGCCCACACACTCGCTGCCCCTCCCCACTGCTCAGCCCCCTCCCCCTAGGAGTACACAGGCCCCCTGGAGAGCTCAGCACACCAGCACACCCACACATCCTTCTCCAAACCTCTTTCCAGCTGCTGTTTGCATTTCCTGGACCCCAGGCTCACACTTGCCTCGCACGTTCCGCACATCCTAAAAGTCTCTTCCACTTTTCCTCTGACACGTCAAGGAGCGGGCAGGATGGGTGCTGCCAGGCCCTGGTTTGGGAAGCAGAAAACTGGGTCCCAATCCTGCCCCAGTAGTTCTGTGATTTTGGACGATTTACTCAGTCTCTCAGAGCCTCAGTGACCCGGGGTGTGAAGCAGAATGGGGTTCGATAAGGATCCAATGGGACTGTGAACATGAAGCCCGTGCCCAGTGGTGGGCATGGAAGAGGCGCCCAGAAGGAACAACCATGACTGGGTGGTAAGTGTCCATGCCCTACACCCCAGGTCTGGGAAAGCCAGGCCCTGCTCACACACCTCCACGCCTGTCTACGGGGCAGACCTGGGTCCTCCCAGCCTTCACACCTGAGGTTCTCCCAGGTCCCATCAGCCTTCAGGGACAGGACTCATATCACATTGAAACCAGGCGGTTCGGCTCAAACACGGACCCCTGAGCTCAGCTCTGTAGATGGCGAGGCGTCAGTGTCTATGATGGTTAATTTTAGGTATCAACTTGACTGGGGCTGGGCGCAGTGGTTCACGCCTGTAATCCCAGCACTTTGAGAGGCCAAGGTGGTGGATCACGAGGTCAAGAGTTTGAGACCAACCTGGCCAAAATGGCAAAACCCCGTCTCTACTAAAAATACAGAAATTAGCCAGGCGTGGCAGTGCGTGCCTGTAATTCCAGCTACTCAGGAGGCTGAGGCAGGAGACTCACTTGAACCTGGGAGGCAGAGATTGCAGTGAGCGAAGATCGCACCATTGCACTCCAGCATGAGTGACATAACAAGACTCTGTCCCCCCTGCAAAAAAGAAACAAAAACAAAACAAAAACTTGACTGAGAAACCTAGAAACCAGCCAGGTGTGGCGGCTCACACCTGTAATCCCAGAACTTTGGGAGGCCAAAGTAGGAGGCTCTCTTGAACCCAGGAGTTCAAGACCAGCCTGGGCAACATAGTAAAACCCCATCTCCACAAAAAATATAATTAAAATTAGAAAAGAAACCTAGAAACCTGGTAAAGCATTATTTTGGGGCGTGTCTGTGATGGTGTTTCCAGAAGAGATTAGCGAGCGAGTCTGAGTGAACTAGATAGGGAAGATCCGTTCTCAATGTGGGTGACACCATGCATTCTGCTGGGGACCCAGAGAGGACAAAAAACAGAAAAAAGGGGGAATGTGTCAGTCTAGCTCCTGGAGCTGGGATACGCTCATCTCCTGTGTTGTACAGCAGAACTCTAGGTCCCCCGGCCCTTGGACTCTAGGACTCACACAGTGGCCCCCAGGTGCTCAAGCCTTCAGCCTGGGACTGAGAGGGTTTTTGTTTGTTTGTTTGTTTGTTTGTTTGTTTGTTTGTTTGTTTGTTTTTGAGACGGAGTCTTGCTCTGTTGCCTAGGCTAGAGTGCAGTGGTACAATCTTGGCTCACTGCAATCTCCGTTTCCCGGGTTGAAGTGATTCTCCTGCCTCAGCCTGCTGAGTAGCTGGGATTACAGGTGTCTGCCACCGTACCCAGCTAATTTTTGTATTTTTAGTGGAGACAGGGTTTCACCATGTTGGCTAGGCTGGTCTCGAACTCCTGACCTCAAGTGATCTGCCCACCTCGGCCTCCCAAAGTGCTGGGATTACAGGTGTGAGCCTCCACACCTGGCCAATGGGACTGAGAGTTATATCATCGGTGTCCCTGGTGCTGAGGCCTTCAGGATTGGACTGAGCCATGCTCCTTACGTCCCAAGGTCCTCAGCTTGCAGGTGGCCTGTCACCGGACTTCTCAGCCTCCGCAATCGCATGAGCCCATTCCCCTAGTAAGTCCCCTCTTCTGCATCTGTATAACCTATTGATCCCGTCTCTCTGGAGAACCCTGACATATACCATGTCCCAGGACTCTGAGCTCTGCAGCAGATTCTTCAGAGACAACATGAGAGGCCCAGTAGACATTGGAGACGGTGTCCAGGACAGGTCAGCTCTGAGAGAACCTTGAACCAGCAGTACCAGGACCACTAAGCACAGTAGACAAGGCCCAAAATATTTTTTTTTTTTTTTGAGATGGAATCTCATTCTGTCGCCCAGGCTGAAGTGCAATGGCATGATCTCAGTTCACTGCAACCACTGCCTCCCGGGTTCAAGCAATTCTTCTACCTTAGCCTCCCAAGTAGCTAGGATTACAGGCACCCACCATCATGCCTGGCTAATTTTTGTATTTTTGTAGAGACATGGTTTTAACATGTTGGCCAGGCTGGTCTTGAACTCCTGACTTCAGGTGATCCGCCCACTGGGATTACAGTCATGAGCCACCATGCCTGGCCAAGGCCCATAATACTTTTAAGGGCCCATTATGATGTTTTAATTTCTGGGAGGCGGAGTTTGCAGTGACCCGAGATTGTGCCACTGCACTCCAGCCCGGGCGACAGAGCGAGACTTCGTGTCAGATAAAAAAAAAAAGATGTTTTAATTTCTTTCAAATCAAGCAGGGGAAAGAACTTTTAGAGCAGAAAAAAACTTTCAGTTTTTTTCCCTCAGGTTGGAAAAAAATAAAATTTTTAGAGCCCATGAAAATGGATTGTGCTGGGAGGGCCCCGCAGAAGTTCAGACAGGTTTATTGGGCAGGGTGCTTTCTGTCAGCTCTTATTCGATCCTTATAATCCAGATGAGAAGATGAGGCTCCTGGAGGGTGAATAATTTGTCTACAACAGTAAGTTTAAAGGTGGCAGAGGCAGAATCTGAACCTAGGTCCATCTGAGTCCAAATCCTTGTCTTCACCAAGCCACACTGGTCATTTGCAAGCTCATCATTGTATTTAACCCAGTCCTCACAGATTAGGAGCAATTGCCCCATTTTAAAACTGAGGAAACTGGCCGGGCGTGGTGGCTCACACCTGTAATCCCAGCACTTTGGGAGGCCGAGGCGGGCGGGTTACCTGAGGTCAGGAGTTCGAGACCAGCCTGACCAACGTTGTGAAACCCCTTCTCTACTAAAAATACAAAATTATCCAGGCGTGGTGGCACATGCCTGTAACTCCAGCTACTGGGGAGGCTGAGGCAGGAGAATCGCTTGAACCCAGGAGGCAGAGGCTGTGATGAGCTGAGATCCCACCACTGCACTCTCAAAAAAAAAAAAAAAAAAAAAAAAAACTGAGCAAACTGAGGCCTGGAGAGCAGAAGAGAGTGCCTTGCCCATAGTCACTTGGCTAGATAGTGAAGGAGTCAGAACTAGCTCCCTCATCCTGATCCTCTCTGTATAGCCGCATTGCCCCATCCAGATCTTCTCCTGCCCTCCCTCGCTGTCCCCACCCTCCACCCTCGCCACTGCCACCCTGCACAGATGGCTCCCCTGCCTGTTCCCCCACCTCCCTTTCTTGGTCCAGTTTCCCAGCCACAGAAAGGCCACTTAGGTCCGTGCAACATCCACATCCCACCTCCTGACAAAGCTGGGGGCTGGCACTGCTGCTTGAGAGGGTGGGAAGAAAAGACAGGCGGCGGGCCAAGGCGAGAGTGTAGGTTTAAATGACACCGCAGGTCCCCCAGACAAACGGCCCTCTGTATCTCTGAGCCTGTTGTGACTGGCCACTGGCCAGCTCACACCGCAGGCAGCTTGAACGGTGGGGATTGTTTCCCCAACTCCTGTCCTCTCTGGAGTCCAGTGACTGCCAGGCCCAGTCTTGGCAGGAAAGGGGAGGGGTGTTCCTTCTGGAATGGTGGGTGTGGAGGCAAACAAGCTTCGGGGAGGGTGAGGGACCACGTCCTGAACCAAATGAGAGGCTGGAAGAGTCACAAGGAGGAAGGGGCCAGAGAGGGAGATCCCTGGTCCCCAGCTGTTCACTTTGCAGGAGGGCAAACTGCAGTCCAGACAGAACAAGGGGCCTGCCCGAGGTCACACAGCAAGTAAGTAACAGGGGTGAGACTAGAATCCAGGACTCCTAACTCCAGCCGAGGGTTCTTGCCCCCCATCTCAGACCTCTCTGTTGGAGTTTTCAAGGTGACTGTGTTAAGCAGGTGAGGCAGTGAGCCCGATAGACCAAGACCTTGGGGCTCAAAGAAAGGATGTCATATAGGGCACGTTGGCTTACGCCTGTAATCCCAGCACTTTGGGAGGCTGAGGCAGGTGGATCACCTGAGGTCAGGAGTTCAAGACCAGCCTGGCTAATGTGACGAAACCCTGTCTCTACTAAAAATACAAAAAAAAAAAAAAAAAAAAAAAAATTAGCTGGGTATGGTGGCGGGCGCCTGTAATCCCAGCTCCTCAGGAGGCTGAGGCAGAATCACATGAACCCAGAAGGTAGAGATTCCAGTGAGCCAAGATCGTGCCACTGCACCCCAGGCCTGGGCAACAGAGCGAGACTCCGTCTCAAACAAACAAACAAAAAGAAGGATGTCACATGCTAAAATTAAAGAGCACTAGATTTCCTAGAATTTCATATTAAAAAGCAGATACTCCCAGAGAATTGTCATCCTTAACTCATTAATAAACACTTTGAGGTTAACCAAGCCCTTCCATAAGGCAGAGGAAGAGACAGAGAAACAAAAGCGAGACCACCAAAAGATTCATTAGGGATAAACTCAGATTTTTGGAGTTTGTAAGAAGGCACTGGCCTTGTTTTTCTGTTTTTTGTTTGTTTGTTTGTTGTTGTTGTTTGTTTGTTTTTCGTTTGTAGAGATGGGATCTCACTGTATTGCCCAGGGTGGCCTCCAGCTCCTGGCCTCAAGTGATCCTCCCACCCTGGCCTCCCAAAGTGCTGGGATTACAGGCTTGAACCACCGTGCCTGGCCTGGCCTTGATTCTGGATGTCAATACACCTGGTTCCAAAGAGCTTGCTGGCACTCATTTGGATTTGAATTTTTTCCTGCACTTCCATCCCCAGTTTTTTTTTCTCAGAAGTTTTCAGTTGCCTTGTTCATGGCATAGATATTAACTACATCTACATAGTCTTGCTTTTTGTAGGTGGCAATTAGAAGTAACTCAGAAACCTCAGTTTGAGCTTTTGGGAGACTTAGTGCCTTCCAACAGCAGGGTGGTTGCAAGGAAAGCTTGAGGGAGAGACGCATGGGCCGGGGAGGGGGTCTCACAAGTTGCCTCCCGGCCATGGCTCATTTAGAGGTGGTTTGGTTCTTGCTACTGCTGTTACCCATTTTGTTTTGAATGAATTAGAAAGGAGGTCTAAAAAAAATGCAGCAAATAGGCCAGGTGCAATGACTCACGCCTGTAATCCCAGCACTTTGGGAGGCCGAGGCAGGTGGATCACTTGAGGCCAGGAGCTGGAGACCAGCCTGGGCAACATAGTGAGACCTGTTTGTACTAAAAATACAAAAGTATTAGCCAGGCATGGTGGCATGTGCCTGTAATCCCAGCTACTCAGGAGGCTGAGGCACGAGAACCTGGGAGGCAGAGGTTGCATTGAGCCGAGATCATGCCATTGTACTCCAGCCTGTGAGACACTGTCTCAAAAAAAAAAAAAAAAAAAAAAAAAGTAGCAAATAAATTACCAATGAACCTTCCTCTGTCTCTGTGCTCCTGGGGGCTTTGCTGGCTCTCAGTGTCCCCATTGGTAGAAGAGAGGGCAATGGACTCAGGAGTTTTCCAACTGGGGTCTCCAGGATCCTGGGACAAGGAGTTGCTTCCTAGAGCCTCCACAGAGGGTGTGTGGTGTGGTGAAGAGAAATTGGGAGTGGGGTGGGAAGGGGGGTAGCTGGAATAGAAATGAGGGGTTTTAATCCCTAAGCCTGTTGTGGGAGGGAGCTTAGTTTTCTTTTTCTTTCTTTCTTTTTTTTTGAGACAGGTTCTCACTGTCTCCCAGGCTGGAGTGCAGTGGTGCGATCACAGCTCACTGCATCCTCGACCTCCTGGGCTCAAGTGATCCTCCCATATCAGCCTCCTGAATAGCTGGGACTACAGGCACATGCTACCATGCCCAGCTAATTTTTATTTTTTGTAGAGATTGGATCCCACTATACTGTTCAAGCTGGCCTCAAACTCCTGGCCTCAAGCAATCCTCCTGCCCCAGCTTCCCAAAGTGCTGGGATTACAGATGAGAACTACCACACCTGACTGAGAGCTTAGTTTTCTATCATAAACTCATCCCCCAAACTCTCCAACAGAAGAGAAGAGTAGATCTCCTTTCCATCTAGACAAACACATCAGGAAATCTACAGGTTTCATTTTTAATTTTGCTGACAGAATCTCCCCCACCCCAGTCAGGCTGGTTACCCCCAGACGGTGCCCGGCAGCTCAGACCTCCACATCTTCTTGCTCCTTCCTACTGGAGGCTGGAGCCCCTGGTCCCTGGAATCCCTGACCTTCTCTTGCTTTACCCCTCCCTCACTTTAGTGGGTGCATCCTCCAGGGGCTTCCTGGGAAAAGGTGCATGGGGTAGGGTGGGATTTTTTTTTTTTAAGACTTGCATGCCCAAAAGTGTCCTTTTTCATAGCATCCTGTTCTTGTTTTATAGATGCAATATCTTAGCTGTCAGAATATATTGATGTTTTCTTCTGCTCTGTGCATTGTCTCTACTTGCCTTAAACGCCTCCATCTGTCCCTTTGTTTTGTTTGCTATCTGTTTGTCATGCTTGGAACTTTTCTCCTCTCAAAGGTCTGTTGATGGTCCTTGGCTATCTGTTCCTATTTAAGAGTAAGACACAGGCTGGGGGTGGTGGCTCATGCCTGTAATCCTAGCGATTTGGGAGGCTGAGGCCAGAGAATCCCTTGAGTCTAGGAGTTCAAGACTAGCCTGTGCAACATAGCAAGACCCATTTCTACAAAACTAAACATTTTTGAAGTTAGCCAGACATGGTCGTGCGCACCTGTAGTCCCAGCTGCTCAGGAGGCTGCACTTGGGCCCAGGAGTCCAAGGCTGCAGTGAGCTATGATTTGCACCACTGCACTCCAGCCTGAGCAACAGGGTGAGACCTTGTTTCAAAAATAAATAAATAAATAAATAAATAAATAAATAAATAAATAAATAGGGAAACAAAAACCCATTTAAAACTCTAGGTGAAGTGGGCAGAGCTTGTCAACTAGCAGCCTCTCCATAGGCCGACTGGACAGAACCTGGCCATTGTATTAGAGGATTCTCTAGTCAATCAGTATCTGTAGATCTAGTCCCTTTGACTGGTCAGTTTCCCAGAGCCTAGACTGTGATATTCCCCTTTTCAGCCAGAGATTAGCCTTTGGCAGAGCTAAGCTTCCCAGACAAATGTGCCTATGAATCGCCTGGGGTCTGGCTGAGGGGTAGGTTCTGGCCGGCAGGCCTGAGTGGAGCTGAGAGTCTACATTCCCAACAAAGCACCAGAGCTGCCAGTGCTGCTGATCCATGGACCACACTGTGAGGGCCACAGCCTGCAGCAGCACTGCCCAAAATGACTTGACAATCCTGTGCTGTCCAGCGCAGGAGCCACCAGCCACAGCGGATGCCGGGCAGCTGAAACGTGGCTAATGCGACTGAGGCACTACATTTTTAATTGTATTTAAGTGGAATTCATTTTTCTTTAACTCGCTGTGGCTGTATGTGGCTATCATGTCGGGCGGTGCAGGTCTACCTCCTCCTGGCTGTCTCTGCAGAGGGGCAGAACTCACTCTATTCTGCAGGGTGGAGGAGGCCCACAGTGATGAGGACAGAGGGAAGGGGTGGAGGGGGGCAGAGTGGAGCTGTGCCTTAACTTTTGTCTTCCTCTTTTTTTCGGGGGGCGGGGGGATGGAGTCTTGTTCTGTCACCCAGGCTGGAGTGCAATGGCTCGATCTCGGCTCACTGCAACCTCCACCTCCCAGGTTCAAGCGATTCTCCTGCCTCAGCCTCCTGAGTAACTGTGACTACAGGCATGCACCACCACACCTGGCCAATTTTTGTATTTTTAATAGAGACAGAGTTTCACCGTGTTTTGTCAAGTTCCGGCCTGGTCTCGAACCCCTGACCTCAGGTGATCCGCCCATCTCAGCCTCCCAAAGTGCTGGAATGGCAGGCGTGAGCCACCGTGCCCTGCCCATCTTCCTCTTTTTAGCTCCACCTGGCACCCTGACTTTTAGTGATCTCTGTCACCCACTCACTCCTGAGTCTTTGGAGGGTTTCGTCAGTGGAATCAGCTTTAATTGGTTTCCCCAGTCTGTCAGTTTGGGCCTTGGCCTTTTCCAGGCTGTAAGTCATACTCAGTCATTGGCTTTTCCAGCTTTCAAACCTGGATTGGCCTCTCTCCAGTGTGGTTGTTTTCTCTTCTGTTCCCTTTGGCCTTGAGAGTTGATGCCTCTTGATTCTTGATTCCTTTACTGTCATATGTCAGGGGGTTCAGGATGAAGCAGAGATGAATACTCATGCTCCATCTGGTTTGTTTAGCCAGCCAGAAGTCCTTTCTTCCTTTCTGCTTTTTTTTTTTTTTTGTGTGTGTGATGAGGTCTCGCTGTGATGCCCAGGCTGGAGAGCAGTGGTGCTATTTTGGCTCACTTCAACCTCCGCTTCCCAGGTTCAAGCGATTCTCCTGCCTCAGCCTCCCAAGTAGCTGAAATTACAGGTGCCCGCCACTGTGTCTGGCTAATTTTTGTATTTTTAGTAGAGATAGGGTTTCACCATATTGACCAGGCTGGTCTCGAACTCCTGGCCTCAAGTAATCCACCTGCCTTGGCCTCACAAAATGCTGGGATTACAGGCATGAGCCACTGTGACCGGCCCCTGCTTTCTTTTGTTTAAAAGATGTATCCCAAACTTTGTTTATGTCAAGATAAGGCCAACCAGAATTCATCCTTCTTACCTGTAAGTTTCCTGCAGGCAGGAAATTCGCTGTGTTCAGTAACCTAGAGAAACCACCCTAAGTTACTGGACGGCCTCAGAGTTGCTGGGAGAAGTCCAAGGCTCTGCCTGTCTGTGAAAGAGCCCAGCTAACCAACCCAGTGCACTTTCTCTAGTCCGTAAAGGGATTGATGAGGCTCATGGAAGGGCCAGACAGCTGAAAGACATGCTTGCAAATCAGAACTGGCCAGGGAGTGGCCTAAAGCAGACAGTCTACTTTAGTAGACATTTACAAGACTAAAGTCCTTATAAGACAAAAGACCTTCTATGCCCTTGGCAGGGAGGAACTTTAGAAAGGAAGATTTGAGACTGGTTATGAGTTAACTAGGCAAATAAATCCCATAGATGGGATAGAATTTGGGCTGGCAGGGGCTGGGCTGATGTGGTCCTTCAGGACAAGATGAACTATAGATACCTTTGAAGTTAGGTTGGAAGTAGGTTGGTGCTAAGACTTACATGAAATTAGCTTGCTCAGCAGGGAAGGAATCAGGCCTGCCCAACTGCCTCTTGAGCCCACTCCCTATTCCCCTACCCCAGGTGGCCCGGCGGCTCCAGGACTCTTCCTCTGTCCATCTGTCACAGCCCTTCTCATGCGCACCCTCCTGATGTGTTGCTGGTGCCTACCATTCCCTGTACACGTCGGATCCACCTCAATGCCTCCCACAGTACTTGGCCTACGTGTCCTACGTGTAAAGGCAGTGTAGACGAAGCAGGAATGGATTCAAAGCGCAAACCTTGAGATCGGACAGATAAGACTCCAACTCCTATGTAGGAAGCTGAATATTGGCCTCCCAAAAACATCCTCATCCTAATCCCCCAAACCTGAGAATATGTTAGTTTACACAGCAAAAGGAACTTTGCAGATGTAATTAAGTTAGTGACTTTGAGGTGAGGAGATTATCCTGGATTAGCTGAGTGAGCCTAATGTCATCATAAGGGTCTTCATAATCGGGAGGCAGGAGGGTCAGAGAGAGAGGAGGAGATGTGATGATGGAAGCAGAGATCAGAGAGAGCAAGGTAAGACGATGCTACGCTGCTGGTCTGAAGATGGAGGAAGAAGCCACGAGCCAAGGAATGCAGGCAGTTTGCAGAAGAAGCAAGAAAAGGCCCAGAAATGAATTCTCCCCTAGAGCCTCCAGAAGGAACACAGCTCTGCTAACACTTTGATTTTAGCCCACTATGACCAACTTCAGAATTCTGACCTCTTAAACTGAAAGAAAATTACTGTGTGTTGTTTTAAGTCAGTAAATTTGTAATAACTTGTTAGAGCAGCAATAGGAAACGAACAGATCTGAGCTTTGCCATGTGTCAGCACAGATGCCTTGGGCAAGTTTCCTAACCTCTCTGGGCCTCAGCTCCTTTGTCTGTAAAATAGGAATGATATATCTGAGAAAACATACACAAAATGCCTGGCATGGTAACTCACACGTGCGGCACTTGATCAATGGTAGTAATTGTGCTTTTGGTCATCGCCATTGTCGTCATTATCACTGTTATTGGTTGTTTATCTGCAGACGTGAAAACAGACTGGACATTTTCCTTCTTATCTAGATCTTCTTGGATAGAGAGAATAGGAAACTGTTAAGAGGCAGGCCAAATAGTGCTACTCCAGTGATTCTCAACTGGAGAAAATTTTGTCTCCCAAAGACTTTTGGAAATGCCCTGTAACATTTTTGGTTGTTACAACTGGGGGGATGCTACTGGCATCTAGTGAGCAGAGGCCCAGGATGCTGTGATGCTGCTGAATATCCTGTAATGCACAGGACAGCCCCTCACAACAAAGAATTACCTGGCCTGAATGTCAGTAGTACCAAGGATGAGAAACCCTGCCATACTCTGAGGCCTGGCTGTACCTCTTGGGCTCAAAATATCAACATGTAGAAAGAAAAGTGATCAGAGAGTGGCCGGGCACAGTGGCTCATGCCTGTAATCCCAGCACTTTGGGAGGCCAAGGTGGACGGATCACCTGAGGTCAGGAGTTCGAGACCAGCCTAGCCAATATGGGGAAATCCCATCTCTACTAAAAATGCAAAAAAATTACCACACTTTTGGCACCAGCAAAATAAGCCTTGTGACCACTTTCAGCTGGGGTTTCTATTTATAACTCTTAGCACATACAGCTTATCATATCTGCAGGTCTTGGGTTAGAAGCTCCTGGAGTCCCCTTTCCTTACAATGCAGGCCACAAAAATCAGACCAAAGGACATCTGAGCCGCCGTTTGTCAGGGTGGGTCTTACCTCACAGGTGTGGTGGGCCCGAAGCCAAGACTTCCAGAGTCACAGGCTGCGGCTTTTGCCTTAGGACTGCAGTATGACATTGATCAGGCACCTTTCTGTGGTCATTGCTGGGCTAGGCATGGAGTGGGCGGTGGGGGTGGGGTTGATGTCCAGTACGTATGATTGAAGAAAAGATTCTGAAAGGAAACAATTCCTTTTCTCATCTTTTTGGTCTGAGTTCCTCAGGACGTCATCCCCTTGGCCCCTCTGGTTTTTTGGTTGTTATTTTATTTATTTATATATTGTTCTTTGGTTTAAAACAGACCCACGGCCCTCTTTGAGTCTTCTCAGTCCTATGTGCAGGGTGAGCGCTGGTTGAATGGATGGGAGGACAGATGGACAGAAGAACGGGTGGAAGGACTGTGTGCCCAGTGAGTGGGTGGGTGGGTGAGTGGGTGGGGGCATCAGTGAATGGCAGGATGAAAGAATGGATGGGTAAATGCAGCAGAAAATATGCTTCCAACTACAAGGAACACATGTTCAGTATGTGATTGCATATGGCCTCCCATTCAGGGGAGCACTCGGCAGAATTCCTACCCCAACTTTGGGAGCTGTGATACACAGAGCCATGAACAGACAGGGCAGATGGGGTGGGGAGCTTATGATAAGGGACCAAACAGGAATGGAGGGTGAAGGAACTGGCCATGCAGGATTCAGGTGGCTCGGGTAACTATGTACCCTACATAGTTCATTCCCGGGTTTCCTTTCTTGTGCACTGCTGTTGCCAAATCAAAGTCCCTGCATGGAATCTGCCTTGGTTTGTTCCAGTCTCGAGTGCCTTCTAGAAAGGATCGCTGCCTTCCAGATTGACCTGCTCACGCTGACTTCCCTCTCCTCACATCCCCTGAGTCCATATCTACAAAGAAGAATAAGCTTTTGGAAGACACTAGTTCTTGAGTGAAGCTATGAACAGTTCCATATAACAGAATCACTGGTTGGAAAAGCCCTTAGAGATGATCTCCAAACTGGGCGATTTTATAGGCAGGAAAACCAAGGTCCAGGGAAGGAAGAAGACTTTCCAGGATCAGGTAGCAAATGAGTGAAAGGGAAATCCTGGTCTTCCGAGTCTCAGGTTATGAATCCACAGCTTGCTCTTCCCCTGTCCAGCCACAGCCCCCGTGCCCCACTGGTCCCATCAGGACTCTTTGAGGGAGGTCTCACTATTTCCTCTGTCTCTGCTGTCAATGGAGATGGAGAGGAAGATCAGGTCCTTCAGAGGTCCTGGTGAACCCCTGCTCAGATCCCCTCCTTGGACACCAGGCTTCATGGTCTGACTCCCTGACCTCCCTGTTTATACCTGAGTTTGACCAAATGCAGCCCAAAACTTGACCAGACAGAGACCAGGGCATTCAAGCTCCAAAGAGACAAAGAGAGCAGGGAGAACACAGACTGGAGTCAGGGAGAGGTGAAGAGAGGCTGGGAACTGCCATGAGCACTCCAGGCACTCTGTTGAGCAGTTGTGGTATCTCATTTGTTCTCACAACCCCACGAATTAGGGGGTGTTATCCCTGTTTTACAAATGAAAGAGTGGCTCAGTTTATCAAGCTGGTCAGTGATGAGGCAAAGATGAAAATCCAGGTCTACCCAACCCCAAAGTCCTTGCTGGGTCATGAGCCTCTAGCCAATGTGCTGTGTCACAGCACTGTCATTTCAGCCATCCAGGAGGAGCTGAAATGTCTCTCCTGAGGGTCCAAATCAACAAGGTCAAGGCTAACAGGGATCAGTGCAAAGTCCTGATTGTCAAAAAGTCATTTGCACAAGTGCAGAATGGAGTCCTGGCAACTGGACAGCAGACCATCATGATATTGTCATCATGCGACTGTCACTGCTGCTGTCTTTCCACTTTGCAGTTTATAAAGCCCCTTCACAGCTGGGCGTGGTGGCTCGCACCTGTAATCCCAGCACTTTGGGGGGCTGAGGTGGGCAGATCACAAGGTCAGGAGTTCGAGACCAGTCTGGCTAAGATGGGGAAACCTCGTCCCTACTAAAAATGCAAAAATTAGCTGGGTGTGGTGGCAGGTGCCTGTATTCCCAGCTACTTGGGAGGCTGAGGCAGAAGAATCACTTGAACCCAGGAGGCGGAGGTTGCAGTGAGCTGAGATCGTCCCACTCTACTCCAGTCTGGGAAACAGAGTGAGACTCCATCTGGAAAAAAAAAAAAAAAAAATCCCCTTCACTTGGTGATCTTGGGGCTTTGGCCATTAACGAGCGTAAGGATAAGTGTGAAAAAGAGTAGGGGGCATCTTTCAGTAGGTGGATAGGAGCAGTCTGCTGTGCCTGCCTATAAGGCCAATGAGCTATTTGTTTTTATCAATCCAGGGCAATATCAATAGATATCGTCTACAGCACTGTGCTGAATATATGACATGTTTCATCTTATTTAATTCTCACAACGCTATGGAATTGTGACTATTATAATTCCTATTTCACAGACCAGAAAACCAAGAGGTGAAGAAAGTTGGCCAAGGTCACACAGCTAGTAAAGAGCATAATTCAGGCTCACATCTGATAAGCATCAAGAAAACTGTCATTCTGAACATGTCAGCACCCGTCTGGAGTCATGTGTCCAGTTTTGGGGTCGTTCTTAGGGGACCCCTTGACACAGAGGAATGAGGAGCCCATGAGAGACACCATCACCCAAAGACTTGTTTGAAGGAGCTGAGAATATTTACCCCAGAGAAGAAAATCATCAGAGAACATACAATTGCTGTTTTCAAGGGCAGAAAGCTCCTCTGCTTAAAAACAGATTGGCTTCACAGGATGTTTACCATCCTACAGCCAACTACTATCGCCACCTATTGGTGGGAGGTAACATTGATGTGGTGATACCACCTACCCTAACTGCTCTGTTCCAACCGGGCAAGTTTGAATTGAGCCTTTCATACACGAAGGTCAAAGGTGCTTTTCTTTTCTTTTCTTTTCTTTCCTTGTCTTTTTTCTTTTCTTTTCTTTTCTTTTCTTTTCTTTTCTTTTCTTTTATTTACAGGGTTTCACTCTGTAGCCCAGGCTGGAGTGCAGTGGCGTGATCTTGGCTCACTGCAGCCTCTGCCTCCCAGGCTCAAGCAATCCTCCAGCCTCAGCCTCCCAAGTAGCTGAGACTACAGGTGCACACCACTATGCCCAGCTAATCTTTGTATTTTTGTAGAGAAGCGGTTTCACCATGTTGTCCAGGCTGGTCTCAAACTCCTGGGCTCAAGCAATACACCCACCTCGGCCTCCCAAAATGCTGGGATTACAGATGTAAGCCACCACTCCCCACCACAAAAGTGCTCTTAAACCTGACAGGTTTTCACTTAGAAGAGGTAGCAGATTTACCTTTGTGGGGACATAATTTGCACCAATAAGTAAAAATTACAAGGTGCCAATATGAAGGTCAATTTTCTTTTTCTTTTTCTTTTTTTTTTTTAGGAGTTTAGGAGTGGAGGTTTAATAGGCAAAAGAAAGAGAAAGAAACAGAAAGGAAAACAGCTCTGTCTTTAGTGAGAAAGATGGGACTTCTGAGGGGAAAAGACTCAATTTTCTTTTTCTGTTAATTTTTTGAGATGGTATCTTGCTCTGTCACCCAGGCTGAAGTGCAGTGGCTCGATCACGGCTCACTACAGCCTCAAACTCCTGGGCTCAAGCGAATCTCCCATCTCAGCCTCCCGAGTGGCTATGATTACAGGTTCACATCACCACACCTGGACTGAAGGTCAATTTTCTGACCATTAAAACATCCCAATATCTCCAGGAGCTGCTTGGGAGTAGTGAGCCACTTGAGTGGAGGAAATCAAGTCTTGCTGAATCTCCCCTCTCTCAGGAGATTGGGAGAAATCAATCCCAATGTTTTGGTGGGTCGAGGGCTTTCGTGGGTTACCTGCTCTGCGTTACAGGTGGTCGTTTGAGGAGCGGTCTGCCAGGGTGGGTAGTCCTCTCTATTGTCTTTTCCAGGGAGGAACTTGTAAGCCAGGCCAGACGGAGAGGGGGTACCCCTAGGGCAAAGCTTCAGGGGAGATATTTTGGATAGGTGGGGGTCGACAGCATTTATCTTCCAGATTCAGCTCTTAGACTTGGTCAAGAGCTAGTCAGAGAAGGATGGATCCGTGAATAAATGGTTATGACCCGCCATCACTTCCCAAACTCACCTCCCACACCGGCCTTTGTAAACAACCCAAGAAAACAACAGGTCCCTTGTAGATTCCGTAAATGTGATGGAGGCTCTGCTGAAGACAGAGGCTCGGAGTGTGGCCAAGGGCAGGAGTAGTTGGGTAGGAGTCAGGGTCAGGGTCAGGGGCCTGGGGCAAGGGCCCTTGTCTGTCTGCTGAACCCTGGCCTGTGTGAGTTTTTTCATCAAAGCCCCACATTGATCCAGGTGGCCCTGGATGCTGGGCCACCTGTGCCTTGTGGATTTGCTAGGAGGGTTTTTGAAGAAGGGGCTGTGAAATCAGACAGTGAAGTTAAGGCAGTTTCTTCTCTGCTCTGAGCCTCAGATTCCTCATCTGCAGAATGGACAAAGTGCCTGTGCCCTCCTTACTGGATTGGTATGAGGATTAAGTGAGATCTCCGTCATAAAGCGCTGAGTGCAGTGCCTGACACACAGTGCATTATTATTATTATTAAATTAGCCTCTCTCAGTGAAGACTGGCCTTCCTCTCCCTGTCCTCTCCCTGTTTTCTATGGCCATGGCCCTTAGTCTTAAGGATGTTTGATACTGAAGTGCCCCTGCTGGCCCTCACTTGGTTAACAACTGTGCTGGAGCCCCACACATGAAAACACCCACATCCTTGGCCGTGGCTGTGCTGCCACCCTCCCTCCCACCTTCTCTGATGCAGCAGGGACAGAGATGCCATTGAGAGCCCTCAGTTCCGAGATGAGGCCAGATACGCTCTGAGATTCCTCACTGTTCTCTGAGAGAGAAGAGCAACTGGGCCCATCCAAAAGACAGTCTGCACCTGGAACTCGGCACCCAGGAGGTCACCCCTGCAGGACCTGTACAGGAGCCTGTGTCCTGGTGGCCTTAGGTGGCTGCATTACTGGTCAGTGTGTGTATGTGTGTGCATGTGTGTGCATCCCTGTATTCCTGCAGTGAACCAGTCACAGACCCCACTAGTGTGTGTCAGAGACAGGGTGGGGCAGTAGAAAGGATGCAGATGTTGCCGTTTGCAACACCCAGGTTCACAAACTAGCTCTGTAGCGTTGGGGCTACATAAGCGTGGAGAGTTAGCTTTATGTTTTTATTTTTATTTTTATTTTTTTATTTTATCTTTTATCTTTTATTTTTTTGAGACAGAGTCTCGCTCTGTCACCCAGGCTGGAGTGCAAGGGCGCGATCTCAACTCACTGCAACCTCTGCCTCCTGGGTTTAAGCGATTCTCCTGCCTCAGCCTCCCTTAAGAGTAGCTGGGATTACAGGCATCTGCCATCACGCCCGGCTAATTTTCCAAGTTGGCCAGGCTGGTGTCAAACTCCTGACTTCAAGTGATCTGCCCACCTCGAACTCCCAAAGTGCTGGGATTACAGGTGTGAGCCCCTGCACCTGGCCGAGAGTTAGCTTTATATGATCAAGTCTCAGGGTCTTCATTTGAGAGAAGGAGAAAGGAAAACTTATCTGACATGGCATTTTGCTAGTTAAATAAGGGCATGGACAGAAGCTATCTGGCGCAAGGTCTTGGCACATGGCAAACACTCAGATGGCAGCTTCTGTCATTTCTGTGCGTGTTGGTTTCACGGTGAATATGTCCATGGGTCTGGGGTGGCCAATGATTGTTCCATGTCTCTCTCACTAAGCAAACCTTGATCCACAGCCATCTATTTGCACTCTTTTCTGTTTTTAAAAGGAATTGTATGAAAGCCTCACTGGTGAGTCTTCTTAGCTTGATATTGGTGAGGCTAGAAGGAGAAAGTTTAGGGAAACATGTACTAATACCCTTCACAGGCTGAGGCAGGGCCAGCATCTCCCCTTAGAGTAGAGGTGGGCAGTGCTGGGCGGGAAAGGCTTTCATTCCAAATTCTCATATTTGTCTGTGCTTTAAAAATTTATTTTATTTATTTAGTTTTAGAGACAGGGTCTTGCTCTGTCACCCAGACTGGAATGCAATGGTGCCATCATGGCTTGTTGCAGTCTCAAACTCCTGGGCTCAACTGATCCTCCCTCCTCAGCCTCCCAAGTAGTGGGGACTGCAGGCACACACCACCACCAGGCTGGCTAATTTGTGCTTATTTTTATAGGAAGAATGTCTCCTTGTTTTCAGCTCCAGATCCCCCTGTCTCTAAGTTAGTTCAGCAAATATTTACTAATATTCACTATAATACTTACAGCTACCATTTAGTGAGCATCTAAAAACCCTTTCCATACCCCACTGCTCACTCTCGGCTCCCTTAGGGAAAGGGAGAGGCAGTTCGTTTTACAGATGAGCAAATGAAGCTGGGAGAAATGCAGTTACTCATTCCAGCCCTTGCACAGCGAAGGGCTTGAAATCGTGTTGGCAAGAAATGGTAAGGGATGCTCAGTTTGAATGTGCTATGTCCGATAAAGGATGTAATGTACTATGTACGCTAATGGATTTTTGGCACTTTATCTGAGGAAGGTAGAAGGATATGAGAAAGAACAAGAAATAGTCTCTATCCTCAAGGACCTGACAATGAAATGCAGTATTAATGGCAGACAAAGCAGTGGACACATGCCGCGGTGGTGTTTCTTTGCAGGGTGCTGCTGTGGGAGGGTAGGGGACAGAATAGCTATTTCTGTCTGAGTGGGAGTCTTCCTTGGGGGGCGACTGGGGACTGGGCTGTGTTTTTTTTTTGAGATGGAGTCTCGCTCTGTTGCCCAGGCTGGAGTGCAGTGGCACGATCTTGGCTCACTACAACCTCCACCTCCTGGGTTTAAGCGATTCTCCTGCCTCAGCCTCCCAAGTAGCTGGGACTATAGCCATGCGCCACCATAAGCGGCTAGTTTTTGTATTTTTAGTAGAGATGCGGTTTCACCATGTTGAAAGCCAGGGTGGCCTCGATCTTCTGACCTCAAGTAAACCGCCCACCTCAGCCTCCCAAAGTGCTGGGATTACAGGCATGAGTCACCATGTCTGGCCTGGGCTGTGTCTTCAAGGCTATGTTCTTTTTCTTGGGTAGCAATAGAGCCTGGCCAGCCTGAGCCTGTTTCAGGTGTTGGGAGACAGGAAGCCCAGGCAGCGAGACAGAGTGGCAGGAGTGGGGAGGTCAGGCAGAGTCACACGGGGTTCCTGGTGGGAGCCTGAGTCTGGGAGTCCGGAGGGTCTGGTCTTTGGAAGGAGGGGTAGATAAGAGCTGGGGAGTGGTAGGCAGGGCCCCGGATTAAGGGAGCGCAGATAAGGTAGAGGCAGAGTCCACCCTATAGATTAACAGGGCCAGGCCACAGAGGCCATTCTGACCCTGTGAAGCCCCCGGGGCAGGCCATGCTACCAGAGCCCCGAGCTGGGGTGCAGATGGCCTGACCCTAGTGTGTGTGTTTCAAGGGGGGTGCTGACCCCTGCTTCCATCAGAGCTGGGAGAGCAGGAAAGCTGCAGCCTATAGATAAGGACTCTGTGGAGAGATCTTGGGTAAGGACTGGGGAGGCCAATGCCTGGGGCAGCCAGCCCAGAGGCAGCAAAAACCAAGTATGATGGGGGAAGAGGCAGTGCCGTGCTGTCACAGCAGTTTGGCAGAGGGTGGTATGAGTAGCTGAGATGTTAAAAACAGAGGGTAGAACCAGCCAGTGAAGGGCTTTCACTACCAGATATTAAAGTGTTGACAGGGGGAAATGATTGTTTTCTGAGCCCCAGAATCATGTGATCAAACCTATAGTCTGTCGTGCTCACTAGAACGTAAGCTTCCCAAGGCAAGGAGTTCGTCTAGTACTCACTGTGTATTCCCAGCACTGAGCACAGCATCAGTCACTTAGTAGGTGCCAGGCTGATATTTAATAGATGTGTTTCATAGATATGTACAGCCACAATATATACAATGTTTATGGATATATCTATGTTATGTAGTAAGCATTTTAAAACTTTGATGAGAATACACACTAAAGATCAAGGGAGTGGTTACTTTGGGGAAGAGAGGAAATAGGATTGAGATAGAACACAAAAGGGATTTCAGCTATGTCTGATTTTTTTTCATATAAAGAAGAACTGGGACCAGGCGCGGTGGCTCACGCCTGTAATCCCAACACTTTGGGAGGCCGAGGTGGGTGGATCACTTGAGGTCAGGAGTTTGAGACCAGCCTGGCCAACATGGTTGAAACCCCGTACTACTAAAAATACAAAACAGCTGGATGTGGTGGTGGGCGCTTGTAATCCCAGCTATTCGGGAGACTGAGGCAGGAGAATCACTTGAACCCAGGAGACAGAGGTTACAGTGAGCCGAGATTGTGCCACTGCACTTCAGCCTGGGTGACAGAGTGAAATTCTGCCTCAAAAAAAAAAAAAAAAAAAAGAAGAAGAAGAAGAACTGGGCTGGGCATGGGGGATCATGCTTGTAATCCCAGCACTTTGGGAGACCAAGGCGGGAGGATCGCTTTGAGTCCAGGAGTTTGAGACCAGCCTGGGCAACATAATGACACCTAGCTTCTACAAAAAAAAGGTTTTTTTAATTAGCCAGGCATGGTGGTGAATGCCTGTAGTCCCAGCTACTCAGGAGGCTGAGGTGGGAGGATTACTTGAGCCTGGGAGGTTGAGGCTGCAGTGAGCTATGATCACATCACTGCACTCCAGCGGGGGCAGCAGAGTAAGACTCCGTCTCAGATAAATAAATAAATAAATAGAAAAACTGAAGAAAACATGACTGTAAACATCTGTTAAATGTGAGTGGTCAGTACATGGGCTCCTATAATATTTGTCTTCATAATTTAAAAAACATTTCTTACTTTTAAAAAGAAAATAAATGTATGCACCATTTAAAAAAGTGTCCAGAATATCTCTTTCTCCAGTAGGTGGCTGTGTTGAGGCCTATGGTTTCTTAAGATTACAAACAAGCCTAGGCAATTCTCTTGAGGTAGACCCTTCGTGGGCTTCCAAATTGTCAGCAGCTGGAGTAAAAGTGCCACTCTAAAATAATGAAGCTAAGCTTGGTTTGCTTCCTTATATTCTTGACGCCTATAGTTCAGAGTGATTATTTATTTATTTATTTATTTTTATTTTTATTTTGAGACAGAGTCACTCTGTCGCCCAGGCTGGAGTACAGCAGGTACAATCTCTGCTCACTGCAACCTCCGCCTCCAACGTTCAAGTGATCCTCCTGCCTCAGCCTCCCGAGTAGCTGGGATTACAGACACCCACCAACATGCCTGGCTAATTTTTGTATTTTTTTGTACAGATGGGGTTTCACCATGTTGACCAGGATGGTCTCAAACTCCTGACCTCAGGTGATTTTCCCACCTCAGCCTCCCAAAGTGCTGCGATTACTGGCATGAGCCACCATGCCAGGCCCAGAGTGATTATTTATAGTATCATTGTGCTTAGATTATGGTTCTTGGTGAAGGATCTCAACACTTCTTTCCAGTGGTGACATCATACTAACTGTGTAAGTCCTGGCTCACCCCTCAAATGTAACATTGTAGCCTTGTGCATTTTGATTCTTAGTGGCCTCAGGGTAAAAAAAAAAATACATTGTACACTCAGAGAGTAAGTCCAAGCTCCTCCTCCTACTTGTATGACCGGTTGATTCACTCAACCACCTTGAGTCCCAGCTTGCTCAATAGGAGGGGTAGATGACGGCTACTTCTCAGTGACTGAGAGGATTAAATCAGATAATATAGTATGTGAAGTCTCCTGAGACAGAGCCTGGTACATGGTAGATTCCCAAACTGCATTAACTGTCTTCTGATTGAAGGCTTTGCATAACCCAGACTTTGTTCTCTTTCCCCTTATGACCCAACCATGCCCATTTTTCAAGGTGTATTCGACTGTATCTCTCTCATGAAATTGTTCCTCACAGCCCAATGGCTCATGTCACTGACTGCTTGATAATCATAGTTCAAAATTAGCCAGGCATGGTGGCACATGCCTGTCGTCCCAGCGACTCAGGAAGCTGAGGTGGGAAGATCACCTGAGCCCAGGGAGGTCGAGGCTGCAGAGAGCTGTGATTGCACCACTGCGCTCCAGCCTGGACGACAGAGCAAGACCTCGTCTCAAAAAAAATTTGTTTAAATCATAGTTAATTTTTCATCCATTTGTTTATTTATTTTTGCCTCCTCAGATAGTAAAGCCTTTAAAAGTAGGAATGCGGACTGGGCATGGTGGCTCATGCCTGTAATCCCAGCACTTTGGGAGGCTGAGGCGGGCAGATCACGAGGTCAGGAGATTGAGACCATTCTGGCTAACACGGTGAAACCCCATCTCTACTAAAAATACAAAAAAACTAGCTGGGCGTGGTGGCGGGCGCCTGTAGTCCCAGCTACTCGGGAGGCTGAGGCAGGAGAATGGCGTGAACCTGGGAGGAGGAGCTTGCAGTAAGCCGAGATGGTGCCACTGCACTCCAGCCTGGGCAACAGAGCCAGACTCCGTCTCAGGAAAAAAAAAAAAAAAAAAAGAAAGAAAGTAGGAATGCCATTCAAGTGTCATTGCAGTCATTGGAGAAAAGCCCACCAGAGTGGAAGATTGACATCTTGGGTTAAATTCTGTTAGGGCAACTTGGGACTCCAGGTAGCTTTGGGGACTTTGGTTTCACCAGTAAAATGGCAACAGTAACTCACCTCACATAGTTTCAAGAGATTGATCCAGATATTTGAAGGAGTTGAGTAAATATTGTTGAATAAATTTAAACCATTTTGAAAAACAAAGTTCCTTACAAATGTCAGGTATTAGTATTAAATTCCTCCCCACGCCGCGGTATCTAATAATGGGTTTTGTATTTACTTGCTGCCAAGAGAAACTGCATGCTTGAATATTCTACAGTCATCCAGATAAAGACCAAAAGAGGCATCAAGTAGCAATAATAAGGATTTATCTAATTTTAAACAACATTTCTTCTTCTTTCTCATCAGGATCGAGATGACCACAGCCACCCCTCTGGGGGATACCACCTTCTTCTCATTGAACATGACCACCAGGGGAGAAGACTTCCTGTATAAGAGTAAGGTCAACTTGGCTTGGAGGCTTGGGGAGGGATGGCCGGTCATGGTCATAGTGCAGAGGTTAAGAGTGTGGGCTCCGGACGTGGAATGCCTGGGTCTCAGGCCCAGTTCTGCCACCAGCCAACTGCAGCATTAATGGCAGACAAAGCAATGGACACGTGCCTCAGTGGTGTTTCTTTGCAGGGCACTGCTGTGGAAGGGTGGGGGACAGAATCGCTATCTCTGTCTGAAATAGCAAGTGGGAGTCTTCCTGTGGGGACAACTGGGGACTGGACTGTGTCTCTTTTTTTTTTTTTTTTTTTTTTTTTGAGACAGAGCACATGACTTTACTGCTCTGTGCCTCCTTTTCCTCATCTATACAATGGGGATATTAAAGAAGCTACCACATAAGGCAGTTGTGATGACTAAAGGAGATAATCCAGGTCGACAGTTTGGCACAGCCTCTGGTACATACTAAAGTACCTAATGATGATGATTATTGTTATTGCTACTGGCTGGGCGTGGTGGCTCACACCTGTAATCCCAGCACTTTGGGAGGCTGAGGCAGGTGGATTACTTGAGGTCAGGAGTTCGAGACCAGCTTGGCCAACATAGTGAAACCCTATCTGTACTAAAAATACAAAGATTAGCTGGTCCTGGTGGTGTGCACCTGTTACTCAGGAGGCTGAGGCAGGAGAATCAACTGAACCTGGGAAGCAGAGGTTGCAGTGAGCCGAGATCGTGCCACTGCACTCCAGCCTGGGCAACAGAGTGAGTCTCCCAAACAAACAAAAAAATATTACTACTACTATGATTGCTATTGTTTTCGTTAAAAAGTCTTGGGACCTAGAAGGCACTGAAATTTGAATCTCTTGTAAAATGGCTCTACCTGGGTCACCTTAAAATGTAGCCACTGCTGGGCATGGTGGCTCATGTCTGTAATCCCAGCAATTTGGGAGGCCAAGGCAGGCAGATTGCTTGAGCCTGGGAATTCAAGACCAGCCTGGGCAACATGGGGAGGCCCTATGTCTACAACAAATATCAAAATTAGCCAGGCGTGGTGGTGGCGCTCCTGGAGTCCCAGCTACACGGGGGGGGGGGTGTTGAGGCAGGAGGATCGTTTGAGCCTGGGAGGTTGAGGCTGCGATGAGCTGAGATTGTGCCACTACATTCCAGCCAGGGTAACAGAGCAATAACTTGTCTCCAAACAAACAAACAAAATTCCCAAGTAGCCATTTTTATACTATTTTGCAAGGCAAAAAAAATCCCATCAACTGATGAAAGAGTAAATGAATGTAGGTGGGAAGAATGAGTTCTGGGGAGGCATTTGCCGTGAACAAGTGGTCACCGGAAGGAAAAACTTCAGGATGACTCTTCAGAAAATCAATAGATTGTATAAGGAGACGCTTGGGTGTGTGTCAGCCATTTCAGCGGGCTACACATATACCCCTGGGCATGGGACAGACTTCCCTTCACACAGGGAGAGTGTTTCACTGTGATAAACAGCTTCAGGCTGTGGTTCTGGCAGGTGGCTGGATTAATGGCAGGATGTGTCTCTTCCTTGAAGACTCAGAAGGGGTTCTCCCAGGACGGGGTCCCATGGGCTATCCTGCTGCTTGCTGGGTGGGCAGACCTACAGAGGCCTGAGGAGGTATGTCTCCAAACAGTTTTGAGGGAAATGCAGGGGAGACAGAATCACTATCAGGAAGATGAGAATAATTCTGTTTTTATTAAACTGAAAGTAGTGGTTCTTGGCTGGGTGCAGTGACTCACGCCTATAATCCCAGCACTTTGGGAGGCCAAAGTGGGCAGATCACCTGAGGTTGGGAGTTTGAGACTGGCCAGCATGGTAAAACCCCATCTCTACTACTAAAAATGCAAAAATTAACTGGGTGTGGTGGTGCACACCTGTAGTCCTAGCTACCTGGGAGGTTGAGGCACGAGAATTATAAAACTTTTCGTTCTGTTAGCTGATGCATGTAGCCCCCCATCACGTTTCCCACGCTTGCTCGATTCATCACAACCCTTTCACGTGAACCCCTTAAAGTTGTAAGCCTTTAAAAAGGCCAAGAATTTCTTTTTCGGGGAACTCGGCTCTTAAGATGCGAATCTGCCGACGCTCCCAGCTGAATAAACCACTTCCTTCTTTAATCCAGTGTCTGAGGAGTTTTGTCTGTGGCTTGTCCTGCTACACTTATACTAAAATGGTATCCACTGTTTGTTTAAAATTCTGATTTTATCTGGCAACCCTACCACCAAGGGCCATTTGGCATTGTCTGGAGATATCTTGGTTGTCACGGCTTGGTGGGGTTGGGGAGAACTTGGGGAAATTGCAACTGGCATCTAGTAGATATAGGCAAGAGATAAGACTAAACATCTTGCAACGCACAGGACAGCCTCCCCAACAAAGAATTAGCCAGCTGAGGTTGAAAAACTCAGAACTAAAGTCTCGCCAAGAAGGAAAATAAGCTAAGTTGCCCCATGATGGATTTCCTGCCCTCTCTGTTTCTTCCCTTCCAGCGTTTCTTCCTATGAATATTTGCACATGGTTGTTTGCTTTTTAACTTTTTATAAAGGCATTACTTACATTCAAAATGTGCATAAATCCTAAGTGCCCAGCTGGGTGAATTGCCACAAAGTGAACATACCTGTGCAACCAGACCCCAAATCAAAAAGCAGAGCCAACACCAGTATCCCAGAGGTTGTGGTTCCCCTTCTAATCACCATCCTCCACCCACCCAAGGGGACCTGCTATTCTGACTTTTATCATCATAGATTAGTTCTGCTTGGTTTTGAACTTTATATAAATGGCCTATAGGTATACCATATACACTCCTTTGTATCTGGCTTCTTTTGCTCTACATTATGCTTGTATTCACATATTTTAATGGTTGTAACATACGCTATATAAATACATATTGGGTTGATGTATGTAATCTCTTCTATTTTCTTTTCTTTCTTTCTTTCTTTCTTTTTTTTTTTTTTTTCTTTATTTGTTGAGACAGAGTCTC
Source organism: Piliocolobus tephrosceles (assembly GCF_002776525.5). Classification (NCBI taxonomy): domain Eukaryota; kingdom Metazoa; phylum Chordata; class Mammalia; order Primates; family Cercopithecidae; genus Piliocolobus; species Piliocolobus tephrosceles. The sequence goes on along the minus strand of NC_045434.1, from coordinate 198,097,889 downwards.
ACTCTGTTGCCGAGGCTGGAGTGCAGAGGTGCCATCTTGGCTCACTGCCTCACTGCAACCTCTGCTTCCCGGGCTCAAGCGATTCTCGTGCCTCAGCCTCCCGAGTAGCTGGGATTACAGGCATGTGCCACCACGCCCAGCTAATTTTTGTGTTTTTAGTAGAGACGGGTTTTGCCATGTTGGCCAGGCTGGTCTAGAACTCCTGACTTCAGGTGATCTGCCTTCCTCAGCCTCCCAAAGTGCTGAAATTATAGGCGTGAGCAACGGCACGGGGCCTATTTTCTATGCTTAACATTATCATAAGTGATCCCAGGTTACCATAGTCTTCATAATCCTCATTTAAATTATTGTATAACCAGGAGTGGTGGCTCACACTTTAATCCTAACACCTTGGGACTCTGAGGCAGAAAGATTGCTTGAGGCCAGGAGTTCGAGACCAACCTAGGCAACATAGCAGGATCCTATCTTTACAAAAATTGTTTTAAAAATTAGCTTGCATGGGGCACGTACCCATGGTCCCAGCTACTCAGGTGGCTGAAAAGGGAAGATCACTTGAGCCTGGGAGTTCAAGGCTGTAGTGAGCTATGATTGTGCCATTGTACTTTAGCCTGGATGACAGAGCAAGACCCCACCTCTAATAATAAATAAATGGTGGTATAATATTTTATTCTATAGGTTGCCATACCTTATTTAACCATTCTCATATTTAGAATATGAATATTGTCATAATAAACATCTTCATGCATACAACATTTTCTGTATTTAGGATTATTCCCATAAGATAAATTCTCCAGAATCAAATAGATTGTTTTGAAGTATAAACATGCTTATGGTTCTTGATATTTTCTTTTTTTTTTCTTTTGAGATAGAGTTTTGCTCTTGTCACCCAGGCTGGAGTGCAATGGTGCAATCTTGGCTCACTGCAACCTCTGCCTCCTGGGTTCAAGTGATTCTCCTGCCTAAGCCTCCCGAGTAGCTGAAATTATAGACACCTGACACCAGGCCTGGCTAATTTTTGTATTTTTAGTAGAGACGGGGTTTCTCCATATTAGCCAGGCTGGTCTTGAACTCCTGACCTCAGGTGATCCGCCTGCCTTGGCCTCCCAGAGTGCTGGGATTACAGGCGTCAGCCACCACACCCAGCGGTTCTTGATATTTTCAGTATCAATTCCGACAAGGATGTTGATCTTGAAACTGAAATTGGAGGCCAGGTGGTGGCTCACGCCTATAATTCCAGCACTTTGTGAGGCCAAGACAGGTGGATCACTTGAGGTCAGGAGTTCAAGATTAGCCTGGCCAACATAGTGAAACCCCATCTCTACTAAAAATGCTAAGATTAACCAGGTGTAATGACAGGTGCCTGTAATCCCAGCTACTCAGGAGGCTGAGGCAGGAGAATCGATTGAACCCGGGAGGCAGAGGATGCAGTGAGTTGAGATTGCGCCCCTGAACTCCAGCCTGGGCAACAAGAGTGAAACTCCCTCTCAAAAAAAAAAAAAAAAAAAAAAAAAAAAAAAAACAAGAAAGAAACTAAAATTGAAGTGTGACATTGGAACTGGGAACTAATATTGAAATTAGAGTCTAAGACATTAAGCTATAAGAACATCATCACAGCCTTGTTTTTAATAGTGAAAAACTGAAAACAACCTAAGTATTCTCAATAGAGAATTGGTGAACAGATTGTGGCACACCAAAAAAATGGAGTACTATGCAGCCATGGAAAGTCATGAAGAAAAATATATAATTAAACAGAAAGATGATTTTGATTTGTTATAAAACAGTGTGTGAACCATGGTTCCTTTTTTTGTTTGTTTTTGAGATGGAGTCTTGCTCTGTCACTCAGGCTGGAGTTCAGTGGCGTGATCTTGGCTCACTGAAACCTCTGCCTCCTGGGTTTAAGAATTCTCCTGCCTCAGCCTCCTGAGTAGCTGGGATTACAGGTGCACACAACCACACCTGGCTAATTTTTGTATTTTTAGGAGAGACAGGGTTTCACCATGTTGGTCAGGCTAGTCTCAAACTCCTGACCTTGTGATCTGCCCTCCTTGGCCTCCCAAAGAGCTGGGATTACAGGTGTGAGCCACTGCGCCTGGCCATGGTTCCATTTTTACCAAGTACATATTTTTCCATATTTAGGAATATTTCCTTTAAGACAGATATTCAATCGTATAAGTATTAAATTATTTTAAAACTATAATGGATATTTAAAAAAAAAAAATTTATAGAGATGGAGTCTTGCCATCTTGCCCAGGCTGGTCTGGAATTCCTGGGATTAAGTGATCCTCAACCTCCAGCCTCACAAAGTACTGGGATTACAGATGTGAACTACTGCACCTAGCCAGATATTTATTTATGTATTTGTTTTTATTTTTTGAGATAGAGTCTTGCTCTGTTACCCAGGCTGGAGTGCGGTGGCACAGTCTTGGCTCACTGAAGCCTCAACTCCCAGGCTCAAGAGATCCTCCCTCCTCAGCCTCCCAAGTAGCTGGTACTACAGGTGCATGCCACCACACCTGGCTAATTTTTTATTTCTAGAAACAGGATCTTGCTATGTTGCCCAGGCTAGTCTTGAACTCCTGGGCTCAAGTGATCCTCCCACCCCATCCTCTCAAAGTACTGGAATTGCAGGGAGGAGCCACTGTGCCTGACTGATAGATATTTACTATGCATCAACATGATCACATACAGACAATCAGCAGTTGTTGGGCCAATGAGTTCTTCAATGACCTTCCCCCCTCTTTTGCACATATTTATATTTTCAAAATTATTTTCTACAAAAATCACATGCTACTTTTGCATTATCAAAAAGAGGGGAGGGCTGGGTGTGGTGGCTCATGCCTGTAATCCCAGCACTTTGGGAGGCTGAGGCGGGTGGATCATGAGGTCAGGAGATCGAGACCATCCTGGCTAACACTGTGAAACCCCCGTCTCTACTAAAAAATGCAAAACATTTAGCCAGGTGTGGTGGCGGGAGCCTGTAGTCCCAGCTACTTGGGAGGCTGAGGCAGGAGAATGGTGTGAACCCGGGAGGCGTGCAGTGAGCCGAGATTGCACCACAGCAGGCCACAAAGTGAGACTCCTCAAAAAAAAAAAAAAAAAAAAAGAGGGGAGGGATGTTGCTTGTTTGTTTCCCAGAAGTTTGAGGTTGTGCTGGAGCTGATAAGAACCAGGACTTGGCCTAAGGCAGAGTTTTGGCAGACGATGTACTGAGGACGGGGTCCTTCAAGCGCAGCTCGGGGCAGGGGTGCACAGCCACTCCAGATGTGACTGTCCTGGGCTCAACTGGGAGTGTCCCAGGACGTTGCCCTCTCTCCTGCTTCCCTTGACCCAGTGAGGATGTGAGGTGCCACAGCAGGGCGTCCTCCCAGTCTGCGTTCAGTTTGCACGTTCACGGTCTCTGCTTCTCTCCTTTCTGTAGGTTCTGGAGCCATTGTTGCTGCCGTTGTGGTCGTTGTCATCATCATCTTCACCGTGGTTCTGATCCTGCTGAAGATGTACAACAGGTACGGATGCCCTGGGCTTTGGAACTGCCTGGCCCCTTCGGCGACTTCAGAATACATGGGAGATGATACATCGGTGCCCATCGTGTGCCTGGCAGTATCCCTGAGCCTTTAGTAAATGGTTTAACCCTTGGGGGTCCTTTTCGAGTCTGTTCTGTTGAAGGAATTTCAAAGTGACTATTTTTGTACTTGGAGAAATATTTTTTAAATGTAATAATGATAATGACAATGATAATGGTCTTGAGCACTGTGGTAAACATTTGTTTGTAATTTACAGGCAATAGAGGAATGTTCAGACCTCTTCTCTCAGAGATCCCTCTGCTAGGTTGTATGAGCTGGCCACATAAGTATTTGAGATGACAAATACTGGAAGCATGTACCCTGACTCTGCTTTCTAGAGACATATAAAGGGAAATAAAAGAATATAATTTGGGTCGGGTGCGGTGGCTCAAGCCTGTAATCCCAGCACTCTGGGAGGCCGAGACGGGTGGATCACGAGGTCAGGAGATCGAGACCATCCTGGCTAACACGGTGAAACCCCGTCTCTACTAAAAAATACAAAAAACTAGCCGGGCGAGGTGGCGGCCGCCTGTAGTCCCAGCTACTCTGGAGGCTGAGGCAGGAGAATGGCCTGAACCCCAGAGGCAGAGCTTGCAGTGAGCTGAGATCCGGCCACTGCACTCCAGCCTGGGCGACAGAGCGAGACTCCCTCTCAAAAAAAAAAAAAAAAAAAAAAGAATATGATCACACGAAAAATAAATTTTATATCTTATCACCTTATGTGTAATTACCTTCAGTCGCAACCTTGATGGAAGGTAATTATTTTCAGGGAAGAAATCAAAATTTAAAAACTATAAATAAAACATATTATAGAAGACCTAGAAGCCATTTCTTTAGAAAGATATCATAGCCAGGTGTGGTAGTGTGATATGTAATCCCAGCTACTCAGAAGACTGAAGCAGGAGGATGGCTTGAGTCCAGGAGTTTGAGTCCAGCCTGAGCAACACAGCAAGACCCTGTCTATAAAAATATATTTGCATATATATATACATATATATATATGTATTAGAAGTGCACGGATTAATAAGGAAAGCTGTTTACAATATATTATCAAAGTTTACAAAACAATATATACATGGTAATCACGATCATACACATAGGTTACCCATACACATATCCAAGGGAGAGCAACAAGGTCTTAACAACTGGTGCATCTTCATGATGACATTGTTAGTTTTTGGCGGGAGGGCGATGTTCCTAAGTTTTGAGGAAAAGTAAACATGCATTGTTTTTATAAGTATATGAATATTATTTATAAAGGTAGCTGCTAGGTGTGGTGGCTCTGCCTGTAACCCCAGCTAGTTAGGAGGCTGAGGCAGGAGGATCACTTGAGCCCCAGAGTTTGAGATCAGCTTGGGCAACATAGCAAGACCCTATCTCTGGAAAAAAAAAAAAAAGTTTTTAAAATTAAGGTAGGTAGGCCGGGCATGGTGGCTCACCATGTAATCCCAGCACTTTGGGAGGCTGAGGCGGGAGGATCACGAGGTCAGGAGTTTGAGACCAGCCTGGTCAACATAGTGAAACCCCATCTCTACTAAAAATACAACAAATTAGCTGGGCATGGTGGTGGGTGCCTGTAGTCTCAGCTACTTGGGAGGCTGAGGCAGGAGAATCGCTTGAACCCGGAAGATGGAGGGTGCAGTGAGCTGAGATCACACCACTGAACTCTAGTCCAGATGACAGTGTGAGACTCCATCTCAAAAAATTAAATTAAATAAATAAATAAATAAATAAATAAATAAATAAATAAATAAATAAAATAAAGGTAGCTAAAGTATATTGATCTCATACCACATGCCAGGCATGGTTCTAAGCTCCTTACATGTGTAAATACATTTAATCCTCATCTAACAACCTCACAAGGTGGATACTACTATTATCCTCAATTTTGTAGGTATAGAAATACATACAGAAAGATTAAATCGTATGCCCAAGGTTGTTCAGCCCTGATTAGCACAATTGGGATTCAAACCTAAGTTCATCTGGCTTCGAAGAAAAGACTCCCACAATTACATGTAATAATAATAACATTAAAAAGGTTATTTAAAAAAATATATTTAGGGTATTACAGTTTGGGTCTATCCCAAACCAGGAAGTGGCATCAAACCCCAATGTCTACCCTTTATTTCTCTCCATTGTTACTGGAGCTCTGAACCTCTTTTTTAGGTCGTATCTGAATGGAGAATCCACTCAACCCACCCTGTTTGCACTGAGGCCTGGGCTGGGAATTGAGAAACCTGGGTTCAGTAGTCTTTGGTTTGTCAAAATCAAGCAAGTTATTTAACCTCCTCCTGCCTATATGTTGTCATGTTTAAAATGAAGAGTCTCAAAGCTTGATAATTGCATTATAGATACATTGGAAAATGTCTTTGTTCTTAGGAGTATTTAGGAGTGAAGTGGCATGATTCCTGCAACTCACATAATGGTTCATGGTTTTAAAAAACTGTGTGTGACAATAGAGAAAGATAAAGTAGTAGAGAGAAAAAAAAAGCAGATGTGACAAATTGTTAGTAATTAGTGAATTGTTCAGCAAAGGGCTGTCTTAGACCATGCTGTGCTGCTATCACAGAATATCTGAGACTGGGTAAATTATACAGAAAAGAGATTTATTTCTTGTGGTTCTGGAGGCAGGGAAGTTTAAGATATTGAGGGGCCAGTATCTGGTAAGGGCCTTCTTGCTCTGTTATCCTACAATAGAAGGGCAAAGAGAGAGCAAGAGATCAAATTCACAGCCTATGAAGTCCTTTTATAATTGGCACTAATGGAGTCATGAGGTGGAGTCCTTATGACCTAAACACCTCCCATTAGGCCCCACCTTTCAATACTGTTGAATTAGGGATTAAGTTTCCAATGCAGGCTTTTTGGGGGCCACATTCAAATTGTAACAAGAGTATTAGAGTATTAACTGTACTATTTGCAACTTCCCTGAAGATTTGACATTTTAAACAAATAATTATGAGGCTGGGCACAGTGGCTCATGCCTATAATCCCAGCACCCCAGGAGGCCAAGGCAGGTGGATTGCTTGAATCCAGGAGTTCAAGACCAGCCTGGGCAACATAGGGAAACCCTATCTCTACTAAAAATACAAAAAGTTAGCCAGGCATGGGGGTGTGCACCTGTAGTTCCAGCTATTTGGGAGGCTGAGGTGGGAGAATCACCTGAGCCTGGGATGTTGAGGCTGTAGTGAGCTGAGATTGTGCCACTGTACTTCAGCCTGGGCAACCAGCGTGAGATTCTGTCTCAAAAAAAAAAAAAGTATATATATATATCAGCAAGATGAAATATCATGAAGACATGAGAATTCGTAATTGTTGGCCAGGCATAGTGGCACACACCTGCTTTCCCAGCACTTTGGGAGGCCAAGCAGGAAGGATAACTTGCCTGCTGTTCAAGACCAGCCTGGCCAACGTGGTGAAACTCCATCTACACTAAAAATACAAAAATTTGGCTGGGTGCGGTGGCTCATACCTGTAATCACAGTACTTTGGGAGCCCGAAGCAGGTGGATCACCTGAGGTCAGGAGTTCGAGACCAGCCTGACCAACATGTTGAAACCCCATCTCTAATAAAAAATACAAAAATTAGCTGGGCATGGTGACAGGCGCCTGTGATCCCAGCTACCTGGGAGGCTGAGGCAGAAGAATCACTTGGACCCAGGAGGCAGAGGTTGCAGTGAGGCGAGATCGCTCCACTGTACTCCAGTCTGGGTGACAGAGTGAGACTCTGTCTCAAAAAAAGAAAAAAAAAGAATTCATAATTGCTATTCATTATTTAATTTTTATAGCATATTAAATGAAGCCAAGATATATGTTTTAAGTACATTCTCTTTTCAACTATGTAAAAAGTTCTTAAATATTTCTAGCAATAAACTTAGCAAGCATAATGAGGCTGGAAAATGTAACACATGCTACAACTTGGAACATAAAAAAAATGTAATATCTTTATTTTTATCTTTTATATAGCCACCTCTGACATTTTACTCATTCCTTAATAGAAACAAATACAATTAAATATCTGAACTAAGTGAAAAAATTGAAGGACAGACCAGCTGATGCGTAAGGTCCCTTCCAGTTGTAAAATTCTGTGGCGGCAAGTAAGCAACGTGATTTAATGTCTATGTTAATCTACATTAATCTGTTGGCCAGAACTGTAGTCACAGAGCCCATTCCCCACGGCATACCATGGGAAAGACTCAACCATGTGCACACTATCTCCCTACAGGAAAATGAGGACGAGGCGGGAACTGGAGCCCAAGGGCCCCAAGCCAACCACCCCTTCTGCCGTGGGTCCAAACAACAACAGCAGCCAACACCCTCCAACTGTGACCTTCAGCCCTGTTGACGTCCATGTGGAGACTCGGTGACGTCTACCCTGGCGCTATCTCCACCACTGTCCAAAGAGCCTCTCCAGAGTCAAGACCCAGAGGCACACTCTCTGGCAGCTTCAAGATGAGTTTCTTCTGGTCAGGTCGACAGAGACATCTCTGACGCAATCTCTGATGCTTCCAGCAATCCTCAACCTTGTCTGCCCTGCCCTACCCCAGCTATGTCCACATCCTTGCTGCCACCCCACCAAAAAGCTGCAGAACATTCTTTTGTCATCTGATGAGGTAGAGCTATGTTGGGAATCCACCAATGTGGGCTTGGCTTTCCCCAACACTGTAGTTAGACAGATAGCCCAGAAGCCAGGTGTCAGGGAGCACTGCTGAGAGTATCACAATAGGATCTGTCACGGGGTTCATATCAGATGAAGCGCTGTATCCACAGCTTCACAGAGCAAAACATTCAATCCCATAACCAGGCACAGGGGAACTAACTTGGACTAACTAACCAGAAAACCTTGTTAATGTATAACTTGTTCCAGTACTACATCTCCGCCTGCTGGCTCATGACGATTGCTCAGCACATATTCCCCTCTTGAAGAAAGGTTGCAAGAAGAACTAAAGGATTCTCAAAAGATTTCTGCTTCATTAGTAAAGAGTGAATGAAGGAATAGGGTGACTCTGGGGAATAGTGGCCTCTAGGGTAAGAGGCGTTGTCCGTGGGCCTGGAACGATCCTCGTTGCTGATCAGGGTCCTTCTCCCACTCTGGGCTGTATCAACCCTGACTGTCTCAGTCCTTGGCTCCCCTCTATCTGGATTCTGAGCAACCCTGACTGTCCTGTTAACACCTTGCCTCCAAGGACCAGTATTTGGAGATTAATTAGATTACAACTCTATCTATGTTACCTTTGTCCTTCCTGGTCACCTTGCAGATTCAAGACATGTTCAAAGCAACACAATTCACAACCCATTTCTATTCTATAGAGACCTCATCTCTGACTCCTTAGCCTGGAGAACAATCTACCAAGAAGAGAAAGTATTTGGAATTAAGAAATCCTATCATCCAAGCTCTACTTCCTGGTTGTGTGGCCTTGGAAAAGTGACTTAACCTCTTTATATTCAGTTTCCTAACCATGAAGTGGAAATGATAACATCTGCCTCACTGGGGCACTATAACAAGTGAAGGACTTAGGAAAACATCTGGAGCATTGTGCCTGGCACCCAGGAGATGCTTAATAAGTGGGAACCAGGATTCTTTTTCTTTCTTTTTCTTTTTTTTGACAGAGCCTCACTCTGTCACCTGGGATGGAGTGCAGTGGCACGCTCACAGCTCACTGCAGCCTTGAACTCCTGAGTTCAAGGGATTCTCCCTCCTCAGCCTCCAGAGTCTTGAACTCCTGAGCTCAAGGGATTCTCCCTCCTCAGCCTCCAGAGTAGCTGGGACTACAGCTATGTGTCACCTCACCAGGCTAATTTTTTTATTTTTTATTTTTATAGAGATGAGATCTCGCTGTGTTGCCCAGGCTGGTCTTGAACTCCTGGCCTCAAATGATTCTTCTGCCTTTGCCTCCCAAAGTGCTGGGATTACAGGCACGGACTACAGTGCCCAGTGTAGGAGCCAACATCATTATTATTATTATAGGGTTTTTTTTTCAATTGCAGGATAGACATTTCTTCACATTTTAATGATTCTGAAATCAGAACATATCTTGCAATTGATGGATTCCTTAATATAATTGTAGTTCTTTACTTCCTCTCAAAAAGTTGTTTTTAATAAATTGTGTATCTTATAATTGATGGCATCTTGGAAACAAGGTGATAAATCTCTATTCTGTTATAGAGAGTGACACACTTTGACATTTAACCTCAAATTTTAGGAGTCTCTCCCTCTTGGGGTCAGAAATCCCTTTTGAGGCTGGGTGTCATGGCTCATGTCTGTAATCCCAGCACTTTGGGAGGCTGAGGCAGGCGGATCATTTGAGGTCAGGAGTTTGAGACCAGGCTGCCCAACATGGCGAAAACCCGTCTCAATAATACAAAAGTTAGCTGGGCATGGTGGCGCACACCTGTAATCCCACTAATAGGGAGGCTGTGGCATGAGAATCACTTGAACCTGGAAGGCAGAGGTTGCAGTGAGCCGAGATCATGCCACTCTGGGCAACAGAGTAAAACTGTGTCTCAAAAAAGGAGAAATCCCTTATGAGGGGAAATCAAGAGTCAGGGAGGTAAGAGGTCTGACCCAGGGTCACACAGCTCATGACATCCCACTGTAAAAATACTCTGTGGAATAGCTCTGGAGAAATACTGGCAAATTCCTCCTCCCTGGTCATCATTTCTTCCTACTGTGTTTAAACATCCACCAAGTGCCAGGCACTTTGCGAGTTGATATCACATAAAGTATCTCATAGGATTAAATTTTCCCAATAACCTGGGGAGGAATTATTTTTTCCAAAACAGGTGAAATTTTCTGATTCAAAGAGAGAGAGAGAAAAAAAGTACTTTCCCAAAGTCACACAGCTAGTAAGTCCCAAAGACAAGACTCAAAACCAGGTCTCTTGACTCCAAAGTCCGTCTGTTGTGCTATATCACACTTCTGCCGGCCCGGCTCAAAGCAGCACGGATTCTCTTATGGGCTGAACAAGAGGAGCACGGGTTTGTCCATGTGTTTGAGTAGAAATCAGAGTTCTGGCTTCCAGGCTGAAGGTGAGGGGAAAGCCACTAGCTCCTTTGGCCATCCATGATCACAGCCAAAGGAGCCCCTTCTCAACACATCCAAGTGCTAAGGATTCCTGCTTCATTCACCCTACTACTCAGGCCCAAGGAGCAAGGGGTAGAATGGCATCTAACCAGAGCAAAGCCATTTATTTGAGGGCTCAAGCCATAAACAAATATGCTCCCCTAAACATATTCTGCTCGAAAAAGTTGTTTTGGGGTAGCTGTGGTGGTGCACGCCTGTAATCCCAGCCCTTTGGGAGTCAGAGGCAGTCAGTCGCTTGAGCCCAGGAGTTCAAGACTAGCCTGCGCAACATGGTGAAACCTCGTCTCTACAAAAAATACAAAAATTAGCCAAGTGTGGTGGTGCACGCCTGTATTCCCAGCTACTTGGGAGGCTGAGGTAGGAGGATGGCTTGAGCCTGGGAGGCAGAGGTTGCAGTGAGCTGAGATCGTGCCACTGCACTCCATCTGGGGTGACAGAGGCTGACCCTGTCTCAAAGCATATTTCAACCCTGAAACTAGACTCTTCTGCCCACAGTGCAGTCTTCTAGGGGTTACCCTCTAGTATATGTTCTCTTGCTAAACGAAGGCTTGGAGGTGGAGGAAAGAGTGGGAGATGGAGTGGTGAGGGCAAGGCAAATAAAAGGATTTGAGTGTCTCGTTGTTGACTAATGAAGATAACTCAGTAAACATCCTGTAAGAAGGATTCCTATGTGCAAGTTGAGGTGCTACTAAGTACATTAAGACACAATTGCGGGCCGGGCGCGGTGGCTCAAGCCTGTAATCCCAGCACTTTGGGAGGCCGAGACAGGCGGATCACGAGGTCAGGAGATCGAGACCATCCTGGCTAATACGGTGAAACCCCGTCTCTACTAAAAATACAAAAAACTAGCCGGGCGAGGTGGCGGGCGCCTGTAGTCCCAGCTACACGGGAGGCTGAGGCAGGAGAATGGCGTAAACCCGGGAGGCGGAGCTTGCAGTGAGCTGAGATCCGGCCACTGCACTCCAGCCCGGGCGACAGAGCAAGACTCCGTCTCAAAAAAAAAAAAAAAAAGACACAATTGCTGCTCTCAAGGAGTTAGCAGCTGGTCTCGTGTGGGGATCTCACCACGTGGTCATGTATTTTGTTTCTGATGAGGTGCCTTTCTTAGCAGATGCTGCCTTATTTGGCCGCGAAGCAATCAAAGCTAATAAATGCTTCAAGAAAAATATCTGACAATAAAAAGGTTTAAATCAAACATGTGTTGAGTTGATTTCAGTTAAGTTTAGAGTTAACAAATACCTTTTCTAAAATTTCCTTTCCCTGACAAAATAGAGTCCTAAGGCAGCTGGGCATGGTGGCTTATGCCTGTAACCCCAGCACTTTGGGAGGCCAAGGTGGACGGATCACTTGAGGTTAAGAGTTCAACATGAGCCTGGCCAACATGGAGAAACCCCGTCTCTACCAAAAATACAAAAAGTAGCCAGGTGTGGTGGTGGGCACCTATAATCCCAGCTGCCCGGGAGACTGAGGCAGGAGAATCGCTTGAACCCAGGAGGCGGAGCTTGCAGTGAGCCGAGATTGTCCTACTGCAGTTCAGCTTGGGCGACAGAGTGAGACTCCATCTCAAAAAAAAAAAAAGTCCTAAGGGGAAGTCTTTTCAAACATTGTGTCATTTGCGTCATCACTTTTAAAGACTGAAGATGGGCTGGCTGGCAAGAGACCTTTCTGTGAGTTAAAAGACTTGTTAACTTGCTCAGATATGACAAAAGAAATCCCATTTCACAGCCTGTAGTTAGAACACAAGAGACACTGACATGCCAAGGATGGGGACTGTTGGAGACATTAGAATGAACCCTAAAACACCAGTAATGATGTTCACCATAAATGAAGCTCCTGCTATGTGCCAGGCAGAGAACAGACCCTTTATAACCACCAGCAACTTTAATCCTTATAACTCCTATCCATAGGAGCCATCATTATCCTATTTTATGGATCAGGAAACAGGTTGAGGAAGGTAACTTGTCCTTGAGTGATGCAATGAACATTTGTCATTCTTTTGGTGACTGTTGTCATGTTTGGGAAAAGGCCAGACTACCTCCTGCTATGAAAGTTGAAGAGACCAGATACTTCTTTTCCCAGAATCCCTTGCAGCAAGGGTGAGGGACATGACCCGAACTCCTGCTAATCAGATTGACAGACACTCCTGCCATGGACTTTGCATCTAAAAGTTGGTAACATAAAGGGGCAGGAACTGTGCAGAATCTGCCCTGGTGGCATGTATATGGCACCCTCCATTTCAAGAGGCAGCTATATCAGGGATTCTAGTAGCAGTACATTACTGAGTGTCCACAGGGTTGGCTATGTGAGTGATGCCCACAGCAACAGAAATGGTGCCTGCACCAGACGAGCTCTTTAGTGTGATTTAGACACACCTGCAGCATACCTCTGAGCCTCGCTCGGGTCTTCTGGAGATTCCAGCAACTACCTGAGCCCCTTATATCAGCAGAATCACTTCATGCTGTGTGTAGCTAAGAACTGAACAGCTGTAGGGAATTTGCTTATGGTCACCCACCTGGGAAGCGGGTTGCACTAGAACCCAGGACTCCAAAGCTCTTGTTTTTTTCCCTACAGATGCTTCTAGATGAGGCTGAGTCATCCAAGGATTCTACAAAGTGCTGTGGAATCTTGGAGAAAGGAGAGTTGTCTCCAACTGCAGGTATCCCAGAGACTTTGTGACTTGATGAATATTAATGAAGGGGTATTGGCTGGGTGCGGTGGCTCACACCTGTAATCCCAGCACTTTGGGAGGCTGAGGTGGGCAGATCACTTGAGGTCAGAAGTTTGAGACCAACCTGGCCAACATGGTGAAACCCCATCTCTACTAAATATACAAAAATTAGCCAGGTATGGTGGTGTATGCGTGTAGTCCCAGCTATTTGGGAGACTGAGGCAGAATGGCTTGAACCCGGGAGGCAGAGGTTGCAGTGAGCGGAGATCACACCATTGCACTCCAGCCTGGGCAACAGAGTGACTCTCCATCTCAAAAAAAAAAAAAGGTTGGGGGAGGGGAGTATTTAAAAAGAATCTGGGAGAATGGTTAGGATGCTTCTAAGTAAAGTATTTTTTTTTTAATTTAAGTGCAGTACACAGAGACACACAAACACACAGCTTGAAAAAATCTGCAGCTCAAAATATTTTCACAAACTGACAACATCCACGTAACCAGCATGAAGATAAAGAAATAAAATATTATCAGCACCCGAGATATCTTCCTTTTCCTCCTATTCTGTTCACCTCTGACAAAGGTAAACACTCTCTTGACTTTCATCATGCTGGAACGACCCTGTCTGCAGGTTGAATGATACAATGTCAACTCTTCTGTTTCTGGTTTCTTTCTTACAACATTGTATTCATAATATTTATTCCTGTTGTCAATGTAGTTGAAGATAATTCATTTTCCTTGCAGTAGTATTTCATTTTGTGAATCTAACTATGTTTTGTGTATCCATTCTGCTGTCTGATGTATATAAAAGTTATTTCTAGTGTGCGTCTGTAATGAATAGTGCCACTATGAACATTTTGGTGATTGTCCAGTGGTTCTACATGAATATTTTGATGATTGTATATATGTTTCTGTTAAGAATATTTCCAGTAGAGTAATTGCTAGGCCATAAGATAAGTGTATATTCAGCCTCAGTCAACAGAGCCATACAGTTCTCCAAAGAGTCGTACCAATTTCCATTCTTACTAGCAACGTATGAGAATTCCAATTGCTCCCTATCTTTCACTAACACTAGGATATCTCCAGCATCTTTAATTTTAGTCATCCTGATATGTGTGCCATGGTCTCTCATTGTGGCTTCAATTTGTATTCCCTGATGATTCATGGAATTGATCACTTTTTCACATGTTATTGGCCAACTGAATTTCATCTTTTAAGAAGTTACCTTTCAGTCTATTTTTTGGTTTTACTTTTTTTTTAATACAAAGTCTTGTTGTGTTGCTCAGGATGGCCTTGAACTCCTGACCACAAGCAATCCTCCTGCCTCAGCCTCCCGAGTAGCTGGGATTACAGACATGAACCACTGTGATCAGCTCAGTTCATATATTTGTATTTGGTTATCTTCCATTTTTGTTATTATTTGTACATATTTTTCCTTTTTTTTTTTTTTGAGACAGAGTCTCACTCTGTCACCCAGGTTGGAGTGCAGTGGCATGACCTCGGCTCACTGCAACTTCTGCCTCCCAAGTTCAAGCGATTCTCCTGCCTCAGCCTGCCAAGTAACTGGGACTACAGGCGCGTGCTACCACACCTGGCTAAAATTTTTTTGTATTTTTAGTAGAGACAGGGTTTCACCGTGTTGGCCAGGATGGTCTTGATCTCTTGACCTTGTGATTTGCCTACCTCAGCCTCCCAAAGTGCTGGGATTACAGGTGTGAGCCACCGCGCTGGCCACATTCTGGATATATTCATAAGTCCTTTGTTGTCCTATGGCTTGCCTTTTTAAGTTCCTTTCTTTTTGAGACAGTCTCCCTTTGTAGCCCAGGCTGGAGTGCAGTGGTGTGATTTCGGCTCACTGCGGCCTCTACTTCCTGGGTTCAAGCAATTCTCCTGCCTCAGCCTCCCAAGTAGCTGGGATAACAGGCACCCACCACCACACCCAGCTAATTTTTGTATTTTTAGTAGAGACGGGTTTTCGCCATGTTGGACAGGATGGTCTCAAACTCCTGACCTCAAGTGACCCACCTGCCTTGGCCTCCCAAAGTGCTTAGTGCTTGGATTACAGGCATGAGCCATCTCTGGCTTGCCTTTAAAAAAAAAAAAAAAAGCAGCTCTATTGAGATAGAATTTATTTATAAAGTTCACCTTTGTAAAGGGCCCAATTCAGTGGTTTTAATATATTCCCAGACTTGTACAGCCATCACCACTATCAAATTTATCATCCCCAAAAGAAACTCCAGTGCCCGTTAGCAGTCACTTCCCACTGCCCTGTCTCCCCAGCCCCTGGCAACCACTACTCTACTTCTTGTCTCTGGATTTGCCTATTCTGGACATTTCATGTAAATGGAATCATACTATGTGGTCTTTTGTGACTGGCTTCTCCTGGTTAACATAACTTTTCAAGGTTCATCTATGTTGTAGCATGCATCAGTATTTCATTCCTGAATAATATTCCATTATATAGATATACCACATTTTGTTTGTCCATTCATCAGGTGAAGAACAACTGGGTTGTTTCCACTGTTGGGCTATTATAAATAATGGTGCTGTAAGGCCAGGTGCGGTGGCTCATGCCTGTAATCCCAGCAATTTGGGAGGCCGAGGCGGGCAGATCACAAGGTCAGGAGTTCGAGACCAGCCTGGCCAATATGGTGAAACCCTGTCTCTCCTTAAAATACAAAAATTAGCTAGACATGGTGGCCCATGCCTGTAATCCCAGCTACTCAGGAGGCTGAGGCAGGAGAATTGCTTGAACCCAGGAGGCCGAGGTTGCAGTAAGCTGAGATTGTGCCACTGCACTCTAACCTGGGTGACAAAGCAAGACTCCATCTCAAAAATAAACAAATAAATAATAATAATAATAATAATGGTGCTGTGAACATTATGTACAAGTTTTTGTGCGGACATAGGGTCTAATTCTCTTGGGCATATACCTTAGGAGAGGAATTGCCGCATGATATGATAACTCTATGTTTAACCTTTTGAGGAAATGCCAAACTGTTTTCTGAAATGGCTCCAGCATTTCATATCCTCACCAGTAATGTGTGAGGGTTCTGATTTCTCCACTTCCTCTTTAACACTTGTTATTGTCCGTCTTTTTTATTGTAGCCATCCTAATGAGCAAGAAATGGTACCTCATTGTGGTTTTGATTTGCATTTCCCTAGTGAATGATATTGAGCATCTTTTTCATGTACAGATTGGTGATTTTTATATCATTTTTGAACAAATGTCTATTCCTACTTCTTTGCTCATTTTTAAATTGGGTTATTTGATTTTTGTTGTTTTTGAGTTGTAAGCATTCTTTATATATTCTGGATACAAGCCCCTTATAAGGTATATAATTTGCAAACATTTTCTCCTATTCTGTGGGTTATCTTTTCACTTTCTTGGTGATATCCTTTGCAGCACAAATGTTTTTAATTTTTTTTTTCTTTTTTTTTTTTTGAGACAGAGTCTTGCTCTGTCTCCCAGGTTGGAGTACAGTGGCACGATGTTGGCTGACTGCAACCTCCACCTCCCAGGTTTAAGCAATTCTCTTGCCTCAGCTTCCTGAATAGCTGGGATTACAGGTGCGCACCACTGCTCCCAGCTAATTTTCGTATTTTTAGTAGAGACAAGCTTTCACCATGTTGGTCAGGCTGGTCTCAAACTCCTGACCTCAGGTGATCTGCCCGCTTCAGCCTCCCAAAGTGTTGGGATTACAAGCGCGAGCCACCATGTCCAACTCGAACATTTTTAATTTTGACAAAGCCCAATTCATCTATTTTTGTCTTTTGTCACTTGTGCTTTTGATTTCATATCTCAGAAATAATTGCCTGATCCAAGGTCATGAAGATTTACTCTTATGTTTTCTTGTAAGAGTTTTCTAGTTTTAGCTCTTAAAATTTGGTCTATGATCCAGTTTGAGAGAATTGTTTTCTTTTTTTCTGATCAAACTGAGGACCAAGTTATTGAGTTAATTTTTATATATGGTATGAGATATGGGACCAGCTTTATCCTTTTACATGTAGATATTCACTTGTCCTAGCACCATTTGTTGAAAAGACTATTTTTTTCCCATTGAATTATCTTGGTACTCTAGTCAAAAAACAGTTGACCATAAACATGAGGGTTTATACCCGGACTCTGAATTCTGTTCCATTATCTATATTTCTATTCTTCTGCCATTATCACACTGTGTTGATTTATAATAAGTTTTGAAATAAGGAAATGTGAGTCCTCAAACTTTTCCTGTTCTCCCTCTTTACTTTCCTTGTTCAAGATTATTTTGGGCCGTGCGTGGTGGCTCATGCCTGAAATCCTAGCACCTTGGGAGGGCCAAGGTGGAGGGATCACTTGAGGTCAGGAGTTTGAGACCAGCCTGGTTAACATAGTGAAACTCCATCTCTACTAAAAATTAGCCAGGCATGGTGGTGCATGCCTGTAATCCCAGCTACTTCAGAGGCTGAGGCAGGAGAATTGCTTGAACCCGGGAGGCGGAGGTTGCAGTGATCCCAGATCACGCCATTGCACTCCAGCCTGTGGGACAAGAGCATAACTCTGTCTCAAAAAAAAAAAAAAAAAAAAAAAAAAAGATTATTTTGACTATTCTGGGTTTCTTTAGTATCAGCTTGTCAATTTTGCAAAAATGGCAACTGGGATTTTGATAGAAATTAAGTCGAATCTGTAGATCAAATTGGGTAGTATTGCCATCTTAATAACATTAAGTCTTTTGTTCCATGAACATGGATGTATTTTTATTTATTTTGGTCTTCTTTAATTTTTGCAAAGAAATTTTGGTTTCCAGTGTACAAATCTTTCACCTTTTTTGCTAAATATTTCCCTAAGTATTTTATGCTTTTTGATACTATCATAAATGTTTTAATTTCCTTTTTGAATTTTTCACTGCTAGTGCATAGAAATGCAACTAATTTTGCCTGTTGATTTTGTGTACTGGAATATTGAGGAATTTTAAAAATTAACCCTAACAGGTTTTTTTGGTTTTTGTGGGATCTTTAGGGTTTTTACATATGAGATCATGTCGTCTGCAAATAGAGATCATTTTACTTCTTCCTTTACAATCTGGATACTTTTTATTTCTCTTTCTACCGAATTGCTCTGGCTAGAACTTCCAGTACTAGGTTGAATAGACGTGGTGAGAGCAGGCATTTTTGTCTTCTTCCTGATCGTAGAGGAAAGCAACCAGTCTTTCATCATTAAATATGATGATGCCCATGAATTTTTCTACAGATGGCCTTTATTAGGTTAAGGAAATTCACTTCTGTTTCTAGTTTGAGTGTTTTTATCAGGAAATGGAGTTGAATTTTGCCAAATGCTTTTTCTATATTTATCAAGATAATCGCCGGGCGCGGGGGCTCACGCCTGTAATCGCAGCACTTTGGGAGGCGGAGACGGGCGGATCACAAGGTCAGGAGATCGAGACCATCCTGGCTAACATAGTGAAACCCCATCTCTACTAAAAACACAAAAAATTAGCCGGGTGCGGTGGCGGGCACCTGTAGTTCCAGCTACACGGGAGGCTGAGGCAGGAGAATGGCGTGAACCCGGGAGGCGGAGCTTGCAGTGAGCCGAGATTGCGCCACTGCACTCCAGCCTGGGCGACAGTGAGACTCCGTCTCAAAATAATAATAATAATAATAATAATGTTTCCATCTGTTATTCTATTCATATGGAATATTACATCGATTGATTTTCATATGTTAAGCCAAATTTATTCCCGTGATAAATCCTACTTAGTCCTGGTGTAAAATCTTTTTTGTATGTTGCTGGATTCTGTTTCCAGTGTTTTGTTGAGGATTTTTGCATTTATATTTATAAGACATATAGGTCTGTAGTTTTCTGTTCTTATGATGTCTTTGTTTGGTTTTGGTATCAGAGTAATACTGGCCTCATAGAATTAGTTGGGAAGCATTTTCTCCTTCTCTATTTTTTGGAAGCATTGGTATTAATTCTTTAAACATCTGGTAGAATTTACCAGTGACGCCATCTGGGTCTGAGCTTTTCTTCGTGAGAAGTGTGTTGTTGTTTTTTAATTACTATTACTAATGCAATCTTTTGAGTTGTTACAGGTATATTCAGGTTTTCTATTTCTTCTTAAGTCAGTTTTGGTAACTTGTGTCTTTTCAGGAATTTGTTCATTTTATCTAGGTTGGTTAGTTTCTTGGCATACAATTTTTTATACTATTCCCTTATAATCCTTTTTATTTCTGAAAGATCAGTAGTGATGCTGTCTCTTTCATTCCTGGTTTTAGGAATTCGAATCCTTTCTCCTTTTTTCTTTGTTCAATTGAGCTAAAGCTTTGTCAATTTTCTTGATCATTACAAAAATCAAAGTTTTGGTTTTGTTGATTTTTTTCTCTATTATTTTTCTATTCTGTGTCTGCCTTTTTATATTTCTTAATGGTTTCTTTTAGTGAAAATACATTTTAATCTAAATGTTATCAATGTTTTCCTTTATAATTAGTGCTGTTTGTATTCTGCTTAAGACATCATTGCCTACCTAAAGGTTTTGAAGATTTTTCTTCTAAACATCATATTGTTTACTTTTTATATCTGGATATGTGATCAGCCTGAAATTGATTTTGCCATATGTGGGAGGTGGGGTCAAGATTCCTTTCTTCCATATAGATATCTGATTGACTAAGAATCATTTGTCAAGAAGATTATTCTTTTCCTGTGTTACTATAGCATCACCTTATGAATTGAGTGACTGTATATGTGTGGTTTCTGTAGAATTTTTATTGATAGGAATTGTGGCAAAGATAGGTCAGGTGGGGTAAATAAAGGCAAGAGTAAAACTTAGAAGTCAAGGAAAAACATTCAGTTCATTTGTTCCTCCCTTCTTACTTTTTTTTTTTTCTTTCTTTTTTTTTTTAAGAAATGGGATCTTGCTACAATGCCCTCAAACTCCTGAGTTCAAGCAATCCTTCTGCCTGAGTAGCTGGGACTACATGGGTGCCACTGTGGCCAGCATCTTTCTTGTTTACTTTTATAAGTGCATACCAGTCATTGGAGTTAACATGATGAGCAAGATAAACATGGTCCCTGACTCACCTGTGGTCCTCAGAACTTATCCCCTGTATTAAGTCTATTCTCACACTGCTCACAGAGACATATCTGAGACTGGGTAATTTATAAAGGAAAGAGATTTAATTGACTCACAGTTCCACATGGCTGGGGAGGCCTCACAATCACGGTGGAAGGAGAATGAGGAGCAAAGGCACATCTTACATGGCAGCAGGCAAGAGAGCATGTGCAGGGGAACTCCCCTCTATAAAACCATCAGATCTCATGAGACTTATTCACTATCACGAGAACAGAATGGGAAAAACCAGTCTCCATGATTCAATTACCTCCCACTGGATCCCTCCCACAACACATGAGAATTATGGGAGCTACAATTCAAGATGAGATTTGGGTAGGGACACAGCCAAACCATATCGTCCTCTACCAGAGAAGACAGACAATTAAACAAACAACCACAATACAGAACAATTTCTTTTGCAATAGGAAGAAGTTGAAGGTGTTATATACACCTCTTGCTGAGGCACCTAGCTCAGTCTGGAGTTTCATAGATTGGGAGTGGGAATCAGGAAGGGCTCACCAGAATAAATAACATATAAACTAAGAGTAAAAGATTGAGTAGGAGCCAAAGGCAGTGGCTCATGCCTATAATCCCAGCATTGTAGGAGGCCCAGGCAGGAGGATTACCTGATACCAAGAGTCCAAGACCTACCTGGGCAACTTAGGAAGACCCTGTCTAGAAAAAAAAGAAAAAGCTGGCATGGTGGTGCATGCCTGTAGTCCCAGCTACTTGGGAGGCTGAGGCAGGAGGATCACTTGAGCCTGGGAGGTTGATACTGCAGTGAACTATGATTACGCCTCTGTACTCCAGCCTGGGCAACAGAATGAGGCCCTGTCTCAAAGAGACAAAATGAAACAGATGGAGTAGGGCTAGGCACGGTGGCTTACGCCTGTAATCCCAACACATTGGGAGGATGAGGCGGGAGGAACACCTGAGGTCAGGAGTTCGAGACCAGCCTGACTGACATGGTGAAATTCCATCTCTACTAAAAATACAAAATTAGCCAAACATGGTGGAGAAGCCTGTAATCTCAGCTACCTGGGAGGCTGAAGCAGGAGAATTGCTTGAACCTGGGAAGCAGAGGTTACAGTGAGCCAAGATCAAGATTGTGCCATTGCACTCCAGCCTGGGCAACAAGAGTAAAACTCCGTCTAAAAAAAAAAAAAAAAAAAAAAAATCAGATGGAGTAGCAGTGAGTGAAGGCAAGTGAGAGAAGAAGAGTGATAAAGAAGAGAGCTCTGGGCCAGGTATGGTCACTCACGCCTGTAATCCCAGCACTTTGGGAGGCCGAGGTGGGTGGATCACCTGAGGTCAGGAGTTCAAGACCAGCCTGGCCAACATGGTGAAACCCTATCTCTACTAAAAACACAAAACTTAGCCAGCCATGGTGGCAGGCACCTGTAATCCCAGCTACTCAGGAGGCTGAGGCAGGAGAATCGCTTGAACCTGGGAGGCGGAGGTTGCAGTGAGCCGAGATTACGCCACTGCACTCCAGCCTGAGCAACAGAGCAAGACTCCGTTGAAGAAGAAGAAGGAGGAGGAGGAGGAGGAGGAGAAGGAGGAGAAGGAGGAGGAGGAGGAGAAGGAGAAGGAGAAGGAGAAGGAGAAGGAGAAGGAGAAGGAGAAGGAGAAGAAAGCTCTGCAGGAGAGAAAAGCTTTGGTTTCGCAGAAGCCCAAAGGAGATAGTGGGAGATGGGCTGAGAAGAGAAAGGAGGCTGAAGGATCTTCATTCCTTGGCTATTTTGAAGGCAGTGGAGAGCCACTGAAAATGCTTGAGTGGGGAAGTGGCAAGATCAGATCTGTGCTTTAAGGAGATTAATTCTGCTACAATGTGCAGAATGGATTGGTGTGGGAGAGACTGGAGGCTGGGAGAACAATTTAGAGCCTATTGCAAGAAGTAACAGGCGCATCTGTGTATCTGTTAGTTTTAAAATGCCTTTTCCCAATAGCCCACTAATTGTTAAGTTTTGTTCTGTTTCTTTTTTTAAGTAGCTATTTGTGGGTGTGGAGTAACCCAACAAAAATGTCTCCAGGAATCGTCTCAGGCCCACTGAATGGGGGCACACAGCAGGGGCATTGTCTCAGCTCTGTAGCCCTTTGTCTCAGGACACCCATTCCCTTCACAGAAAATTTCCTGGCAAAGAAGCAGACTGCTGTGGTTCAGCAGATACTACCGTCCTGGCCGCTGCCAGACTGTCCACATTTGGGAGAAGCAGGTAGAAACAAGACTGACCTTCAGGTCTCTGATGATATGAAACCCTCTTTGTCTGACTTCAGCTCAGCTGTTATCAGGAAGGGTCCCTCACTGGCTCAAATTTAATCTCTTGAATACATTTTACCTGGGCCCCCATGCTCTTACAGAATGCTGCAGTGGCTTAATTGATCTCAGAGAAATATAACAACCAACTTACTCATTCTTTCCAGCTTTCCAGTTCTTGCCCTGGAAGGCCCATGGGAGTAAAAGGGATTTTAAAAAATTAATATATGTGTAATTACCTCGAATTGAAGGATCTGTGAATTGGACAGTTTGCTCCACTTAATAAAGAAAAAAAAGGGGATAAGAGGGTGATGTTTATTTTATTTGTTTGTCTCTCAATCCCCCGACGAGATGGTTCTACCCATCTCTCTCTGCATGTCATCTTTGATCATGTAGAGCCCCTCTTGTTTTATAATTTTTTTCTACTTCATCCTGAATTTCCACTCCTACTTTTTTTTGAAACGGAGTTTGTTCTCGTCGCCCAGGCTGAAGTACAGTGGTACAATCTTGGTTTACTGTAACCTCTTCCTCCTGGGTTCAAGCGATTCTCCTGCCTCAGCCTCCTCAGTAGCTGGGATTACAGGCAACTGTCCAACGCCTGACTAATTGTTTTGTATTTTCATTGGAGATGGGGTTTCACCATGTTGGCTGGGCTGGTCTCAAACTCCTAACCTCAGGTGACCTGCCCACCTCGGCCTCCCAAAGTGCTGGGATTACAGATGTGAGCCACCGTGCCCAGTCCCACTCCTACTTTTCTTCCCCACTATAGACATCCCCCTCTAATTTCTTTAATATGTCTCAGATTAAAAACAAACAAACCAACAAGAACCCTCTGTTGACCACACAGGCCCCTTCAAAACCCTGCTCCACCTCTCTGCTTTCCTGGACAGCAAACCTGTTCAAAAGTGCTGTCTCCACTGCCACATCCACTTCTCTTCCATGTCTTTCTAGAGCCCTCTCCCATCAGGCTTTCATCCCTTGTCGCACTAACTTGTCCTTGCCACATCTACTCAGTCCTCCACCCTCATCTATCTACTTACTTAGCCAAATTGGCCCTAGCCTATGACTCCCTCCTTCTGGAATTATCTTCTCGCTTGGCCTCTGCAACACCATCTTCTCTTGGTTCTCTTTCGCATGCAGGGGCCATTCCTTTTCCATCTCTTTTACTGGCTCCTCATCATCTTCTCTACTTCTAAATAATGGAGAGCTTGAGTTTGCTCTCAGACTTCCTGGCTACCTATGCTCACTCCTTGGTACCCTCACCTAACCCCATGACTTAAATACCATCTATCTGCTGCAGCTCCTAAATGTGTGGCATCAGATCTCTCTCCTGAATCCCAGGCATAAATGGCCAACACACAACTTGATAGCTGCACTTGAATATCTTTTTTTCTTTTTCTTTCTTTTGTTGGTTTGTTTGTTGAGACAGGGTCTCACTCTGTCACTCAGGCTGTAGTGGAGCGACACAATCTCTGCTCACTGCAGCGTCGATCAGCTGGGCTCAAGCCTCCCACCTCAGCCTCCTGAGTAGCTGGGACTACAGGTGTGCACCACCACACCCGGCTAATATTTGAATCTTTTGTAGGACAGGGTTTCACCATGTTTGCCAGGCTCACTGGGATATCTAATAGACATCTCAAACATAGCCAAAACCAAACTCTTGTTTTTCTCAGCTAAACCTACTCCCTCCTCCCCCAGTCTTTCTTACTCAGTAACAAGCAGCTCCATTCTTCCAGATTCTCAGGCCAAAATCCTCAGCAACACCCTTGATTCCTCTCATTCTCTCACACCCACCCATTAGTAGTTGTTTGCTCTGTTTTTAAATTAAATATCTTCTTCCAGTTTGCAACTTGTCTTTGTGCCCTCTGTGGTTATCTATTGATGAACAAATGTGTTTAACTTATTGTCAGGTTTTCCATTTTTTTCTGTTATGGTTGGAACTTTTTAAAAAATATCTTGGCTGGGCATGATGGCTCACACCTGTAATCCCAGCACTTTGGGAGGCTGAGGCAGGTGGATCACTTGAGGTCATGAGTTCGAGACTAGCCTGATCAATATGACAAAACCCCATCTCTACTAAAAATACAAAAATTAGCTAGGCGTGATGGCATGTGCCTGTAATTCCAGCTTCTCTGGAGCCTGAACCAGGAAAATTGCTTGAGCCTAGGAGGCAGAGATTGCAGTGAGCCGAGATCATGCCACTGCACTCCAGCCTGGGCAACAAAGCAAAACTCCATCTCAAAAATAATAATTTTATATATATATATATATATACATACACACACACACACACACACACATACATACATACACACACACACACACATACACACACACACCCTATCCTTAGGTCTTAAAGACATTTTCTTGAAGCTCTTCTTTGTTTGTTTATTTTGCCCTTTCCGTCTCTTCTACCATCCTATTCTAAGTCACCATCACCTCTGCCTTGGGCCACTGTAACAGCCTCTTAACTGCTCTCTCAGTTTCCAGCCTTGCCCCTGTACAATAACCATACTGATCTAAAAATAAGCCAGATCATTTCATTCCTCTGCTAAAAAGCCTCCAATGGAGTCTCATTTCATTCCAAGCAAAAGCCTAAGCATTTCTAGGAAGCCAGAGAGGGTGGGGTGGCCAAAGCCCTGGGGGATCTCGCCCCTCACAACCCCTCTCGCTTGCTATGGCTCTCTCCCCTGCTCCACTGCAGCCACACGCTGACCTCCCAGAGGAGCCTGGAACATGCCGAACACACTCCCACCTCAGGACCTTTCACCTCCTGTTCTCTTCGCCTGGAATTCTCTTCCTCCACAAATCCACAGTCTTGCTCCTCCTCTAAAAGCAGGCCTTGCTCAGCTCAAAGGTCAACCTTATCAGAGAGAACTTCCCCTGAATTTTACTTAAATGTGATCCAGATATTCTTTTTTTTTATTTTTCTCACTGAACATATATATATATATTTTTTTTACAAGATCTCAATATGGCCAGGCGCAGTGGCTCATGCCTGTAATCTCAGCACTTTGGGAGGCCAAGGCGGGCAGATCACAAGGTCAGGAGTTCGAGACCAGCCTGGCCAATATGGTGAAACCCTGTCTCTCCTAAAAACACAAAAATTACCCAGGCATGGTGGTGCACATCTGTAGTCCCAGCTACTTGGGAGGCTGAGGCAGAGAATCGCTTGAACCCAGGAGGTAGATATTGCGGTGAGCCGAGGTAGTGCCATTGCACTCTAGCCGGGGTGACAGAGTGAGACTCCATCTCAAAAAAAAAAAAAAAAAAAAAATTCTCAACTGGGAGTGGTGGCTCACACCTGTAATCGCAGTACTTTAGAAGGCCAAGGCAGGCAGATCACAAGGTCAGGAGTTCGAGACCAGCCTGGCCAACATGGTAAAACCCTGTCTCTACTAAAAATACAAAAAAATTAACTGGGCATGGTGGCATGCACCTGTAATCCCAGCTACTCAGGAGGCTGAGGGAGGAGAATTGCTTGAACCCAGGAGGCAGAGGTTGCAGTGAGCCAAAATCATGCTGCTGCACTCTAGCCTGGGCAACAGAGCAAGACTCCGTCTCAAAAAAACAAAAAACAAAAAGGCTGGGTGCAGTGGCTTACGCCTGTAATCCCAGCACTTTGGGAGGCTAACACGGTGAAACCCCATCTTTATGAAAAATACCAAAAAAATTAGCCGGACATCGTGGCGGGCGCCTGTAGTCCCAGCTACTTGGGAGGCTGAGGCAGGAGAATGGCCTGAACTCGGGAGGCAGAGCTTGCAGTGAGCTGAGATCTCACCGCTGCGCTCCAGCCTGGGCAACAGAGCGAGATTCTGTCTCAAAAAACAAAACAAAACAAAACAAAACTCACCATATTGCTGAATATGAATCCAATTCATTCTTTCTAAACACTATAGAGTACTTCATCAAATGCCACGTTTTTCTTACCCATCTCCTTAATGACAGACACACAGTCTGCCTCCGGCTCCAATTATGTATCCAACATGAAATAAACTTTCTCAAACATATACCCTCATAAACTTGTATGAGAGGGTTCATTTGTTTGTTTTTGGTGTTTTATTTTGTTTTTTGTTTTGTTTTTTTGTTTTTTGAAATGGAGTCTTGCTTTGTTGCCTAGGCTGGAGTGCAGTGGTGTGCTCTCAGCTCACTTCAACCTCCATCTCCCGGGTTCAAGCGATTCTCCTGCCACAGCCTCCTGCATAGCTGGGATTACAGGTATGCACCACCATGCCTGGCTAATTTTTGTATTTTTAGTGGAGACGGGGTTTCACTATGTTGGTCAGGCTGGTCTCGAACTCCTGACCTTGTGATCTGCCCGTCTCAGCCTCCCAAAGTGCTGGGATTACAGGCATGAGTCACTGTGCCCGGCCTGTTTTTGGTGTTTTGACGAGGGAGGAGTTGAGGATGGTTTATACAGATAGTTCCTGATTTACAATGGTTCAACTTATGATATTTTCAGTTTATAATGGGTTTATCAGGATGTAACACCATCATAAAGCAAAGATCATCTATATACTCAGAAGCAGGGTCTCTGGGTCGTAAGACAAACATAGATGTACTTAATTTGACTAAGTACAGCCAAAAGGCCTTCTCAGACGAAAAGCACACACGTAATTTATACCCTCATTAGCAATTTATGGAAAATCCTGTTCCACTACATCCTTACCAGCCCTTTGAATTACTTCGTCTAAGTTTTGGCAGGATTATAGATATATTATATTATCTCTGTTGTTTTAATTTGGATTTCTCTGATTACCAGGCTAGAGCTCATAGAGTTTTAGTTCTAGAGTTTGTAACATTTGTGGGGGGAGAAGGGAAAGATCACAATTTATTTAAACACTAACAAAATGTATTAAGTCGTTTATTCACCTTTACACCGCATAGCTCATTGTTTCTTCCTGGATTCGGTTCTTTTCTTGCTTTGTACTTAACTTTAGCAGTGATTTCAAAGGCCTTTAAATGGCAACATTTTTGAGGCCTTGAATAAATATTGATCACATTCTAGTATTTAAACGACAGTATAGCTAGAGAGAGAAATTCTAGGCCGGGCGCGGTGGCTCACGACTGTAATCCCAGCACTTTGGGAGGCCAAGGAGGGTGGACCATGAGGTCAGGAGATCGAGACCATCCTGGCTAACACGGTGAAACCCTGTCTCTACTAAAAATACAAAAATTAGCAGGGCGTGGTGGCAGACGCCTGTAGTTACAGTTGCTTGGGACAACGTGGAGACAGGAGAATCGCTTGACCCCGGGAGGTGGACGTTGCAGTGAGCCAAGATTGCGCCGCTGCACTCCAGCCTAGGTGACAGAGGGAGACTCTCAAAAAAAAAAAAAAAAAAAGAACAAAAAAAAGAAAAAAAAAAAAAATCTAAGTTTTTAGAGTTTTTTCCTTCAGCATTTTGAAAATGTCACTTCGGGCTGGGTGCAGTGGCTCACGCCTGTAATTCAACTCTTTGGGAGGCCGAGGTGGGCGGATCACGAAGTCAGGAAATCGAGACCCTCGCGGCTGGCACGGTGAAACCCCGTCTCTACTAAAAATACAAAAAATTAGCCGGGTGTGGTGGCGGGCGCCTGTGGTCTCAGCTGCTCGGGAGGCTGAGGCAGGAGAATGGCGTGAACGTGCGAGGCGGAGGTTGTAGTGAGCCGAGATTACACCACTGCACTCCAGCCTGGGCAACAGAGCAAGACTCTTGTCTCTACAGAAATCAGCCAGGCGTGGTGGCGCTTACCTGTAGTCCCAGCTACATGGAAGGTTTGCTTGAGCCCTGGAAGTCAAGGCTGCAGTGAACTGAGATCACAACGCTATACTCTAGCCTGGGCAACAGAGTAAGACCATTTCAAAAAACAAAAAACAAAACAAAACTTTTGATCTTTTCTTGACAATCTGCTTTTTCTCTCCACAAGTTTCTCCTCTGCCCATATTGTGTTGTATCTGCAAATGTCACTTTTGTTTCTTTTTTCAAGACACGGTCTTGCTCTGTCACCTAGGCTGGAGTGCAGTGGCATGATTATAGCTCACTGCAGCCTGAAACTGCTGGACTCAAGGGATCCTCTCACCTCAGCCTCCAAAAGTTCTGGGACTACAAGCGTACACCACTGCACTCGTCTAATATTATATGTATATTTTTCCTTTTTTTTTTTTTTTGTAGAGACAGCGTCTCTCTAATGTTGCCCAAGCTGGTCTGAACTCCTGAGCTCAAGTGATTCTCCTGCCTCAGTCTCTCAAAGTGTTAGGATTATAAGTGTGAGCAACTACACACAGACCAAGTTTACAGTTTACTGATCCATTATCCTGGTGACAGACATTTAGGTTATTTCCAGTTTTGTGCCAGTGGGAAAAATATTGCTATGAATATTCCATATGTTTCTCTTGGTGCACACATGCAAGAGTTTGGAATGGAAATGCTGAGTCATAAGGTTTGTACATCTTCAATTTTATTCAATAACGCCAAATTGTTTTCCAATCAACTCATCACCTTTGGATCAGCTGGGGTCAAGCATCTTTGCGTTTGTTGATAGGTTCTTCTGTGAAGTGCCAGTTCAAGTCTTTGCCCATTTTTCTGTTGGGCTGCCTGTCTTTTTCTCATTTGTCTGTAATTGCTTTAAAAGAATATATTCTTGGCTGGATGTGGTGGCTCACGCCTGTAATCCCAGCACTTTGGGAGGCTGAAGCAGGCAGATCACTTGAGGCCAAGAGTTCGAGACCAGCTTGACCAATAAAGCGAAACCCCATCTCTACTAAAAAAATAAAAAATAAAAGAATATATCCTAGATATTAGCCTTTCCTCAGTTATGATAATATTATTGCAAGTATCTTCCCCCAATTTGCAACTTGTCTTTTTACTCTTCTTGTGGTATCTCTTTGTTTTTATATTTTTGAGACAGGGTCTCACTCTGTCACCCAGGCTGGAGTGCAGTGGCGTGCAATCACAGCTCACTACAGCCTCAGCCTCCAGGGATCAAGCAATCCTCCCACCTCAGCCTCCTGAGTGGCTGAAACAACAGGCATGTACCACCATGTCCAGCTAATTTTTTGTATTTTTTGTAGAGATGGGGTTTCACCATGTTGCCCAGGCTGGTCTCAAATCCCTGGCTTCAAGTAATCTACTCGCCTTGGCCTCCCAAAGTGCTGGGGTTGTAGATGTGAGCCACTGTGGCCTGCCTAGAAATTGGCTTTTTAAATACTCATCCACTTTATTTACCAATCTCAATGTCTGTCCTTCCATCCTTCCTTCCTTCCTGTATTTCTTTCTTTCTTTTCTTTTTTTTTTTTTTTTTTTTTTTTTGTTTCTGAGTCAGAGTCTCACTCTGTCACCCAGGCTGGAGTGCAGGCACGATCTTGGCTCACTGCTGCAACTTCTGCCTCCTGGGTTCAAGCGATTCTTCCACCTCCACCTCCCAAGTAGCTGGGATTATAGATACGTGCCACCACGCCAACCTAATTTTTATATTTTTGGTAGAGATGAGTTTCACCATGTTGGCCAGGCTGGTCTTGAACTCCTGGCCTCAAGCAATCCACATGCCTCAACCTCCCAAAGTGTTGGGATTACAGGCGTGAGCCACCGTGCCCAGCCTTTCCTGTATTTCTAAATTTCCAACTGCTATCATTTTCTTTCAGCCTATAGAATTTCCTTTAGAATTTCTGTGGTAAGAGTCTGCTGGTGACAAATTCATTCAACTTTTATTTATCAGAAATGTCTATATTTCACCTTTATTTTTGAAAAATATTTTCACCAGATATTGAATTCTAGATTGGTTTTCGTTTTTCCAGCACTTCAAAGATGCAGTTCCATTATTTTCTAGCCTCTAATCGGAAATCAACTGTAATTCTTATAATTGTTCTCTTTTACGTAATGCATCTATTTTCTCTGGCTGCTTTCACTATTTTTTTTTTTTAATTATTTAATTTATGGCCAGGCAAGGTAGCTCACGCCTGTAATCCTAGCACTTTGAGAGCCCAACGCAGGTGGATCACCTGAGATCAGGAGTTTGAGACCAGCCTGGCCGACATGATGAAACCCCGTCTCTACTAAAAATACAAAAAATTAGCTGGGTGTGGTGGCGGGCGCCTGTAATCCCAGCCACTCTGGAGGCCGAGGCAGGAGAATGGCTTGAACCCAGGAGATGGAGGTTGCAGTAAGTCAAGATCACACTTTTGTACTCCAGCCTGGGCAACAAAAGCAAAACTGTATCTCAAAAAAGAAAAAAAAGAAAAAAGAAAAAAAAAAAAGAAGAAAGGGAAAAAGAGAAAGAGAGAGAACAAATTTATTTATTTATTTTTAAAACAGGGTGTCACTCTGTCACTCAGGCTGGAGTGTGCAGTGGTGCAATCTTGGCTCACTACAGCCTTGATCTCCTGGGCTGAAGCCTCATCCTCCCCCCTCAGCCTCCTGAATAGCTAGAATTACAGGCATGCATCGCCATGTCCGGCTAATTGTTTTGTATCTTTTGTAGATACAGGGTTTCACCATGTTACCCAGGCTGGTCTAGATCTCTTGGGCTCAAGGGATCTGCCCTCATTGGCCTCCCAAAGTGCTGGGATTAGAGGCGTGAGCCAACGCTTTTAATGATTTATCTTTATCTTTGGTTTTCAAGTTTGTCAATTGTGTGCCCAGCGTGGTTTTCTTTTTTTTTCCTTTGTTCTTTTTCTCTTTTGAGACAGGGTCTCTGTTGCCCAGTGGTGTGATCTTGGCTTACTGCAGCTTCAACCTCCCGGTCTCAAGCAATTCTCCCACCACAGCCTCCTGAGAGCTAGGACTGCAAGAGCATGCAATGACTCCTGGCTAATTTTTGTTTATTTTTTGTAGAGACTAATTCCCACTACAGTGTCCAGGCTGGTTTCAAACTCTTTGGCTCAGGCGATTTTTCTACCTTGGCCTCCCAAAGTGCTAGGGTTGCAGATGTAAGCCACCATGCTCAGTCTGGTTTTCTTTATATTTATCTTCCTGAAGGCTTGTTGCAATTCCTGAATCTTTGGGTACTGTTTTTAAATCAAATTTTGAAAATTTTTGGCTAGTATTTCTTCAAAAAATCATTGCCTTCTTATTTCTTTTTCTTTTTTCTTTTTTTTCTTTTAGATGGAGTTTCATTCTTGTTGCCCAGGCTGGAGTGCCATGGCGCAATCTTGGCTCACCGCAACCTCTGCCTCCCGGGTTCAAGCGATTCTCCCGCCTCAGCCTCCCAAGTAGCTGTGATTACAGGCATGTACTGCATGCCCAGCTAAATTTGCATTTTTAGTAGAGATGGAGTTTCTCCATGTTGGTCAGACTGGTCTCGAACTCCTGACGTCAGGTGATCTGCCCGCCTTGGCCTCCCAAAGTGCTGGGATTATAGGTGTAAGCCACCATGCCCGGCCTTTTTTTTTGAGACAAATCTCGCTCTGTCACCCAGGCTGGAGTGCAGGGCGAAATCTCGGCTCACTACAATCTCCGCCTCCTGGGTTCAAGCAATTCTCTGCTTCAGCCTCCTGAGTAGCTGAGATAACAGCATCCGCCACCAAGCCCAGCTAATTTTTGTATTTTTAGTAAAGACAGAGTTTCATTGTCTTGGCCAGGCTGGTCTTGAACTCCTGATCTCGTGTTCCACCTGCCTCAGCCTCCCAAAGTGCTGGGATTATAGGCATGAGCCACCACACCCACCTATCCGACCTTGCCCTCTTATTTCTATCCTTTCCTTCTGAGACTCCAATTACTGACATGCCTACCCGAACAAAGCATAAAACCAAGCCTCCACAAGGTGAGATGATCTGTCAGTAATTTAACTGCCTGCTAGAATAAAACTCAACATTCTTTAGACATCCAAGTGCGGTGCCTCACATCTTTTATCCCAGCACTTTAGGAGACCAAAGTGGGAGGATTGCTTGAGCCCAGGAGTTCAAGACCAGTCTGGGCAACATAGTAAGACCCCTTCTTATTTTTTTTGAGATTTAGTCTTGCTCTGTCACCCAGGCTGGAGTGCAGTGGTGCGATCTCCACTCACTGCAACCTCTGCCTCACAGGTTCAAGCAATTCTCTGCCACAGCCTCCCAAACAGCTGGGATTACAAGCGCCCACCACCGTGCCAGACTAATTTTTTTTTCTTTTTTTTTTTTCTTTTAGTAGAGATGGGGTTTCACCATCTTGGCCAGGCTGGTCTTGAAATCCTGACCTTATGATCCACCCGCCTCGGACTCCCAAAGTGCTGGGATTACAGGCGTGAACCACCGCGCCTGGCCATTTCTTTCTTTCTTTTTTTTTTTTTTTTTTTTTTGAGATGGAGTCTTGCTGTCTTGCCCAGGCTGGAGTCCAGTGGTGTGATCTTGGCTCACTGCAACCTCCGCCTCCAGAGTTCAAGCGATTCTCATGCCTCAGCCTCCCAAGTAGCTGGGATTACAGGCATATGCCACCACGCCCGGATAATTTTGTATTTTTCATAGAGATGGGGTTTCTCCATGTTGGCCAGGCTGGTCTTAAACTCCTGACCTAGGTGATCCATCCGCCTCAGCCTCCCAAAGTGCTGGGATTACAGGCATGAGCCACTGCGCCTGATCAGTGAGACCCCTTCTCTACCAAATAAAAATAAAATAAAAACATTCTTCAGAGGAAAATAACAGGAGCCAGTCTCTACAACACATTATCCATAATGTCAAGTGTATAATGAAATTATCTGATGTTCAACCAAGCAGGGAACTGTGACCTATGACAAAGCAAAAGATCAATCAATAGAAAGAGACCTACAAATGGCCCAGACATTGTCAGCCTGCTGAGTAGCTGGGACTACAGGTGCCCGCCACCATGTCCAGCTAATTCTTTTTTTTTTTGAGACAGAGTTTCGCTGTCACCTAGGCTGGAGTGCAGTGGCGCCATCTCAGCTCACTGCAAGCTCCGCCCCCACAGTTTGCGCCATTCTCCTGCCTCAGCCTCCCAAGTAGCTGGGACTACAGGCACCCGCCACAACGCCCGGATAATATTTTGTATTTTTAGTAGAGATAGGGTTTCACCATGTTAGCCAGGATGGTCTCGATCTCCTGACCTCATGGTCCGCCCACCTCGGCCTCCCAAAGTGCTGGGATTACATGCATGAGCCACCGCACCTGGCCTTTTGTATTTTTAGTAGAGACGGGATTTCACCATGTTAACCAGGATGGTCTCGATTTCCTGACCTTGTTATCTGCCCACCTCAGCCTCCCAAAGTGCTGGGATTACAGGCGTGGGCCACCGTGCCCAGCCCTTTTTTTTTTTTTTTTTTTAGACAGGGTCTCCATCTAGCGCCTAGGCTGGAATACAGTCCTGAGATCTTGGCTCACTGAAACCTTCACCTCACAGTTCAAGTGATCCTCCTGCCTCAGCATCTTGAATAGCTGGGAGTACAAGGGATGCAAAACCAAACCCAGCAAATTTTTGTATTTTTTGTAGAGATGGGATCTCGCTATGTTGCTCAGGCTGGTCTCAAACTTCTGAGCTCAAGCAACCTTCCCACCTCAACCTCCCAAAGCGCTGGGATTACAGGCATGAGCCACCATGCTCAGCCACAAAATACTTTGTTGGTCAGGCACAGTGGCTCACACCTATAATCCCAACACTTTGGGAGGCTGAGGTGGGAGAATCACTTAAGCTCAGGCGTTTGAGACCAGACCTGGCAACATAGTGAGACCTCATCTCTACAGAAAATATAAAAATTAGCCAAGTGTGTTAGCATGTACCCATGGGCCCAGCTACTTGGGAGGCTGAGGCAGGAGAACTGGTTGACCCCAGGAGGTCGAGGGTGCAGTGAGCCATGATGGAGCCACTGCACTCCAGCCTGGGTGACAAAGCAAGACCCTATTTCAAATTAAAAAAAAAAAAAAAATGTGATTTTGAATGTGATTAACATCAGGTTGAATACAACCAAGGAAATAATCAGTGAATTTAAAAACAGATCAATAAACATCATCCCAATGGAGAGAATAAAAGACTGAAAATCAAGAAAAACATAAAAAATAAAAAACTGGCTAATGTCCAAAAGGCAAAAAATAAAATAAAATATAAAATAAAATAAACTTTGAGGTTAATTTTCTATCAAACAAAATTTATTTCCATTCTTATTGGACAACAATTATTTGCATTGCTCTCAATTTCCTACAAGTTAAAATCTACCCTTACAGAATATCTCAATGTAAATAAATCAATGGTAAATGGTAACTGAAATAAAAATACATTCCTCTAAAGAATTGGATAATCCCTGAGTGAGCTTGCTAGGCAGTGGCCCTAAGCACTGAAAGGACATGCAATAATTTATTTTTCTCTATTCCCAAATTTTGAATAGTTTTTTTTAACAAGAACTAGGAGAGTAATATGACCTCTAAGAACTTTCTCTTTCTTTCTTCCCTTCTTTTCTCCCATAAACACTTCTATAGCATTCTTGTGTATACCTTTTCTCTTCTTTTTTTTTTAAGACTAAGTCTTGCACTGTTACCCAGGCTGGAGTGCAGTGGCACATTCTTGGCTCACTGCCACCTCCGCCTCCCGGGTTTAAGCAATTCTCCTGCCCCAGCCTCCCAAGTAGCTGGGACTACAGGCATGCACCACTACACCCAGCTAGTTTTTATATTTTTAGTAGAGATGGGGTTTCACCACTTTGGGCAGGCTGGTCTCAAACTCCTGACCTCAAGTGATCTGCCCATCTCGGCCTCCCAAAGTGCTGGGATTACAGGTGTGAGCCACCATGCCCGACCATGTATGTACCTTTTCGTCCCTCTCTCTCTTTCTCTCCCTTTCTCAAACACTTCTACAGTATATGTACCAAGCACTATGATAAACATTTTACAAATATAAACTCATTTAATCTTGGTAAAAGAGAAATTGTCCTAAACCTGATCTGAGGCAAAATGTTTTTGTGGGATGTAATTCCCAGTTTTTCTCTAGAAAAAAAAAAAATACAATTCTTGAGAAAATGTTTACATTATTTTCTGATGAACTATGATTAAGACTTATTCCCGGTGCCAGGCATGGGGCTCATGCCTGTAATCCCAGAACTTTGGGAGGCTGAGGTGGGTGGGTCATTTGAGGCCAGGAGTTCGAGACCAGCCTGGGCCACATGGTAAAACCCCACCGCCACTAAAAATACAAAAAAATTAGCCAGGCGTGGTGGTGCATGCATGTCTGTAGTCCCAGCTACTCAGCAGGCTGAGGCAGGAGACTCTCTTGAACCTGGGAGGCAGAAGTTGTAGTGAGCTAAGATCACGTCACTGCACCCTGGCCTAGGCGACAGAGTAAGACTCTGTCTCAAAAAAAAAAAAAGAAGAAAGAAAACAAAACAAAACAAAAAAAACCTATATCTAACTGACTTTTTTCTGAAAGGCTGGCTACCTGTGAGTATTCTGTTAAGAGCCTAGTAATCTTGAACCAATCCTTTTTTCTTTCTTTATCTCTTCTAGCAATGATTATGTACTCATTTTCTTTTTCTTTAAGAGAGCAAATTTGTTAATTGGCTTACTAAAATCCTTTTCCCTTGTAACATGATTGTAACAAAACTCTGACACATGCCCATAACTAAATTGTCTAAAATCTAATTTTCTTAAGCAATTTTCATCATAACCCAAGAGGTCTAAACATGACTCTACTCTCCTTTCCTACCCAGTTTTTGTGGCTTAGAGCAGAAAACACTTCTCTTGTCCAGGGAGATGGCCTCATAGGCCAGGGGTTT
This sequence comes from Piliocolobus tephrosceles, assembly GCF_002776525.5. Taxonomy (NCBI): domain Eukaryota; kingdom Metazoa; phylum Chordata; class Mammalia; order Primates; family Cercopithecidae; genus Piliocolobus; species Piliocolobus tephrosceles. The sequence goes on along the minus strand of NC_045434.1, from coordinate 198,061,580 downwards.
ATGACAAACCTCTGGTATATGGCTGGATTAACAAGTGTCAGTAACGAGAATAAAATTTTAAAAAAAGCCTTCAGTAACTAACCACAGCAATCACAGAGGACCATCTACCAAGGTGGCAGAATATTCTTATTAGAGTTTCAGGTGAACTGGAATCACGCTGGTGTGAGAAGGGTTTATAATCGAGGAGAAGTAAACTTGAGTTTTATGGCAAGCTTGATGTCTGAACCTCCCGACTATCACCACCAAAATGTATTGCAGCTGGGGGTGGTGGCGCACGTCTGTAATCCCTACACTTTGGGAGGTGTAGATGGGTGGAAGGATTGCTCGAGGCCAGGAGTTTGAGATCAGCCTGATCAACATAGCAAGACCTTCTCCTCGCTACAAAAAGAAAATAAATTAGCTAGGCATGTTGGCACATTTGGCTCATGTCTGTAGTCCCAGCTACTCGGGAGGCTGAGGCAGGAGAATCGCTTGACCCCAGGAGTTTGAGGTTACAGTGAGTTATAGTTGTGCCATTGCACTCCAGCTTGGGTGACAGAGCAAGAGCCTGTCTCTAAAACTAATACTGATAATAATAGGTGAAGAGTCATTTTTCTCTGTTTTAAGTATCTGGATAATCTGAATAAATCTTGGGTCATTTATGGCCCAGATGTTCGTATCACACATTCAAATAAAAAAAAAGTCCAGTAGTCAAAAATAGTGAGAAAAAAAAAAAATCCAAAAATCCAATCATATTTTTCAAAAACCAGCAAAGGGAATCCAGTTAATAATCCTTTCTACTTCTGTTCAATTCCCTGATACCTGTAGCTGCTCTGTTGCCTCTTTCTCTCCAAACAATCTCTTCCCTTTTTAACCCCTTTTTTTTTTTTCTTTTTGAGACAGGGTTTCACTCTGTCATCCAGAATGGAGTACAGTGGCACAATGGCCACTCACTGCAACCTCTTCCTCCCAGGTTCAAGCAATTCTTGTGTCTCAGCCTCCTGAGTAGCTGGGATTACAGGCATGTGCCACCGTGCCAGCTAATTTTTGTATTTTTAGTAGAGATGGGGTCTCGCTGTATTGCTCAGGCTGGTCTCAAACTCCTGGCCTCATGTGATCCACCCGCCTTGACTTCCCAAAGTGCTGGGATTACAGGCGTGAGCTACCATGCCCGGCCAACACTCTTTTCTCTTTATTATATAGATTAACCTCCAGCCTCTCAGGGCATTATACAGATTTTTCTCCTTCATCCATTAACCCATCTCTTGAGCTTCCACTAAAACAGCTTTTTTTAAAATTAAAAAAAACAAAAACAAAAACAAAAAAACCCAGGCTGGAGTTCAGTGGTAGAATCATAGCTCCCTGCTCACTGCAGCTTCTAACTCCTGGGCTTAAGTGGTCCTCCAGCCTCCAGAGTAGCTGGGAATATAGGCACATGCCACCACACTTGACTAATCTTTTATTTTTTGTAGAGCCAGGGTTTCGCCATGTTGTCCAGGCTGGTCTCAAACTCCTGGGTTCAAGTGAGCCATCCATCTTGGCCTCCAAAAGTGCTGGGATTACAGATATGAGCCAATGAGCCCAGCCAAGGCCACAGTATCTTAACCTCTAGGTGAGTGTCTACAATGGTCCATTAGTTGCCTTGTATGTATAGAAGCCCCTCACTCTCTTTCCAGCTGCTGCCTGAGACAGTAGAATGGAAGAATAACAGGCATTCCTGTTGTGAAAGCCAGTGTTATGGAGCTATGAAAGCTCAGCCTTCTTATATTCTGTAGTTGGGAGCTTCCTTTCTGTGAACAGTTTCCATAGGGGTGGTGCTGTTCACATCCTTGCTAAATGCATATTGGCTATATGCATATTAGTGAATATGTTGATTATAGATATGACTGCTGCACATCCTTGTTCTACCACCCCCACTTATCTAGTTGGAGGTTTGACATATAAGCAAATAGCCACAATTTGTCCACTTGATAAGGAGTGATGACCCTCCCTGCAATGTAAGCAACCCTCATGGGCTAGAACTTGGACTTCAATAATTCATGGACTCATAGACTTCATCTTCATACCTATCCAGCCTAAGGGTCTTTATCCATTACCCATGGGTAACTGGACTACAATTCCCCAGGGCCAAAAGAGAAGTCTTGTTCCAAATTCCTATATGCCGAATGGTCTCTAGCTATATTTGGTCTCTAGCCAGCCCTACATTTACAAGACAATGTGTTAAGGACCCTACCTAGCTAGGGAATTTGGGTGTGGGAGGTAAAGAGAAAAAAGGCCACTTAGAGCAACAAGAGCTGTTGATTATTTTTAAATGAATTCAAGGACGATTTTTAATCACTGACCACTATGGCCACTGCTGTCCAAGTGTTCCTGGGCCTGAAGGTGAAGAAAATTGGCACAGGCCTCACTGGCTTTCCCTTCCTCTCACGTTGTGGGTTTGGGAACAAACTGGGAGGCCATCACTGGCCAGATGAAAAAAGGCTTGTTTGCTCATTCATCAGGAAGATAAAATCTGTATACATTCCCTCCTCTAGCCATTTGCTTTAACACCTACATGAATGTCAAGCAATTGGTAATGTGGTCTCAATCCTAAGCAGATGGACCAAACCCTGAAAGTAAGTTCTGTTGTATGTTGCCTGTGTGATTTTACACAACTCACTTTTTCTCACGCCTCACTGTACTCATCTGTAAAATAGGAATAACACCTATGTATTCGTTTTCTAGGGCTGCCATAACAAAGTACCCACACGCTGGGTGGCTTAAGCAACAGAAGTGCATTTTACCACTGTTCTGGAGGCTGGAAGTCCAAGATCAAGTGTCAGCAGGGTTGTTTTCTTCTGAAGCCTCTAAGGTTGTTTTCTTCTAAGGCAAGGAGTTGGCTTATAGGTGGCCATCTGCTCCCTGTCTTCACTTGGTCTTCCCTGTGTGTGTGTGTGTCTGTATCTTAATTTCCTCTTCTTTTTTTTAAAATTAATTAATTAATTAATTAATTTTTGAGACAGGGTCTCGCTCTGCCACCCAGGCTGGAGTGCAGTGGCACAATCTTGCCTCACTGCAACCTCCGCCTCCTAGGTTCAACAATTCTCCTGCCGCAGGCTCCCAAGTAGCTGGGACGACAGGTGCCTGCCACCACGCCCAGCTGATTTTTGTGTTTTTAGTAGAGACAGGGTTTCACCATGTTGGCCAGGCTGGTCTAGAACTCCTGACCTCAAGTGACCCACCCACCTCAGCCTCCCAAAGTGCTGGGATTACAGGCATGAGTCACTGTGCCCAGCCAATTTCCCCTTCTTATGAGGACACTAGTTATATTGGATAAGGACCCACCTAATGGTCTCATTCTAACTTAATTACCTTTTTAAGGACCCTATCTCCAAATACAGTCACATTCCAAGGTATTGGAGGTTAGGACCTCAATATGAATTTGGAGATGGTGAAGGGGCAGGGCAGGGGTTGAGAACGGGAGACACTTTGGCCAGAGGTTGGGAGGGGGAGACAATTCAGCCTGTAACAATCTACTAGGTATTATTGTGAAGATTGAATTAGCTAAAGTGTTTAAAGCATTAACATAATATGACATAATATGACCCCCCCAAAATGGTAATTATGAAATCCCATATAAAAGAAAAGTACTGCCATCTAAATACACAGAGAACATAGACAGGTACAGGGAATTCCAACCATGGCTCTTCATTTCCCATCTGATGGATACTGCTCTTATTCTTCCAGCCCTTGTTTTAAAAATATGCAAACATGGGCTGGGCACGGTGGCTCACACCTGTAATCCAGCACTTTGGGAGGCTGAGGCGGGCAGATCACGAGGTCAAGAGATCGAGACCATCCTGGCCAACATGGTGAAACCCCATCTCTAGTAAAAATACAAACATTAGCTGGGTGTGGTGGTGTGTGCCTGTAGTCCCAGCTACTTGGGAGGCTGAGGCAGGAGAATTGCTTGAACCTGGGAGGCAGAGGTGGCAGTGACCCAAGATCGTGCCACTGCACTCCAGCCTGGCGACAGAGCAAGACTCCATGAAAATATATATATGCAAACATGGCCCGGCATGGTGGTTCATGCCTGTAATCTCAGCACTTTGGGATGCTGAGGCGGGCGGACCACTTAAGGTCAAAAGTTTGAGATCAGCCTGGCAAACATGGTAAAACTCCGTCTCTACTAAAAATACAAAAATTAGCTAAATGTGGTGGCACATGCCTGTAATCCCAACTACTTAGGAGGCTGAAGTCAGAGAATTGCTTGAATTCGGGAGCCAGAGGTTGCAGTGAGCCGAGATCCTGCCACTGCACTCCAGCCTGGGCGACAGTGAGACTCCATCTAAAAAAAGAAAAGAAAAGAAAAGAAAAAAAATGCAGCCAGGCACGGTGGCTTATGTCTGTAATCCCAGCACTTTGGGAGGCCGAGACAGGAAGATCACTTGAGGTCAGGAGTTCAAGACCAGCCTGGCCAACATGGTGAAACCCCATCTCTAATAAAAATACAAAAATTAGCCCGGTGTAATGGCACATGCCTGTAATCCCAGCTGCTCGAGAGGCTGTGGCAGGAGAATCGCTTGAACCTGGGAGGCAGGGGTTACAGTGAGCCGATATTGCAACACTACACTCCAGCCTGGGTGACAGAGCGAGACTCTGTCTCTAAAGAAAAAAAAAAAGCAAACATAATACTTGAATATAACATCTGTGGAGGTTTTTCTATGGGATGACAAGCAAAGATGTTATGTTTTTCTCTGATGCCTGTTGCTATTATTCTGGTAATATTATGAACTCTCCAAGGACAAACTTACACTTCCTTTGTGCCCCTTACTATCTAAGAACACCATGCTAAGCATATAGGAAGGGCTCACTAAAAAACAACCAATCAAACCACATGCTCTTATGATAGTTGACTTAGTCTTGTAACAAGTCCTGCCTGGTTAGAGGCACATTATACTGAGAGGGTAGAACGCCATCTAGTGACTCTTGCTATCAACTAGAAAACTGTGAGATTCAGGAAATCCCAGATTGCTACTCCCATGTCTCATCTATTTGATATTTGCATATGCAAACCCAACTAGAAATCTTATAGTTTGGCAGCTTTATATATTAATGATAAATTCAACTACGTTCTTATTTCCCTTAATTGCTAAGAGACTTCTGGCCTTCATATAGTTAACCTCAGTGAATCTGATTATTTATAGAATGGAGAAGCAATAAATAAAAGTGTCATGCAATTATTGACAGTGGAATAAATATACAGAAGACTAAGAGAAATTCAGAAATCATACAGCATCAATATTGCACTCCAGCCTGGGCAACAAGAGTGAAACTGTGTCTCAAAAAAAAAAAAGTTTACTCTTTTATCTCAAAAGTTTATTGTATGATGTAAATCTTCAGCTTTGGCAGAATACCGTGTTTTGTTGTTGTTGTTGTTGTTGTTTTGAGATGGAGTCTTGCTCTGTTGCCCAGGCTGGAGTGCAGTGGTGTGATCTTGGCTCATTGCAAGCTCCGCCTCCCGGGTTCACGCCATTCTCCTGCCTCAGCCTCCCCAGTAGCTGGGACTACAGGCGCCCGCCACCGCGCCCGGCTGATTTTTTGCATTTTTAGTGGAGACAGGGTTTCACTGTGGTCTCGATCTCCTGACCTTGTGATCCGCCCGCCTCGGCCTCCCAAAGTGCTGGGATTACAGGCGTGAGCCACCACACTCGGCCAAGAATACCGTTTTAAACGCTCAACCATTCTGTATTTGACCAAGATGCATTTTTGTTGCATGTCTACTTAGAGCATATTATTTGCCAAATTCTGGTTTGGGTACTGAGAAAAAAGAGAGGAGAGAGACAAAGTCCTTGTCTCCAAACAATTCCTCTTACATATGGAAGAGAGTAGAGATAAGTGTGTGTGTGTGTGTGTGTGTGTGTGTGTGTGTGTGTGTGTGTATATATGATTAGAATATAGTGGAAAATATGCTATGAGACCATAAGTGAAAAATTGAATCTGGTTTTGGAAGGTCTAGATCCAGGGCTTTTGGGAGACTCAGCAACCCCCTAAAAGATAATCAGATGATAAATACTGAGCCCTACTAAGCAGAAATGCTTCCTGGAAGAGGTCATGTCTAAACTAAATCCTAAAGGAAGAATCAGAGCTGGTAAGTTAAAGGGTTAAAGGGTAGAAAGTCAAAGTGGGAAGGGCAAAGAAAGAGCTGGGAAGGAACAGTAGTTTCAGACCAAAGGAACAGAATATGTGCAAAGATCTGAGGGGAGAAAGACAGAAAGAATACATCCATTTTAGATCTGGAAGTATACAAGCTGCTACACTTACATAGTTTCAACTTACACACTTACTGTGGTAGCCAGCCTCCAAGATGACCCCAATGACCCTCCCCCTGCTACAGAAGGACATCAATATTATGTCATAATATTGATGTCCTTCTGTAGTCCCTTCCAATACTTAATGGGGGTAACCTGTGTAACCAATAGGATATTATGAAAACTATTGTGCATGACTTCTGAGGTTATGTTACAAAAGACATTGTGGCTTCTGTCTTGTTCTCTTTTGGATCATTTGCTGCCATGTCATGAGGAAACCAAAGAAGCCCTATCATTGTGGGATGGAACTGAGGCCTCTAGCCAATAGCTATATGAGTGAGTCTTCTTGGAAATATATTTTCCAGCCCCAGTTGACTGTAGCCTTGGCTATAACCTCTTGAGAAACCCTGAGCCAGTATCACCTAACTAAGCCTCCCCAGATTCCTGATGCACAGCAATGAGAGATAACAAATGTTTTTGTTCAAGTTGCTAAATTTGGGGAGTAATTTGTTATGCGGCAATAGATAATATACTTACTAATGTGCTCAAAAATATCTCTTGGGGCAAATGCATCTGTTTCTATTCTTCAGTCATTTTCATCTCAGCTATTGGTTTGATTCCACAGCTTGCTTGATAAATTTATGCTTATACATTTTTTGTACACTTTTGACATATTTTAGGAAGACTGTTAATCTGTTGTATCCAGGAAACACAAAAGCAGAGTTGGAAGGAAGAGGCAAACAATGGAAACAAAAGTGAAGATGATAACAAAAACAAGAAAATTACAAAACCCGACCCGGCCTATGGAATAAATGTTCGGTAGGAGGGATTCCGAAGAACACAGGGAACAAGCAACAAGTGAAACTCCTAAACATCAACATCAATCACCAAGCAATGAGGAAAAGCTGTTGATGAAATGGAACGATCTGCGCCTGTGCCTCGAGGATAGGCACCAAGGTTGGATGCCTATTAGCTTTCTGAGGCTCAGAGTTTGAGGATTCAAAGACCAGACCCAGCAAAAGAGCCACTGGTGGGTTCACTAGAAGTGGCTTCTCGGCACTGCGACCTATTTTGGTTTTTTGTTTGTTTTTTGTTTTTGTTTTTTGAGACAGGGTCTCAATCTATTGCCTAGACTGGACTACAGTGTCGTGATCTTGGCTCACCATAATCTCCTACTTCGAGGCTCAAAAGATTCTCCCACCTTAGCCTCCCAAGTAGCTGGGATTACAGACGTGTGCCACCACTGCCTGACTAATTTTTGTATTTTTTAGTACAAATGGGGTTTCACCATGTTGGCCAGCCTGGTCTTGAACCCCTGATCTCAAGTGATCCAACCGCCTCAGCCTCCCAAAGTGCTGGGATCATAGGCGCGAGCCACCGCGCCCAGCCAAGACCTATTCTGATCTGCCCAGCATCAAAGTGAGCAACAGGTGGTGTCTGCAAAAACTTTCACTGCCAAGTAGTTATCCACTGCATCTGCAGGGATCACCAGGGAGGCAGCTCATCCGCCTTAGCCGATTTTCCAGTATAGACTCTTACTGATAGAATCAGCGGTTGTAACATTTTAACCAACAGACACTCATTGGAAGAAATGCCTTTGGAAACCCAGCCTTAGACTCTTTTTAAAAATAGAAGTGGGGCAGTGGGGTTGGGGGTATCTCATTCTGTTGTCCAGGCTGGTCTTAACCCTTGGCCTGGAGCAATCCTCCTGCCTTGGCCTCCCAAAGTCCTGGGATTACAGGCATGAACCATGATGCCCAGCCTTAGACTCTCATTCATATACTCATTTCAACAAATGTTTATTGAGCTCCAAAGATGGGCAAATCCACACCCTCATACAGCTTTTTTATTTAAAAAAAAAAAAAAAGGGAAGAAGATAGTAAACATATAAACAAAATAGATAACAATCCCAGGTAATGTTAAGTGTTATTAAAAAAAAGGGGGGGGGGGCTGGGCACGGTGGCTCATGCCTGTAATCCCAGCATTTTTTGAGAGACTGAGGCCAGTAGATCATGAGGTCAGGAGATCAAGACCATCCTGGCTAACATAGTGAAACCCTGTCTCTACTAAAAATACAAAAAATTAGCCAGGCATGGTGGCACATGCCTATAGTCCCAGCTACTCGGGAGGCTGAGGTAGGAGAATTGCTTGAACCTGGGAGGCGGAGGTTGCAGTGAGCCGAGATCATACCACTGCACTCCAGCCTGGGAGATGGCAAGACTCTGTCTCAAAAAAAAAAAAAAAGGACTGGGCATAGTGGTGCATGCTTGTAATCCTAGCATTTTGGGAGGATGAGGCAGGCAGATTGCTTGAGCTCAGGATTTCAAGACCAGCCTGGGCAACACGGTGAAACCTCATATCAAAAAGTAAAGAAAAAAATACAAAAATTAACCAGGCGTAGTGGTGTGAGTCTGTAGTCCCAGCTATTCGGAAGGTTGAGGTGGCCGCATTGCTTGAGCCCAGAAAGTGGAGGCTGCAGTGATACCACACCAATAAGTCAAGATCACACCAATGCACTCCAGCCTGGATGACACATCCTATCTCGAAAGGAAAGGAAAGAGAGAAAGAAAGAAAAGAAAAAAAGAAAGAAGAAAGAAAGAGAAAAGAAAGGAAAAGAAAAGAAAGGAAAGGAAAAGAAAAGAAAAGAGAAAAGAAAAGAGAAAAGAAAAGAAAAGTAGGCCAGGCATGGTGGCTCATGACTCCCAGCCCTTTGGGAGGCTGAGGCGGGAGGATCACTTGAGCCCAGGACTTCACAACCAGCCTGGGCAACACAGTAAAGCCTCCGTCTCTAAAATATAATTTAAAAATTAGCTGAGTGTGGTGGCACATACCTGTAGTCCCAGCTAGTCGGGGTGCAGAAGTAGGAAGATTGCTTGAGCTGGGGATATCAAGGAGGCTGCAATGACCTGTGATTGCATCACCACACTCCAGCCTGGGTTACAGAGTGACCCTATCTCCAAAAGAAAAGAAAGAAGGAAAAAATAAAGGTAGGACATAGTGAGGGGATTGAGGGTGTCCTTTTTGGAAGGTTGTTCAGAAAAGGCTTGATGAAGAGGTGCCATATGAATCATCTCTTAGTCATTTTAGGCTTACCAATATATAGATTAAGAAATTGCCATTTGAAACCTAAATCTGTTCATAATCAGACAAGCATCTGTAGTTTACTGTGGCTGCAATTTAGAAGTGTGGGATGAGGAGAGGGAGGCATAAGCTATTAAGAGAGGTGAAAAAGCAAGAGTTGGTTTTAGAGTGTGAGGAAGAGAGAAGAATCATGATAGAAAGAAAGGTGGGCTCATTCATTGAGAATGGGAAACCATAAGGTTGAAGGCAAGTGGATGAAGATGAATTCAGTTTAGGGCATGTTGAGTTTGAGGTGCCTATGGGACATCCAAGTGAATAAGTGAGCAGGAAGTTGAAAATGTATGTCTGGAGCAGACCTGTGCCTGAGATACACAGGTTTGAAATATGAAAGGTAATCAAAACCAAGAGAGGTCAGAGAGGGCACCTTTGTTGAGGGAAAAGATAGTCAATGACAGAACTACCAGAAAAACCAACATTTATAGGATTGACAGCAAACAGACAGAGACAGTGAAGGAAGCCTAAAACAGAATGACTAATCAGAACCATAGAGAATAGTCAGGGAGATGTGGGGTGTTATGATTTCATAGTTCCCATCTGGTCAAGTGGTTGTTCCGTGGAGGCCTGTCACTTCCCTGTCTTTGGCGGTCTGACAAAGCCTTTATTCACTGAACAAATGTTTATTGCACCCATGCCATGTGTCACTTTTCTAGTGACACATGAATCAACAAAACAGTAAGCCCTGACTTTAGGGCACTTACATTCTAGTGTGGGGAACAGACAATAAACATTAAAAACCGGTTAAACAGCTGGGTGCAGTGGCTCACACTTGTAATCCCAGCACTTTGGGAGGCCAAGTCAGGTATCGCTTGAGCTCATGAATTTGAGACCAGCCTGGGCAACATGGTAAAACCCCATCTCTACAAAAAATACAAAAATTAGCTGGGCATGGTGTGCGGGCCTGGAGTCCCAGCTACTCCTGAGGCTGAGGTGGGAGGATGGCTTAAGCCCAGGAGGCAGAGGCTGCAGTGAGCCGAGATCACGTGACTGCACTCCAGCCTGGGTGAATGCACATTATAAGGTGATAAAAGCTGTGGAAAAAAAAAAATAGTAAAGGGCATCAGGATGTAGAAAGGATATCTGAGCAACTTCCAGCAAGGAAGTCAGGTTAGGCCTCAGTGAGTGACAATTGAGTAAAACTTTAAGTTTGCCCAGGCCGGGCACGGTGGCTCACGCCTATAATCCTAGCACTTTGGGAGGCCAAGGCAGGCAGATCACGAGGTCAGGAGTTCGAGACCAGCCTGGCTAACATGGTGAAACCCCAACTCTACTAAAAATTTAAAAAGTAGCCAGACTTGGTGGCGGGCGTCTGTAATCCCAGCTCTCAACTTAGAAGACGGAGGCAGGAGAATTCCTTGAACTCGAGAGGCGGAGGTTGCAGTGAGCCGAGATCCTGCCACTGCACTCCAGCCTGGGCAGACACAGCAAGACCCCATCTGCGGGGGGGGGGTTTTAAGTTTGCCCAGTAAATATCCGGGAGTAGGTCAGCACGGTGGTTCACGCCTGTAATCCCAGCAGTTTTGGGAGGCCAAGGCGGAAGGATCACTGAAGATCGGGAGTTCGAGAGCAGCCTGGTCAACATGGAGAAACCGCACCTCTACTAAAAATACAATAATTAGCTGGGCGTGGTGGCACGCGCACCGATCGACACAGCTACTAGGGAGGCTGAAGCAGGAGAATCTCTTGAACCTGGGAGGCAGAGGTTGTAGTGAGTCGAGATCGCGCCACTGCACTTCAGCCTGGGCGACAAAGCGAGACTCGGTCTCAAAAAAAAAAAAAGATATCTGGAAGTAGAGCATTCTAGATTACATCAACGAAGAAATAACGTGCATCAGGTAGGATTTTGGCTTTTGTTCTAACAGAAATGAGAGGCTGCTGGAAGGTTTTGAGAAAAGGGTCTGATTAAGGTTTTCTAACATAACTACCCTGCTGGCTATATTTAGAATAGATGCTGAGTGGCAAGGGTGGAAGCAGGAAGACCAGTAAGGGGGTCAGCGCAGTTCAGGGAAGAGACGATGGTGCCTGGAACCACGATGACAGCAGGGAGGGTTTCTTGATGGTTTGAAAGCCGAGGTAAAGGAAAGGAGTCAAGAGTAACACAGGCTTGCGTCCTACACCAAAGGAAAGACACTGCGGTCTGCGGGAGACAGGGAAGACCCTGGCAAGGGCAGGTCGTTTGTTTGTGGTTTTGGTGGAGGGCGAAGGAATCAGGATTTCAGCTTGGGCACGTGGGACGGTCAGGAGAGAAGTCTGAGCTGGAGATGCAAGGATGTCGCCAGCACACAGCTTGGTGTCTCCAGTCACGAGAGCAAACACATACATACTTTCAGGTGGGCTAAGTGCCGTGGAAAAAAGAGAGAAAAGGAAGGCGTGAGTGTGTGTGGGGGCGGGAACGTTTCAAAAGATGGCCGGAGGAGGCCTTTCTGAGGAAGGGACGCCTGCTTTCCCTCCAAGGAAGAGAAGCGAGAAGGGCGAGAAGCGCTTGCGGAAAAGCTGGCAGAGTGGGGCCGGGCGCGGTGGTTCAGGCCTTAAGTCCCTGCACTTTGGGAGGCCAGGAGTTCGAGACCAACCTGGGCAAGAGAGCGAGACCCCCGTCTCTACTTTATTAGATAAAATAATTTTCAAAACAATAAGAAAACCTAGCAGTGCACATCCAACCCGAGGCCCTCGCAGCCAGAGCAGAGGCACCAGGGCGGCCAGGCGAGGCGCTGCGAGGAAGCTGGTGCTTCTCGGAGTCCGAGACCCGGGCCGGGGAGAGCCCCAAGCAGAGCCCGAGGACCCCGGCTCTCTCGCGGACGTCCTGCCCCGCGGCGTGGTTACGGGGCCGTCGAAACCGAAACTCATCTACTGGACACTTCCAGCTTCTCCAAAGGCCGAGCAAGCTGGGCTACAAGGCAGATTTCATGTCTGCTGCCAAGCTCGACCGCTTTACAGCCAATCCTCTCTCGTCTAGTAGACACGTAAAATCCACACAATCACAACTTTCACAACGAAAGGGAGGGCGCAGGCCGCTCGTCGGCACACGGGCAGCCTAGCCCGCGTCACTCTGAGGTAACAGCCTTTCTCTTCAATCGCTGCATGGAACTCCAGGATGCCAGGCCTCTCCCACTACGGGTCGAAGGATGGCTCACGTCACATTGCGCGAACAAGGATGGTCACGCGCCACAAAAGGATTTGCAGGGCGGGGCGACTCGACGGCCCTCCCTTTTGCTCCCATTGGCTGCGGTCGTCAGGTTCGCCTCCTCCACTGCCTACCGGGGAGCCTAGGGCCTGACAGAAGCCCGCCCCCTGGCGCTCGTGCGCACGCGTGGCGGGCTCTCGGCGCACTGAGCAGGCGCGGCCTCGTGTCGGCCGGAGGGGGCGGGTGCAACGGCGCGCGCTGCGTCCCGGCGCTCGGCTTTCCCTCCGCCGGTCCCGCCCTCCGTCGCGGCGGCGCGGTGTATCCTGGGATAGGGAGCGATCTCCGAGCGAGGCGGCAAGATGGACGCGGGATTTTTCCGCGTAAGTAAAGGCGCCGGGCGCTGGGGTGAGGCCAGGGGCTTCTCGGTAAGGCCTGGTAGGAGCCCTTAGCTTGGGACAGGGTGGCCAACGAGGGGAGGCTTCAGAGATCCTAAGGATTCCTCCCAGTGCCGGCGCACCCCCCCCCCCAACCCGCGCTGCGGCGGAGACCGGTGCGCCCCTGCGCAGTCTCCTCCTCCGGAATGGTCCCCTTTACGCGGTGGCGACGGTGGCCGGAAAATGGCGGCGGGAATGGGCCGGGATGGTACCTCGCTGCCCGCCTGCCTGGCTGGGCCTGCAGGCCAAGCGCCGTGCGTGCCGCCGGGTCCTGGGGCCTAGCGGAGCCGGAGGAGGAAGTCCCGAGTGGGAGGCCAAAGGGAAGCCCTGAGGTCACTGGCGGCAGCAGGGTTGGGAGAATATGGTTTGGGGGTACATCTTGGGAAAGCAACTTAGGAGAAGGAGGACAGGAAGCAGTATTCAGCGGCTTTTTTTGAAAAAGCGCCCCCGCCCCGCTCCCCAACGTTCTCCCTCCAGGTCCTAAGCCTTCGTGGATGGGCCAGGTCAGGGTTCGCGGGAGCTCCCGCCCAATTTGATATCCCTTCAGGGAGGGGGACGTAGATAACTTGTTGGGACAATGTGAATTTAAGGTTCTGTGAGGGTAGAGGGTGCAACGAAAACTATGTGCGGATATGGAGGCAGGTTATGGAGTGATTCAACTCCTTCCCGCCCTCCACATCGCTCACCACCCGCCACGGTCGTGTTTTTACTCTTGAAGTCCGCTGGCTAAAGGTGACTCTTAACTAGGCTCTGCCAGCGTCGTCTGCTCATCGCCTGCAGGCAGGGAAGTTACTCCGTCGTAGTTGGTTCTCGGGGCCCACACTTTATCAGGGTCGTGCTGGAGCCTGTGTGTCCCACATTCCCCTCCTGTAGGAAATGAGCACTAGGTCAAGATCTAGAAGGGACACGGGACTAGAGTTGAGCACCATTGGTCTCTCCGGGCTTGCAACCTGTTAATGCAGAATGAAACCATATAGAAACTAGTTGGTCTAAGCCAATATCTCCGTTTTCTGAAATACACGTTAGCTCTTTCTTCTCTTTAGAGCATGTAATTTGCAGTTTGTGTGTTTTCAAAGGAAAAATTGGAAGAGGGGAAGGCCAGAACTTTAGTAAAAATGACTCTGGACACTGCGAATTGAACATTGAAATCCTTCTTTAATTGGCTTTAAATATGCCAACGAGTTTTTCGTCATGGTAGAATATTATCCCCTAAGCATGGTAGAATATTG
>NC_045434.1:197964889-198042389 GCF_002776525.5 Piliocolobus tephrosceles | reverse complement strand
AGTAGTCTTCAGTTTGTTCTCAAATGTTCAACTATGTGTACTCTGAAAACCTGGTCTTTGCAGATTGAACAAGAAAAATTGGCGTCTATGAAAAAGCAAGATGAAGACAAAGATAAAAGGGATAAGGAAGAAAAAGAAAGCAGCAGAGAAAAAAGGGAGAGGTCTCGTAGCCCAAGAAGGTATCATACAATAGATGCATAACTGATGTTTTACAGGTACTTTAGGTCTTGAGAAATTCTGTGTGTAGAAACTTCCCTAGTTAAAAAGGAATCTAACAATGCTATTCAAGGAATTTCTTCCATCATGCAGTTTTCATGGTGAGCTTTGGCTTGCCTCTGGACTGAAGAAATCTGTCATCTTTTGTTTGAGACAGATAATTTAACCATCAGTGTCTCACACATCTTGATGAGTTGTCCAACTCTAAATTCCTAAATCAAAACTTTAAACTTTTCTTCCATATTGCTTTAGTTCATAACAGTTAATTTGGGTTTTTTAAAATGTACTCTGACTCATTTTTTCTTTCCATTTCCTTTCTTCTAAAAAGAAATCTGTACTCGAAACCTGTCCTCATTAGCCATTCATGTAATACTTACCTAATTCCCTGTTCTGCTTTTCTTAGATGGTTGTACTGAACCCAAACTTCAGATCATTTATTTGTTTTCTTTTTCCTTCCAATGAGACTGTTGTTAGGTTCACATTTTTAAATCCACGACTCAGCTTCTATATTTGTGGTAAAAGGTGAGAACTCTATTAGGCTTTTTATTTTTAGGGTTCTGCTTATTTCTTTCATAAATGTCTGCTGGAATTAGTAAAGAGAATAGGTAATTTCTTTGTCCCTTTCATTTATATATTGATATTAAAATCTCCTTGTGGAGGTAATACTTATAGAGCTAAGCACAAATTGTCATGGTGGTAACTACTTGACTATTGATGAAGTATGTCTGCCATTTTCCTTCTGTGTGAATAAGGAAAAAAACCTTTGAGTTAGGCAGGCTACTATTAAACAGAAAGAGGGCTTCTCTTCCAAAAAAGCTATCTTCTTCATGTTTGGTATATTTATCTTTTTTGAATAACATGTTGCTTTAATAGTACTAGTCATTTTTCTGGCATACTGAGGCTCTTCCTGATGAACTCCATTGTAATCTGTCCACATCTAAATGTTAACATGTTTCGGAGTTTGATTTGTTGTCAGAGATTATCGTTGGTTTTAAGGCATCCTCTTTGCCTCTGAAAAGTTGGTCTTTTGATCTCTGGGAATGATAAAGAACCTAAGTCTAGAGTCCCAAGTCAGTGCTTTCCTCCCTTATAACTGATAATACTTGAGAGTGTTATCTTTCATTTGCTTGTCTTTCTCTTTCCTATCAAGTAGGTGAGATTAGGATGTCTTATTTCCATAGGGAAACATCTCAGATATAAACAACAGTAGTGTAACTAAAGATTAATCCTCACTTCTTCCTTTGACTCCTCTCTTCCAATCCATGTTATTTAAAAACCTGAAAAAAATTGCTTTCATCCTAGACGCAAATCCAGATCTCCTTCCCCTAGAAGACGATCTTCCCCTGTCAGGAGAGAGAGAAAGCGCAGTCATTCTCGATCTCCCCGTCACAGAACCAAGAGCCGGAGTCCTTCCCCTGCTCCAGAAAAGAAGGAAAAAACTCCAGAGCTCCCAGAACCTTCAGTGAAAATAAAAGAACCTTCAGTACAAGAGGCTACTTCTACTAGGCAAGTACATAAAAATTCATTTATAAATAATCACAATTTTAGATTAATAATGACTGCAAATAATGACATCTGAGTTAAACTACTTATTCTCCTTTTAGATTTTTTAAATTATAAAATTAGTTTGTTGAAAAGAAATTGTTTAGGAGAGTATATTAAAAGAAAATGCCCCAAAGGGTGACCATTACTATCTTTTGGTTATATTGTTTCAGGTATTTTATGTATTGTAACTTGCTTTTTTTCCTCAATGTATTGTGGACAACTTCGCACTTTTAAGAAATGTATGTGGTTGCCAGATGCAGGGGCACATGCCTGTTATCTCAGCACTTGGGGAGGCTGAGGTGGGTGGATCGCTTGAGCTCAGGAGTTAGAGACCAGCCTAGGGCAACATGGTGAAACTCTGTACTAAAAATATGTATGTACACACACACACAGATTAGCCGGGCATGGTGGCACATGCCTATAGTCCCAGCTACTCAGGAGGCTGAGGTGGGAGGATCACTTGAACCTGAGAGGTTGAAGCTGCAGTGAGCCAAGATCATACCAGTATACTCCAGCCTGAGTGATAAGAGTGAGACCCTGTCTCAGAAGAAAAGAAAATGTACGTGGTTAGAATTATTAGTTGCTCACTAGGTTTCACTGATAGGTATGTATATATCTTTTGGAGCTAGAGACAAGTCTGTAAATTTTGAAAAGGTTTAGAAATAATTTATTACATCATTATATAATGATTTAGAAGTCTGAGTACAAGAAGGCAAAAGAAAAAAAAAAGCTTTTATTTCCACAGTGACATTCTGAAAGTTCCCAAACCTGAACCTATGCCAGAACCTAAAGAACCTTCTCCAGAAAAAAATTCCAAAAAAGAAAAGGAGAAGGAGAAGGCCCGACCACGATCTCGGTCACGCTCCAAATCAAGATCCCGGACGCGGTCCCGCTCTCCTTCTCACACTCGACCTAGACGGCGCCATAGATCCCGATCAAGGTGAGTTGTGGCTTTAAGATCAACAAAGATCTTAGGTTTTATATGCTACTCTACTGGGTACAATTAGATAAATAACTTCAAAGCAGTAGAAGATGTTTAGTACAAATATTTTTTGAATGTACACAGAGAATTTGAGGACACTTTTCTGTGTACCATAAAAGTGTCTACATAAATGGAAAATTGTGATCCTTGAAATTTATTTTTTAGATGTAGCCATTGAGAAAACTAAGCCAAGAAATTCCTCACTCCTGGTTTATTCAGGACCTAATTCTGTTTGTTACGGCAGATCGTATTCACCTAGAAGGCGGCCAAGCCCAAGAAGGCGGCCATCTCCTCGAAGAAGAACTCCACCAAGAAGAATGCCTCCTCCACCAAGGCATAGAAGGAGTAGATCGCCAGTAAGACGGTAAGATTTTTAAAATTTGGAAGTGTCAAGTGTTTGACACTTCTGGATAATCTTTCTTTTAGGATAATCTAAATTAGTGTCCCCTGGAAGAAATAACTCATAGGTGATACTAGACAATGTCTTCTAAAGAATCTGTTTCATTTGAAGTGTAATGCAATTGTCCTTGTTATGAAAAATGTCTAGTCTGGTGTTGGAAAGTAAACGAGAAATTAATCATCTTATTGATACTTTTCTGTTAACTTTTACCCTTCTAGAGTTCACCAAGAAATCCTACTAAGTAAGGGAATTGGCCATCTTCTCTTTGGCTTTTAACTGGCTTCTGAAAAGTAGCTGATGATAGGGCCAGTAGGCTCCTTTTGCCAGTATTAAAGTGATTCATTTGCTATTATACTTTGAGAAAAATATTTTCTATGAATTTTTTGTAAAATTCTCAGAAAATTCTCATTATAGAAGTGATGAGGCTTGTAAGTAATTCAGACAGAAATAGCATAACTTGGAAGTTTTCCATAATCCTGGGGGAATATATCTGTATTCCATAGATACAATTGTTATTACTAGTTTAGTGTCTATTTTTGAAAACCCCGACTGTACCAGTTTTCTTTTTCTTAAATCATTCTAAAATGAGCATATGATAAAATATTTCAATCTTGGATATATCACTTTAAACAAAAGGTAGTGGCTAAATCTACCCAAAGTAGAGTCCTAGTGCACTGGTAGCAGAGTTTTTGTGCCTTCTTGCAATACATTTCACCTGGCTTTGGAAGAAATGCCAATGATTAAGCTTCCAGTTTTATTTTGGACAGAATTTTTTGTTTGAATCTTTTAAAGTTCTTTTCAGAGAACCTAATCAATTTGGAAATAAAGAGGGGAAAAATCAAGTAAACTTTATAAAGTTACTTTGTTTCTGCAGTCAGGTTTTTCAGAGTCCCATATGTTTGAAAATTCTCTTTGGGGAGGGATTGTCAAGATATATTGAACTATTACCACTGTTATAAAGAATTGATGTGTTACTGCTCATAGAGGAGATTAGTGAGGTAAATGGTCAGTCAGTTTTCAGGCATCACACTTTTCTAATTCCCCTTTAGGAGAATAGTAACGCTGGTGCTTCCTAGTACGAGATTAGTGGAAACAGCTATTTCTTATACCGGAGTTTTGCAAACAGCATGTTTAAATTGTGCTTACTCAGCCATTTAGCAGTCAATATTTTACAGATTGTTTAAGATTCCCTTTCAGCCAGTTTTTATCTCACACTTAAGGTAGGGTTTCTTTTTTTCAGGTTCTCAGGAATTCTTCCGCCAAAGGTGAATTCTGCAGGTACACATAATTGCAACAGAACTTAACACAAATTTTGCCGCAGAATTCGAGAGGCCCCTGCTTCTAAGTTTATGTAGCTAAATGAATTCTTAGTTTTGCACACCTTTTTAAAAAATGCAACCTAAAGGTTTCTCAACATTGTGTTATTAAATGAAAAATACCTTGCCCCCAAATTTTGTATGCAAACTCCAAAACACCAATACCATTCCTAAGGCAGAAGGACTAGTTATTTTATTATAGCATTCAACCTGACAAGTTTTGTAACTGGAGAGAGAACATAGACAGAAGCATTTATCAGATTAAGTTGTTTATATTTAGTCTCAGAACTAGCTGTTTCCTGGCCTAGGTTATGGTTTTTTCCCCCATTCTTTTGGACTCATTTATGTGCTTAGCTACATAAACTCAAAAGTTGGATTAAAATAGCTGTATTTTTGTGTAAACTGTTCATACCTGTAAGGCCGTTCTTTATAAGTGTGCAATTAGTGAATATGAATACTTTATTCCACAGAAGACGACGTTCGTCAGCATCCTTGTCTGGGAGTAGCTCATCATCCTCTTCATCTCGTTCACGGTCACCACCAAAGAAGCCTCCCAAGAGGACATCCAGCCCCCCTCGGAAAACTCGTAGGTTATCTCCTTCAGCAAGTCCTCCAAGGCGAAGGCACAGGCCATCACCTCCTGCAACTCCACCACCCAAAACTCGGCATTCCCCAACACCCCAGCAGTCAAACCGTACAAGAAAAAGTCGTGTTTCCGTGTCTCCAGGGAGAACTTCAGGTAAAGGTAAAAATCAAACACATATGAAACATGTTCTGTCTTTCTTTGACTACAAAGCATAGTCAGTTACTGCCCCTGCTTACTCTCAAAGTATAAAATAGCTAGATAATATTTGTATCTGATACTCTCTGTAAGTTTGCTTATAGGCCTACCTCTTTCCTGCTTTAAAATCTTGGGGCTTTTTTATGTGTAAAAGTGTTTTGTTTTTAGCAATGCCCTCTGGCATTGCGCAGGTGGATAAATCTTTTACCAGCCGTGGGCTGTTTGAGTTGGGGTAACATATCGAAGTTTGCGTTGGCATGATAAGGGATCATTTTATTACTATGAGGCCAGTTAACTTTTTTTTCTCCTGAAGATTTTTGGTTTGATATCTTAAGTAAGAGGACTTCATATTCTCTTTTAGTTCTTTCTTGGCTGCGTTGCGCTCCCAAGCAAAGGACATGGTGTCCTCTTAAAAGCTGATTTGTTTTTTTAATTTAGGCTCTAGGCAGGGTTCTTCTGAGTGTTGTCCTTGCTTTATTCTGCAGATTGATTTCTGAGGAATTTATGATCTGTGATCCTGCCAGGCAAGTAGAATGCTGTGTTAGTCTGAGTGAAGGTTGTGGTCTATTGGGGTTTGTTCTGTGAGCATTAAATACGCATGGAAAAAACTAGTGTCCATTTGAACCAGGCTCTCTGGAGCTTAGGGCTGGAATGATACAGCCTAAAAGGTGAGTAGTAAGGGATGGGGAGGATCTTAAAAGCTGCTAT
This sequence comes from Piliocolobus tephrosceles, assembly GCF_002776525.5. Classification (NCBI taxonomy): domain Eukaryota; kingdom Metazoa; phylum Chordata; class Mammalia; order Primates; family Cercopithecidae; genus Piliocolobus; species Piliocolobus tephrosceles. Next base: position 198,036,441 of record NC_045434.1, on the reverse strand, counting down.
AGCAATTGAATTTTAAGGAGCAATCTATAGGTTAACACATACTGGGGTTATTATGATCATATTGAAAATTTCAGGTTAGAGCCAGATGTGGTGGCATGAGCCTATAGTCCCAGCTACTCAGAAGGCTGAGGCAGGAAGAACACTTGAGCCCAGAAGTTCAAGGCTGGCCTCAGCACCGTAGCGAGATCTTGACTCTTTAAAAAAAAAAGAGAGAAAAAATTTCAGGTTAGAAACAAAGAAATGGGGATGGACAAAATTTTCATTATACATTTTAATGAGCTTGGTGAGACCGGCATTGCTGATTATTCACCCTGCTGCCTTCTCTCTCCACTCCCCAATGATGCAATGTGGTGATACCTAGGAAGGCAAATTTTGCTTTCCTTTTTTGTATCTGTGACAATGAGGCATAGATAAGCTGACAGAGTGAAAAGGTGACCAGCAGTTTATGGTAGTCTTTAAAAAGTAATGTTTTCTAAATTGTGACATTTTTATTGTAGTGATACATTGATTAAATAAGACATGGACATTTTTGTTGGCCCCTTATACAAGCAGCTGGTGAAAGTAGAGAAGCCTGTAACTGTTCCAGGTTCAGTCCTCAGTTTGAGAGAGGGGCTTCAGGATCACTGTTTTCATAACCTCATGTACCATACTGCTTTTCAGCATTGGGAAAATTTCAGTCCATTTTTAGTTACCATGTCCAAATCTGATGCCCATGGCCCTGACCTATTTTGTCTTTTCCTGTGAAGTTTGTACTTCTGAATATTTATTCTTTGTCTGGAGCCACAAAGCTCTCTGGAGAAAAAAACAAGTGTTTCCACCTGTTACTTTGCAAAAACACATCAAGTGATGATTTTTTTCTATTTGTATCATATAGCCAAAGAGTTGCAAAAGTACCTGAACAGAGGGACCAATCTTTGTTAAAATAGGTTGATTGTTAAGAATTATTAGGTACCTTTTAAAAAGCATCTGCACAGATGCTAATTTCTTGTGTTTTGGTGTATACTTTTTGCAAACAAGACAGAGTGGGTATGTACATAGGAAAGAAGTAAGCCATGGTGAAAATAAGTAGTTCTGTGGGTTTTGGGACAGGGCTTCCATGTCCAAACAGCCTACTCAAAGAGAGGCGCTACAGGCAGTGTAGTCAGAGTCTCCCTTGTGACCACTGGAGCTGAATATTGGTTTGAGCTACTTGGAAATAACCTCTCCCCCACCTCCTCCCTGCTCCCCAAAATAGAGCCAGCCTCTCACTCTGTCACCCGGGCTGGAGTGCAATGGCCCAGTCATAGCTCATTGCAGCTTCCAACCCCTGAGATTACAGGTGTGAGCCACCACACCCGGCCCAGACATAACCTTTTATATTAAACTGATGCTAGCCCTCTATGATGAAATTTCAGAGCTAGAAAAGACCTTAACAGTTGTCATCAAGAAACAGATTTTCAGGTTAGTTGACTTGGTCAAGGTCAACCAGCTAGGAATAAAACTTGAGTTGCCATTCCCAGTTAAATAATGAATACTTTTCCCAGCTTTCCTACCCCAGAATTCCTCTTTGATTGCTAAAGGTGAGAGGTGGAGGGCAGGGTTGAAATTGTTTAGCTTCTCTGTCTGGTAGTATAATTTCAGAAATTACTTTGCAGTTTCTGTTACTTAGAACAGTAACATCATTGAAATGTAATAGATACTACGGTTATATTTTCTGTAGTGGCCACTAATCAGGGCCTTAGGGCTCTGTTCTTGGTAGTGGGCAAATGGAGTGGGAGGGAGGCAGGAAAAGTGTTTTGGGGAACTTACAGGTTAATTATTTGAAAGAGTATACGGTCATCTGAAAGGATCTTAGGGGAAACATTTGTAATTATTGACACCTTGTTAAATTGGCATTATCTTTGTAGTACATAAAATAGTGCTTTGAAATCAGTGGCACAGTCAGTGAAGTATGTTAACATGATTGATACTGGTGGTGGCAGTGTGGTAATTTTATTTAGATTAGCTTGGCCACATAAATTGTGCTCTCTAGACACTTAATGGTCACTTTACTATTGCTGGTCACAGAATAACTTATCTTTATAAGTGATCTTTTAGGCAGATCTAAGATTAATAATTAATAAGACTGTTGGAGTAAATTTAAAATTCTGGTTTTAAAGTTGCCTTCTACAACGTTTGACTTCATGCTAGAATGATTTTGTCCCTTGAATACTTAAAATAAAACAACATTACCAAAAAGTAAATGATGTAAAGTCTCATCTAGAAAAATAGAAATCTGAAGGGCTATTATAATATTAATAATGCTGATTCAATTGTATGAAACCGGAGTAAGAGTATATAAATGATCCTTGTTTGATGGTATAAATTTTTCTTTTTTTGGAGACGGAGTCTTGCTCTGTCACCCAGGCTGGAGTGCAATGGTGCGATCTCGGCTCACTGCAACCTCTGCCTCCCAGGTTGAAGCGATTCTCCTGCCTCAGCCTCATGAGTAGCTGGGATTACAGGCGCATGCCACCACACCCAGCTAATATAAATGTATTAATAAAGACTACTTTAGCTAAGTAATTAGTGAGAGATTGAATCAGGATGCAACTCCAGATGTGTATTTCCATTGGGGGAAAATGTAAATAATGTTACAATTCACTGGTATTATATAAGGAGTAGGCTTTTGCCAACTAACTGGTAAGCATAACCACATTTTTAATGTTTCTTAGGGGAAGATGTGTCCAAACAATCAGCTTCCAAAGCAAGTTTGGGAACCCAGTTCTTTGAGGTGGTAACTTGGACGTGCACTTTTTAACTAGGTGCCCATAATATCTTTTCAGAAATTGAGGATTAAGTAACACTTAAAAATATGGACTTAAAAAAAGAGCCTCAAATAGTTAACAATTTTAAAACATTTTATTTCTTTGGATTTGTTAAAATACAAGTATGAAATATAGTTTGCTATTTGCACTATCATGATTCCTGATATCTAATTGAGTGATAGCCATTCTTTACCCAATCCAATGGTTTGTCTAAATGGCTTATTACGTAGAAATTTTAAGAAAAGTTGCTGGGCGCGGTGACTCACGCCTGTAATCCCAGCACTTTGGGAGGCCAAGGTGGGCAGATCACCTGAGGTTGGGAGTTCAAGACCAGCCTGACCAACATGGAGAAACCCTGTCTCTACTAAAAATACAAAATTAGCCGGGCGTGGTGGTGCATGCCAGCTACTCAGGTGACTGAGGCAGGAGAATCCCTTGAACCCGGGAGGCGGAGGTTGCAGTGAGCCAAGATCGTGCCATTGCACTCCAGCCTGGGCAACAAGAGCAAAACTCCTGTCTCAAAAAAAAGAAGAAAAGTCTGTTCATTGAAAAGGCATACCGGTAAATTCTTCATTTTGATTTCTTTAGCAAAGATGCAATTACTGTGTTAGATCACTGGTTCTCTAATTACTGCCCCTTGGAATAAACCATTATAGAGTTCTGAATGTGAATGTCTGTTAAATGAGATGTATCTGCATTCTGAGTAAAATATTCCATGATAATTGCTTTAATCACACAAAACAGGTATCAGGATCCCGAGGGGATCAAATTGTCAGTAGGTTTATTTCTTATTGGGATGTTCTCAAGTGGTGTTTCAGGTTAATCTATGGTATATATATGTTTATATGTGCATATACTTAACAATCTTAGTTGTAGCAATGGATAGATACTATAAGCAGAGATAGCTGTTCAGATCAAAACCCATGCCCTAAAAATAGACTCTTGGATTCACATCTTAGCTCAATTAAATTGCCTTTGTGACTGAGGTGAAGTTGCTTCTTTTTAAGCCTCAGGTTTCCTCTTTGTGAAATGGAACAGGGAGAAAGGGATGTGATACTAGCAACTGTGTTAATAGTATGTCTGATACAGCAGGTTTACCAAAGGTAGTTACCATATTTATATGTCATTGGTAAAAGACAGTTGGATAAGTCAGAGGATACCCACTACTCTCCTACTACTTTAGCTATAGAAATGCCTTTTTTTCTTTCTAGCTCTTTGGAAAGAATTCTCGAGTCTTCGTATTTAATAATTTTTACCATTTGTGGCGGTCTGCTTTTTTTCATGGGTAGCTTAAATCCCCTGTGCTATTGTGAAGATTATGCTCTACATAAAGAACCTTTAGTCTGTTGGGCAGCCATTCTTCTTTTCTAGACCAAATATCTTTGTGAAAGTTTCATCAGATCTTATTTCTTAGTCATTTATCATCTTTTACTTTTCTGAAGCCACCTATAGTGGTTGCTTAAAAGCTTTCATGGTGATGAATTCTCTGAAGTTGAGTGTGAGAGTGAGTGTGGGTGTGGAGGGTGTGTATTTTAGGTTGTGAAGTGCAAGTCGCACACAGAGGTTTACTTTACTGAGCTGCTTCTACTCAGTAGCAGCTCCCAATTTCCCTTAAATGTTGGTTTTCTTGGGAGAATCTCAAGATTTGAAAATCATTGTAGAACTTCTTGAGGCTTTTCGTTAAACAGTTAAAAATTCTTGCCTCACTTCATATAGTGTTCGAATATGACAAAAAGATCTTACAGGAATTTTTTAATTCATCATAAATTCTTTTTGAGAGTAGTCACACCCATTTTTGTAATAGCAGGACGGCATCTTGGCTGGGTGCAGTGGCTCATGCCTGTAATCCCAACACTTTGGGAGGCTGAGGCAGGAGGATTGCTTGATGTCAGGAGTTCAAGACTAGCCTGACTAATATAGTGAGACCCCATCTTTATTTTAAAATAATAATAAATTTTTAAAAATTGAAAGAAGGGTATCTTGTCTAGACCTTTTTTTGTACATAAGCTTCTTTTCCACTCTTACTCTTTTTTAGTGACAAAACATAAAGGTACTGAGAAAAGAGAATCCCCTTCACCAGCACCGAAGCCTAGAAAAGTAGAGTTATCTGAATCGGGTAAGTTTGTTGTTTTTTTGTGGTGTTTTGTTTGTTTTTGTTTTGTTTTTCTTAAAGCTGATTTTGATTTTTTGCACATTTGGTCATCCCCTTCTGCTTGAAGATGAAGCATAGGATAAGAGCTAAGACTCTGAAGTCAGACAGACTTGGTTGGAATCTCCTGTTCCAGAATTTAACTGTTTCTGTTTTAATTAACTTATCTGAGCCTTTCTTCTTTCAGCTCCGAAATAGGGGCAGTAGAGGTTTTTGACAGTTAACTGTATCTGCTTATAAAATGCTTGGCACCCACCTGACCTGTAATAAATGCCTAAATACATTTTATTGTATTTGGTGAAGATAGTCTAAATCAGCATGTGAATTGGCATTTTAAACTCTTTTTAAAAAAATATAGTAGTTGTATTTTTGTTCCAACCAAATGAAGGTTTGAGAGACTATTTTCCTATTCAAATTGCAAATTTTCTATATGCGTAACTAAAGAAACACTTTCTAAATGCATCCATCTTTCAGAAGAAGATAAAGGTGGCAAAATGGCTGCAGCAGATTCCGTGCAGCAGAGACGCCAATACAGACGACAAAACCAGCAGTCTTCATCTGGTATGGATGGTGATGAAAGTTTTTTTCTACCTGAATTTCCTAATAAAAAATATTTGGTATATAAACATCTATGTGTGCAGCACGAGTACTTACTTGCCTACATAGAAATCTGTCTGAGGAGGCAGAATTGTTTTCTTTTTTGGTTTTAAGTCCTTTTGCAAAATTTAATCTTCTGTTACTTTGTTATAAAAGTAATAGGTCCCGGCCAGGCGCGGTGGCTCAAGCCTGTAATCCCAGCACTTTGGGAGGCTGAGATGGGCTCATCACAAGGTCAGGAGATCGAGACCATCCTGGCTAACACGGTGAAACCCTGTCTGTACTAAAAAAATACAAAAAACTAGCCGGGCTTGGTGGCGGGCGCCTGTAGTCCCAGCTACTCGGGAGGCTGAGGCAGGAGAATGGTGTAAACCCGGGAGGCAGAGTTTGCAGTGAGCTGAGATCCGGCCACTGCACTCCAGCCTGGGCGACAGAGCGAGACTGTCTCAAGAAAAAAAAAAAAAAAAGTAATAGGTCCCTAGGATACAATAGTGAAACAGAAGTATAAAATTGGAAAAGTATCATTCTTTTTCCAACCTCCCAAAGCTTTTATTCAGAAATTTTATTCAGAAAAAGGAAAGAACCCCACAGAACCTCAACTGTAGATATGTTGCCTCCCTTTTTAACTTAACAGTATATTTAGAACATCTTTCCCTATTAAAAATCTAGACTGGCCGCAGTGGCTCACACCTGTAATCCCAGCACTTTGGGAGGCCGAGGTGAGCGGGTCACTTGAGATCAAGAGTTCAAGACCATCCTGGCCAACAAGGCGAAACCCCGTCTCTATGAAAAGTACAAAAATTAACCGGGCATAGTGGCACACACCTGTAATCTCAGCTACTTGGGAGGCCCAGGCAGGAGAATCCCTTGAACCCAGGAGGCAGAGGTTGCAGTGAGTGAGCTGAGATCGCACCACTGCACTCCAGCCTGGGAGCCTGGGCAACAGAGCAAGACTTTGTCTCCAAAACAAAAAAAGAAAAGAATCTACCTTATTATTTTGCTATTTGCTTTTTTTATTATAGGAACATACCGGGCTGGGTACGGTGGCTCACGCCTGTAATCCCAACACTTTGGGAGGCTGAGGTAGATAGATAACTTGAGGTCAGGAGTTTGAGACCAGCCTGGCCAACATGGCAAAACCCTGTCTCTACTAAAAATACAAAGATAGGCATGATGATGCAGGCCTGTAATCCCAGCTACTCAGGAGCACAAGCGGTCTTTCTGCCTTGGCCTCCCAAGTGCTGGGGTTACAGGTGTGAGCCACTGTGCCCAGCCTAGACTTCTTAGTGTGTGCCATCTTGATTGGATTACACTGTGGAAATGATTTCTATGTCTTACTTAAATGAATATGCTTGGCTTTGAAATCATTGATCATATATTGATAATGATTCCGTTCAGAACTCATGGCCTATATCCATGCTTGCTTGCCCTAGTGAACGCTCCATCCACCTAGATTTCGGAAAACTTGGACAGATTCAAGCACAAACCTAATGTAATGTTTTTTTTATTGTGTAATTATAGACTCTGGCTCCTCCTCCTCCTCAGAAGATGAACGACCCAAGAGGTCCCATGTGAAGAATGGTGAGGTTGGCAGGCGGCGGAGACATTCCCCTTCCCGGAGTGCTTCTCCATCACCACGAAAGCGGCAAAAAGAGACTTCCCCTCGGTAACATCTTTTCTTCAGTGATGTTCACTGATGTTCTGTAATTGTGATGAAATTTGATAACTTGGGATTATTTGAGAATTTGATTAACTTCAAGTATTTGGATATGGTTGGATTTTTGTTTGCTTTTTAGGGTTTTTGTTTTGTTTTTGCTTTGTTGGTGGTTATTAATATTTAATTTAGAACTGGTAAATTTTAAACCACCATGTCATATATGTGTGCATGATTAGAAAAATAAGCCAAATAATTATAGCTTTAACTCCTGAACATCTTTGAATATTTAAAAATGTCTCCGTTAATGGTACTTAACCCACCCAAGTAAATAATTTAGTGAATGGAATTCTTGACATTTGTTTTTCTCCACTGCTCTCAGGATGCAGATGGGAAAGCGATGGCAATCGCCAGTGACTAAAAGGTTGGTTAGACACTACTTTGTAAATTAGGGTTACATGTCAAAAATTTTAGTGACTTAATTTCCTATTTAGGTGACCTCATCTCTTTCTTAAATATATGGTGACTGTGGCTATGGATGTGCAGATCCTAAGTTGTTTTGGTTTGAGTATTTTTTTAAACACATTAGATTAATGATAGATTTATACATGAGCTATTTGGTTTAGACCCTCATTTGAACTTAGATTTTTAATATCTGGTTGTGCTCTTTTGTGATAATTTGCATCAACTTACATCAAGCAGCACACAAATTTTTAACAGTATGTGGATACTTTTTAAGACATAGGATTAATTGCTTCTTAGATTTGGCGGGAGGGACTTTGTATTTGTGGTGACATTAGGGAGGGCAGGAAAAACTAGGGAGAAACTTTAGAATACTAAAAGTGAGAGGATCACGAGGTTAGGAGATCAAGACCATCCTGGACAACATGGTGAAACCTCATTTCTACTAAAAATATAAAAATTAGCTGAGCGTGGTGGTACATGCCTGTAATCCCAGCTACTCTGGAGGCTAAGGCAGGAGAATCACTTGAACCCAGGAGGCGGAGGTTGCAGTGAGCTGAGGTCATGCCACTGTACTGCAGCCTGGCAACGGAGCTAAACTCCATCTCAAAAATAAGAAGAAGAGATAAAAGCGAATGGAAGGCTTTGGCCCTGTTCAGTCTTTCCAATAGTGGAAAGGTGGGTTGCATATCTTTTTTTTTTTTTTTTTTTTGAGATGGAGTCTGGCTCTGTCACCTAGGCTGGAGTGCATTGGTGCGACCTCAGCTCACTGCGACCTCTGCTTCACAGGTTCAAATTATTCTCCTGCCTCAGCCTCCTGAGTAGCTGGGACTACAGGTGCATGCCACCACACCCAGCTAATTTTTGTATTTTTAGTATAGAAGGAGTTTCGCCATGTTGGGCAGGCTGATCTCAAACTCCTGACGTCAAGTGATCCACCCATCTCGGCCTCCCAAAGTGCTGCGATTACAGGCATGAGCCACTGGGCCCGACCGGCATATTTTTATTGAAACTTTTGATTATTAGTATCAGTGTGACCATAAAACTGTAAACTTTTAGAGCCAAATGCCTAATTCAGGCCTTAATCTCGTAAGTGAGAAGATAGAGGCCCCAGTGTGGTAGTTTCTTAGGGCCACAAAGTGACAAAGTCGGATCTTAGACCTATACGTTTGACATTACACTAATCTGTCTTAACCAGCTGTCTGCTTTTGGGGGCCTTAGCTGCCACTGAATTTTGAAGTGTTTATCCTTGCTGAAGCTATCCCACTGTCCTTTTTGTAGCTCAGTTTTTGAAACTGTTGCTTTAGGTAATCTCATCAATAACTGTTTTCTTGGAAAGGAACCAGTGAGCAGTGTTTGTGATGGAGCAAAGCACAGGGTATTTACACTGTGGAGGAAACTGCTGCATGATAATAAAAGACAAAAACCTAAAAAAGATTAGTTCGGCTGCTAAAGCATTCCTTTCCCAGCTATAATTACCTCTGACTTTTGTGAAGTTGCTGGCACAGCAGCTAAACAATTGCTTTACAGAGTTAGATTAGTGGTGCAATTTCTTCTCTTTGATCTCCCCTTCCCTCCCCGCCCCGCCCCACACACCAAATTATGGAACTACTTGCTGTTCTGGAAAGAGATTTCTCACAGCAGTAAAATCAACACTAACGTTTATTGCTCTACTCCAGGATGTTTTTGTTTTGTTTCTCATCATTTAAAAAGTATTTTAAGTTATATACCAGCAACTTAAAGTTTAATGCCATTAGAAATTGCCATCAGGTGCCTAGGATTTAGAGATGGAGGAAGGATTATTTGGGATTATGCTTCAGTATATTTTAGAAGGGGAGATAGAGGCTGGGTGTGGTGGCTCATGCCTGTAATCTCAGCACTTTGGGAGGCTGAGGTGGGTGGATCACCAGAGGTCAGGAGTTTAAGACCAGCCTGACCAACATGGCAAAACCCTGTCTCTACTAAAAATACAAAAAAGTTAGCCGGGTGTGGTGGTGCATGCCTGGAGTCCCAGCTACTCGGGAGGCTGAGGCAGGAGAATCGCTTGAATCTGGGAGGTGGAGGTTGCAGTGAGCCAATATCGTGCCATTGCACTTCAGCCTGGGCAACAAGAGCAAAACTCCATCTCAAAAAAAAAAAAAAAGAGGCTCATGCCTATTCCCAACACTTTGGAAGGCCGAGGCGGGCGGATCATGAGGTCAGGAGATTGAGACCATCCTGGCTAACACTGTGAAACCCCGTCTCTACTAAAAATACAAAAAATAAGCAAGGCATGGTGCTGGGCACCTGTAATCCCAGCTACTCGGGAGGCTGAGGCAGGAGAATGGCGTGAACCTGGGAGGCGGAGCTTGCAGTGAGCCCAGATCGTGGCCACTGCACTCCAGCCTGGGCAACACAGCAAGACTCCGTCTCAAAAAAAAAAAAAGAAAGAAAAGAAAGGGGAGATAGAGCCTGGTTTTGAATATTTGGTATGTATTTAGTGTGAGGTCTTAGTCCCCACAAAGCATAAGCAGATGTAAGTTGAAAAATTTAGTGGTGAATTTTAGGATTTTGCCTGTTCAGTTAACAGAGCTTTCTTAATTTCAAAGGGGAACCAAGACAAAACATAATTCCAGATTCACAGGAAGCATGAGTCCTGTCCTGGGCAAAAAAAATTAAGAGCTTGGAGCAGAGACATCCAGATTTGGGTCTTAAGCCACTTGTGACTATTGGCATTTTTCAATTTCTATATTAGTCTCTAAAGCAGTTGATTCCTAATAAGGAATCAGAATCACCTGGAGCGCCTTTCCCAAAAACACCTGGCTGGACCTTAGCCTAGACCTGGTAGACATAAATGTCACATAAGCTTCCCAGGTGGTTCTAATGTGCATCCCCAATAAAAAGCAGTGCTCTGATGTGCTGTTGCTGAACTTTTTCACTCTGTGTCATGTCAAGAGTGTTCTCTATTGTGATCCAGAGTAAAACAAAAATTTCACAAAACGGTATTTACCCTTGTCACAAGTAAAACACTGTGATTTTATTAAGTGTTTTAATGCTGCCACCCAGGGTCTTGACTAATGGTCTTGACCTGTAGTGTGAAAAACACTGTTCTGAAACTTAGTAACCATTGCTGCACTTGGGGTTAATGATAATTGAAACCGTTTTTTCTGGGTCACTTAACTGTAAATACCACTGACTGAAAGTTAACTATAGGCCAGGTGTGGTAACTCACACCTGTAATCCCAGCACTTTGGGAGACTGAGGCGGGTGGATCACCTGAGGTCAGGAGTTCAAGGCCAGCCTGGCCAACATGGTGAAACTCCATCTCTACAAAAATATTTTTAAAAATTAGCGAGGCATGATTATGGGTGCCTGTAATCCCAACAACTCAGGAGGCTGAGGCAGGAGAATTGCTTGAACCCGGGAGGTGGAGGTTGCAGTGAGCTGAGATCGTGCCATTGCACTCCAGCCTGGGCGACAGAGCCAGACTCCATCTCAAAAAAAAAAAAAAGAAAAAGAAAAAATTAACTGTAATTATTCTTGGTTTAGTGGTAGACGGAGGAGAAGTCCATCCCCACCACCCACCAGAAGGCGACGGTCTCCTTCTCCCGCCCCTCCTCCTCGACGGCGCAGGACTCCCACACCACCACCACGACGAAGGTACTTTGTCAAATATGCTAACTGGAGCATCTCCCCAACTCCCCCCACCCCTGACACATCCGATGAGTAATGGTGCTCACTTCATAACAGGGTTGGAGAGAGGCACAGCTCATGAAAACCCAATCATCATGCTTATGAACTACAAAAGGATCTCTGAATCTTTCTGATTATTATATCTTTTAGAGTAAGCAGACTAGCATTGTTCAGCCAGTCATAAAAGATCACATATGATTCCATCTATATGAAAAGTCTAGAATACACAAATCTATAGAGATAGAACACAGATTAGGGTGGGGTGGACATGGGGATGGTAATGGCTGCAGAACTATATGAATATACTAAAATCATTGTATACTTCAAATGGGTAAATAGGTGGATTTTATAGCAGGTGAATCACATATTGTGATAAAGATGTTAATACACTGAAAGGTGGTATTGACTAGTAATTGCAAAGAGAAAATTTAGAGAATCCTGGCAGATAGCTCTTACCTAAATAATCAAAGACAACATCCTCAATAAAACATACTGGCATCATGTATTTCCTGGATTCTTCTGTAGTATGCTTACCAATTATGCCGAACCTCAGTCTAATTATTAGGAAATATCAGAGAAACCCAAATTGAAAGTCATTCTACAGAATACCTGACCAGAATTCGAAAGTGTCAGTCATGAAAGACAATGACAGAAACAGTCACAGATTGGCAGGAACTAAAGAGATGTAGGGTCCTGGAGCAGAAAAGGAACATTCATTAAGTCCTGGAACAGAAAAGGGACATTCATTAGTGGAAAATTGGGGTTGTTTTGCTATTTTAGTAATACTGAGTTATCACTGAGGTTCATTTTATAGTTTTGGTAATTTTCTTATGGTTATATAAAATATTAGCATAGTGAAGTGGCAGATCTCCTATTTTTGTAGCTCTTCTGTACATCTACAACTATTTTAAAGTAAAAATTAGAATTTAAAGTTTTAGTGGCATTGCTCGGATATGTTGCCAAGCAATGTAATGGCATGCTGCCCCCCCCCCCCCCCTTTTTTTTAAAGACAGTCTGACTCGGTCACCCAGGCTGGAGTGCAGTGGCACAATCTCAGCTCACTGTAACCTCCGCCTCCTGGGTTCAAGCGATTCTTCTGCCTCAGCCTCCCAAGTAACTGGGATTACAGGCACCTGCCACCACACCCAGCGAGTTTTTGTATTTTTTGTAGAGATGAAACCATGTTGGCCAGGCTGGTCTCAAACTCCTGACCTCAGGCGATCCTCCTGCCTTGGCCTCCCAAAGTGCTGGGATTACAGGTGTGACCAACTCTGCCCGGCCTGGCTGCCACTCTTGAATGCCTGTTATGTGCCAGGCAAAGTGCTAGGCGCTTTATATGCTTTACTACTAGTCCTCAAAGAGACCTTCCTTGATAGTTGGTATTGTTTGCATTTTTCAGGTGAGGAAATGGGAGTTCAGACTTACTAAATAATTGCCTGGATACAGTGATGAAACTGTACCCTACCACATTGCCAAAGTATATGGCCTGTTGTAAAGCTAACTCTGGGCAGGAATTTACTTTGATCTAAAAGTCTGCAAGATCCAAGAGGAAATTAGGCAGTTTGGCCTGATAAGTGGTCTTCTAAGAGAAAATGGAACAGTCTCTTTGAGGGGAGGTAGAAGTGTCTTTAAGGCTTGTGCAGTGAACTCTTTAATTATTCATACAGTGTAGCACGGACTTCCTAAGGTGACCATAATAGAGTTTTGTTAATAGAGTTACTTGGTTATTATATAATAACTGATGTTCAGTTAATACAGTGCAAGATTCTCTTTCCAAAAAACATTGTTGATTTCGTATAGATGTTAAAAGACTTGACGAATTCACATCTTCTGAAAATTGCAAATTTGTTAATCAAAATGTCTTTTTTTTCTTTTTTGTACTTAGTCCTGCAGACAGACTGTCCTGTGTTGCAGTCAGCTGAGATAAACAAGTTTTATTGATATTTAAGTGAGAATATAAAGATGGCATGTTCGCTTATAAATATATTCCCTTTGCCTAGTGCTAACTACAGTATAGTCAAACCTGCTGATTACTTTTCTCTTCATCTTGTTTCTGTATTTTGTTAAGCCTTTCAGCTTAATTATGTATCTTTTTCCTAGGACTCCTTCTCCTCCCCCACGCCGGCGCTCACCTTCTCCTAGAAGATACTCTCCTCCAATACAGAGGAGATACTCTCCTTCTCCACCTCCAAAGAGAAGAACGGCTTCACCTCCTCCCCCTCCTAAACGAAGAGCATCACCATCTCCACCACCAAAGCGGAGGGTCTCCCATTCTCCACCTCCCAAACAAAGAAGCTCCCCAGTCACCAAGAGACGTTCACCTTCATTATCATCCAAGCATAGGAAAGGGTCTTCCCCAAGCCGATCTACCCGGGAGGCCCGATCACCACAACCAAACAAACGGCATTCGCCCTCACCACGGCCTCGAGCTCCTCAGACCTCCTCAAGTCCTCCACCCGTTCGAAGAGGAGCGTCATCATCACCCCAAAGAAGGCAGTCCCCATCTCCAAGTACTAGGCCCATTAGGAGAGTCTCCAGGACTCCGGAACCTAAAAAGATAAAAAAGTAAAAACATTTTATGCTTTTTCTTTAGGAATACTTACATAGCTCTTTATATTTGGAAGCTTCCCGCTCCCCCCCATATAAAAGGAATAAGTTATGAATATGAGCTTTTAAGTCAAACTTCAGGTACTATTTACAGATCCTGTTCCATTTTTGAGATAGTTTCTGTGGCATAAGTTAAATGCCACAGGCTTTTACTTGGTTCTTAGCAGTTATCAATTTGTTTTTAAGGGTATGCTTCCAAAACTAAACTTAAGTAAGACATAGAACATTTCTTGTGTGTGATGTAAGGAACTGACATTACTAATCTTACATAAGAAGCATCATTAACAAAATGGATAGAGGATTATGAGGCTTTAGCCACCCTCTAGGAAACATAGGGATGTAAATTGGATATATGTTAGTAGAATCAACCAGCAACCTAAGTGGTATATTTGAAATTCATAACCTGGTTGTACAGTGTAGTTGGTGGTTTTCTCATGTGAAGAGGTGTCTATTCTCAATGCTGAATGTTTTTTCCTTTTTGTCTAGGGTTGCTTCCCCAAGCCCACAGTCTGTAAGGAGGGTCTCATCCTCCCGATCTGTCTCTGGGTCTCCTGAGCCAGCAGCTAAAAAGCCCCCAGCACCTCCATCCCCTGTCCAGTCTCAGTCACCATCTACAAACTGGTCACCAGCTGTACCGGTCAAAAAGGCCAAAAGCCCAACACCGAGCCCATCGCCGCCAAGAGTATGTGTCTGCCTTATTTTGGACACCCTTTTATAGATATGTATGTGGTCACTTTGAAGCAGAGAAAATGTCATTGGGGCATTAAAATATTAGTGTTCAAACTTTTTTTCCCATTTGTGAGTTATATATCTGATCTCAGGCAGGTTTCTATATTGCATAAAATCAGTGGTTAGATGTCCATCTGTTTTTTGTTTGTTTTTCGAGACAGGGTCTCAGGCTATCACCCAGGCTGAGTACAGTGGAATGATCATAGCTCACCGCAGCCTTCCTGGACTCAGGTGATCCCTTCACCTCAGCCTCCCAAGTAGCTGGGATTACAGGCACATGCTGCTACACCTGGCTGATTTTTTGTTTTTAACTTTTTGTAGAGACAGGGTCTTGCTGTGTTGACTAGGCTGATCTTGAACTCCTGGACTCTAGTGATCCTCCTGCTGTGGCCTCAGATGTCCATATTTAATTGGGTTGACTGAATAGTTGTGCAACCTAACTTGTGAGGAGTTTTAAGTAATTGCTTAGAAGTGTGAAATTGAAATATTATGGTTTAAATTATAGGAGCCTGCTTTTTACATAAATTTGGTATATGTGTCATGAGGAAGAACCAGTCGTCCCCACTCTAAAGATAGGAGAGCTCAGATGGTAGCTAGAGACATGGCATTCATACCGGCATGTGTTTAGACTCATGGCGGGTACCATTTATTAAAAGTCTGCTACACGTTAGGCAAGTATTATGGGTGATTTACAGATATTCCCATTTAATTTTCACAAGAGCTTTATCAGGTAGGGATTATTACACTTATTTTAGGTGAAAAGGTCTCAGAAAAAGTTCAACAATTTGTCTAAGGTCAAATAGTTCAGGAGCTGGAATTCAGCTCATCCTGGAGATAGCCCCTGACTTTGAATACCTTTCTTGGTGATAATTGGCCTTGGGTCTTCCCTGCTCACACCCTCCAAAAGCCTTTTGGAAATCTTGAGATTTGTCCATTGGGGATTTGAGGAAATAAAATGTTCAGTTGGACAGAATATTAATCAGATTGATTATAAATGCTGGGTGTTTTTTTCCCCCTTCCTAGAATTCAGATCAAGAAGGAGGTGGAAAGAAAAAGAAGAAAAAGAAGGACAAGAAACACAAAAAGGATAAGAAGCACAAGAAGCACAAAAAACACAAGAAGGAAAAGGCTGTGGCTGCAGCTGCTGCAGCTGCTATGACCCCTGCAGCCATTGCAGCTGCCACAACCACATTAGCACAGGAAGAGCCAGTGGCAGCGCCAGAGCCGAAGAAGGTATTTATGAACTCTGTGTATGGCTCCCTTGCAGTATATGTACAGATAGCAAAGTCACTTTATTTTGAGAAGTAGCAAAATTGTTTTTTCTACTAATTGACTACTCTGAGATAAAATTCACACACCGAACAGTTCAGCCATTTACAGTTTGTGGTTCCCTGGGGTTTAGTATATTCAGTCGTCGGCCATCCCTATACTTTGATTTTGCTCTTTACTCAGCATTTCCCTCCAGCGTCTCAAGACTTAACCATGTAAATTCTGTTGTTGTTTTTTTTTTAGGAGACTGAAAGTGAAGCTGAAGATAACCTTGATGATTTAGAAAAGCACCTGCGTGAAAAGGCCCTGAGATCAATGAGGAAGGCCCAAGTGTCCCCACAGTCTTAGGGGGAAATGTTTGTTATGATGTAAATTTTATTTGGTTTGTACGCAGTTCAATTTCAAAATTGCTAAAATGTGTTTGAGCTTTAGACTATAACATTTGTTGTAATAATTGCTAGGTTGAAGTTCACCATGTAAAAAAAGGGGGCATGGATTTACATTGCAAAAGGTGTCCACAGTGTATTAGTGACATTCTTTCATTGACAGCTGACATAATTCATTGAGTGAAATATTTCAAGCCAAAAAAAAATTCCCTTTTTAAAAAAGGGGGTTTAAATACTGTTGGCATTTTTATGGTTCCTTTAAATGCCCTGGCTATTCCTAGAGGGTTTTTTTGGTTTGTTTTTTTTTTTTGGTTTTGATCTTCTTTTTGTTTTTCTTTCTTCTTCTTACATTTTTTTCATTTGAGTCTTAGCTCCCATTTAAGTTATGCTACTGACCTTGTATGGTCTGTAAGCTTGCCCAGAAATAAGACCACTGTTTTGAACTACCACAAAAGTATAAATGAATATTTTAATGCCACCATCTTTCCTGTTGCCTGTGGAGTCTCTGCTGAAATGAATCAAGATTCGAGCTCTAGGATGAGACAGAAAATGAAAGCATGTTGTTTGCCAGGACACTGTGGGTTTATATGGATGTGTAACAAATTGATTTGGAACACTGGACTCTCATTCTGTTCTTCTGGTTTTGTTTTTTTGTTTTGTTTTTTTCTTTTTTAAAGGCAATGAGCTAGTCCCAGAAAGGATCCTTCAGTTACATACAATTTGTTTAATGAAATGTCATGGCTCTGTTCATATCTTTGTCTTGTTCTTCCGATTGGTATATACAAGTTTCAGAGCTCTTGTATTTGGAAGGCTGGAAGGGCCCAGACTTTGGAATAGTGTCTTGGTTTCACTGTTTTTGTTTTGATTTTTTTTTTTTTTTGATTTTTTTTTAAAACTAAAGCTATATAAAGCTTGTGGATTAAACAGAATAAATTTCTAAATTTAAAAATTTTGCCACTCACTTTTACTTACTTAGTAGTGCCTGTGTAAACCCTTTGGTGTGTTGGAAGTTGGGTAAGGGAAAGAAAAGGTGATGAGATTAAGGTTTTACCATCTTTATTTCAGTAATTACTGTGGTGGGTGCTGTAAAGGGAAAGTCTCAGCGTGTGATTGGAACATTTAGAATACGGGTGGCAGAAGTCCACCAGGCAAAGGGAAGAGCATTGCAGTCAGTGTCTGTGTATTCCCTGAGGCAGAAGGAGCCTGGCATGTTAGCAAGTGAACAAAGGCTAAGGAATGACTGGAACACCCTCTGTCGGAGTTGTGTGAGTGTGTGTGTGTGCGCGTGGGCATGTGCACGCTCGTGCTTAATACTTGGCTATGTACAACCAAGTCTGTTTTGCATTTAAAACTGAGTGGAACGAAAATTTGGGGAAACATGGAGTTGTTAACATAGTATGAGGTAAAACAGCAACATCCGTATAAAGGAAGTTCACCAGAACTGAGCAGGTCAACACATGTATGGTTTGATTATGAGTTCTGGCAGTTGAAGCAAAACAAGGAAGAAAATGCCTACAATCTTAATTTCTTTGTTTCTTTTCTTTTTTTTTTCTTGAGATCTCGCTGTGTCGCCCAGGCTGGAGTGCAATGGTGCGATCTCAGCTCACTGCAACCTCCACCTCCTGGGTTCAAGCGATTCTCCTGCCCCAGCCTCCCGGGTAGCTGGGATTACAGGCGCCTACCACTACGCCAAGCTAATTTTGCATATTTTTAGTAGCAACAGGGTTTCACCATCTTGGCCAGGATAGTCTCAAACTCCTGACCTCGTGATTTGCCCGCCTCGCCCTACCAAAGTGCTGGAATTACAGGCGTGAGCCACCGCTCCGCTCCTGCCTCAGGGAATACACAGACACTGGTTGTCTAACTGCAATGCTCTTCCCTTTGCCTGGTGGACTTCTCCCACCCGTATCCTAAATGTTCCAATCACACGCTGAAACTTTCCCTTTACAGCACTCACCACAGTAATTACTGAAATAAAGATGGTAAAACCATCTTTGAAAGGACATGGACAGTAAACATACCTTCAACAATGAGGAGCTGTTTTTACAGGTGTTTTACAGGTTTAAAGTGATTTGTAACAAGCAAAAAAAGCTTGATGAAACTTCTGTAGGGACTGCACTAAGGTAGTGTAGAGTGAGTGACTACGTTCTATCCATGGTTGATAATAGAATTTTACATGTGTGTGCAGCAACTTAAGAATTTTTAAGGGCCTTCCACATGGCTCTTTTTGATTTTACAATTCTGTGATAAAGGAAAAGCACATAATACTTATTTTCTAAGGCGATTGTTGCTGACATTCCAGTATGAACAAACCAGTGAACATCATTGGAGTACAGTTGACCCCTGAACAATGAGAGGGTTGGGGCACTGACCCCTTGCACAGGCAAAAATTTAAGTATAATTTTTTTACTTCCTAAAAATTTATCTGCCAGGCATGGTGGATCATGCCTGTAATTCCAACACTTTGGGAGGCTGAGGCAGGGGGATTACTTGAGCCCAGGAATTTGAGACCAGCCTGGACAACAATAGGGAGACCTCATCTCTTAAAAACTTTTTTTTGAAAAAGCCCTAGGCATGGTGGCGTGTGCTTATAGCCTCAGCTACCCATGAGGCTGAGATGGGAGGATCACCTTGGAAATTGAGGTTGCAATGAACCATGATCACACCACTGCACTCCAGCCAGGGCATCTTTGAGGCTGAAAAAGAGGGAGGGGTTGGTCTTGCTGTCCCAGCAGTGGGAGAGGTGGAAAAATCTGCCTATAAGTGGATCCATACAGTGTAAACCTGTGTTCAAGGGTCAGCTGTGCTTGTATCTAGCCAATCATTCAGTCCATATGTTTACTTTTTCCGTAGGCTTTTATTCCTCCACTTGACTACTCTTAAGATTAGCTGTAGCCTTCCTTTTGCCAAATTGAACAGTCAGTTCTGAATTATTTTATTAGACCTCTGCAGAATTGGGCTCATTCACTGCTTTGTTGACTCACACTCTTGTGTTCTTTCAAGCAACACTAGTCTTCCTCCTACCTCACTAACTTGTCTCTAGTGGATCCTTTCAAACATGCAGTGATTTAGTTTGTCTTTTTTTGTCCTTGGTGGCCTTCCGTACACTTAATCCCTAGTCTCTTGATTTTCAGTGTCATCTTTATGTTTGAGGTGTTTAATCTTCAGTTCAAACTTCTCCCTGAGCTAGACTCCTATTGAGTTACCTACTTGATAATGCCATTTATTTTATTACTTATATGAGACCGAGCCTCTCTGTCACCCAGGCTGGAGTGCAGTAGCGTGATCTCAGCTCACTGTTACTTCTGCCTCCCAGGTTCAAGCAATTCTCCCGCCTCAACCTCCCGAGTAACTGGAACTACAAGTGCCTGCCACCATGCCCAGCTGAATTTTTTTTCTTTTTGAGACAGAGTCTCGCTCTGTCTCCCAGCCTGGAGTTCAGGTGGCGCAATCTCAGCTCACTGCAAGCTCTGCCTCCCAGGTTCAAGCAATTCTCCCACCTCAGCCTCCTGAGTAGCTGGGATTACAGGCGCATGCCACCGTGCCCGGCTAATTTTTAAAATATTTTTAGAAGAGACAAGGTTTCACCAAGTTGGCCAGGCTGCTCTTCAACTCCTGACCTCAGGTGATCCACCTGCCTCGGCCTTCCAAAGTGCTGGGATTACAGGCGTGAGCGACTGTGCCTGGCTGCTAATTTTTTATTTTTAGTAGAGATGGGTTTTCACCATATTGGCCAGGCTGGTCTCAAACTCCTGACCTCAGGAGATCCACCTGCCTCAGACTCCCAAAGTGCTGGGATTATAGGCATGAGGCACCACACCTGGCCATAATGCCATAAAAGGCATACCAAAATTAACATGTCCAAAATAAGATTTTTAATACGATCCTCTGATCTCAGTCCATTTCAGTACCTGTCACTGTAATTTCTTCAAAATTGAAGAGTCCTTATAATCAGTGGCCATGCTGTCTACTCCCCAATACTCTTGAGTGCTGTTCCCTACAGCCCAAGTCAGATCACAGGTGTGCTAAAAATCCTCAGAAAGCAGTTTCAGAATAAAACAAAAATTTCTTACTATGGCCTGCAAGGGCTAATAGGATTGGGCCAAATCTGCTTTGGTAACTTTATTGTCACTCAGCAGTCTACTCAAGCCATGCTGGCCACCCTGTCTTCCATTTTTTCCAAAAAGCTGACTTCTCTTTCAAAGATTTTTGTACCGTGCCCACGGTTCTTTCTCCTGGAAGGCACTCCTGGTCTTACTGCTTGTTTCTTTACTTGGTTTGCCTCAGACACTTCCCCAGTTCCCTCTCCTTTGTTTTCATGGATGTCAACTTTTGCTACCTAAAATTAGGCATTTACTACCTAAAATAATGCACTTGCCACCTAAAATGATGCATTTTTGCTCGCTAGGAAGCTGGTCTTATTCTTGGCTGTTTACCCAGTGGTACAAACCAGTGTACCACGGTACACTGTATTCCAGTGTATTCATTCGAGGAATGAGTAAATTCAGTTGTCATTGCATCCATACTGGCCAGATACTACTAGGGTTTGAGGTAAAGCGAAGAGGCCAGACGCAGTGGCTCACGCCTGTTATCTCAGCACTTTAGGAAGGCCGAGGTGGGGGTACTGCTTGAGCCCAGGAGTTTGAGACTAGCCTGGGCAACATAGGTGACCCCCCTAAAAATTAGACGGTCATGGTGGCATGTACCTGTAGTCCCCGCTACTCCAGAGGCTGAGGAGGGAGGATCATTTGAGCCTGGGAGGTCAGGGCTGGAGCAAGCAGTGATTGTGCCATTTCACTGCAAAAAAAAAAGATTGCTGTCCTTAAGGAGCATCCACCTACTGGGTATGCAGACATGCAAACAATTTGCAGACTGCACACTGAGTCTGGTGAACCAGGATTTCTACCATAGCTTCTACCGTATGGTCTTGGGCAAGTACGTGACCTTGAAGGGATGCCATTTCCTCTTCAATGGAAATGATGGAATCTACCTCAGAGTTTTTGAAGATGTAAATGTGTCAGTTAATACATATAAAGCAATGATACCAAAAGACAGCTTCCCATTCTAACATGACGTAGCCATTCTTGTAATTATGGCAAAGTTTAGATGACTAAAAAGGATTTTACATCAGCCCCATGTAAGACAATTTATATATTTTTTAAGATTTAACTCACATGCCATAAAATTCACCATCTCAGTGGTATTCAGAGGTTATGCAACCTTCACCAATATCTGTTCCAAAATATTGTCATCACCCCAAAAAGAAACTTCATGCTCATTAACGGTCACTTCAGTTACCCTGACAGTTCTTTTAGCCCCAGCCCCCGGCAAGTACTTTGCTATCTATAGATTTGCCTATTCTGTACATTTCACTGAAATCATACAATATTGGGCCTTTTGTCTGGCTTCTTTCACTTAGCACAGTGTGTTCCAGGTTCGTTCACGTTGTAGCAGGCATCAGTGCTTCATTTTTATTTTTATTTTTTGAAACAGGGTCTCTATCTGTCCCCCAGGTCAGAGTGCAGTGAGGCAGTCATGGCTCACTGCAGCCTCGACTTCCCAGTCTGAAGCAACCCTCCCACCACAGCCTCCCGAGTAGCTGAGATTACAGGCATGCGCCACCATGCCCGGCTAATTTTTGCATTTTTTCAGTACACATGGGGTTTTACCATGACTGGTGTCAAACTCCTGGACTCAAGTGACCCACCTGCCTCAGTTTCTCAGCGTGCTGGCGTCGGAGGTGTTCAAACGAGAGCAACTCCATCTTGACTAGGGGCTGGGTAAAATAAGGCTGAGACCTGCCGGGCTGCATTCCCGGGAGGTTAAGGCATTCTTAGTCATAGGATGAGACAGGAGGTTGGCACAAGATACAGGTCACAAAGACCTTGCTGATAAACAGGCTGTGGTAAAGAAGCCGCCAAAACCCACCAAAATCAAGATGGTCATCCTCATTGCTCATTATATGCTAATTATAATGTATTAGCATGCTAAAAGACACTTCCACCAGCGCAGTGACAGCTTACAACTTCCAGAAGTTACCCTTTATGGTCTAAAGTGGGGAGGAGCCCTCAGTCCTGAGAACTCCATGGCCCTTTCCTGGAAAACTCATGAACAATCCACCCCTTGTTTACCATATAATCAAGGAATAACTGTAAGTATACTCAGTCGAGCGCTCATGCCGCTGTTCTGCCTATGGAGTAGACATTTTTTATCCTTTACTTTCCTAATACACTTACTTTGACTTTATGGACTCACCCTGAATTCTCTCTTGGGGTCTGGATCAGGACCCCTTTCTGGTAACACTGGGATTATAGGCGTGAGCCACCGTGTCCAGCCACTTCATTTCTTTTTACTGTTGGATAGTATTCCCTAGTTTGATTATACCATGTTTTGGTTATCCATCAGTTGAATATTTGAGCTATTTCCATCTTCTGGCTACTAGGATAAAGCTGCTATGAACATTTGCATATAAGTTTCTGTGTAAGCATATGCTTTGATGCTGTTAGATATATGTGCCTAGGATTTGGAATTTCTTGGAATTGCTGGGTCATGTAACTGTATGTTTAATGTTTTTAGGAACTGCACCTTTTTTTTTTTGAGATGGAGTTTTGCACTTGTTACCCAGGCTGGAGTGCAATGGCATGATCTCGGCTCACTGCAACCTCCGTCTCCCAGGTAAAATAAGGCTGAGACCTGCCGGGCTGCATTCCCGGGAGGTTGAGGCATTCTTAGTCATAGGATGAGACAGGAGGTTGGCACAAGATACAGGTCACAAAGACCTTGCTGATAAACAGGCTGTGGTAAAGATTCAAGTGATTCTCCTACCTCAGCCTCCTGAGTGCTGGGATGATAGGTGCCCACCACCAAGCCTGGCGAATTTTTGTATTTTTAGTAGAGACGGAGTTTTATGATGTTGGCCAGGCTGGTCTTGAACTCCTGACCTCAGGTGATCCACCTGCCTCGGGCTCCCAAAGTGCTGGGATTACAGGTGCCCGCCACCGCGCCTGGCCGCAGCTGCACCATTTTACATTCCTACTATCAGTATATGAGGACTCCAGTTTCCCCATGTCCTTGTCAATACTTGTCATTATCTGTCATCTTGATTATAACCATCCTAGTGGGTGTGAAGTGCTATCTCACTGTGTTTGATATGCATTTGCCACATGGCTGGTGATGGTGAGCATCTTTTCACGTGCTGGTATTCCTCAATGCCATTTTAAGCTGATTTGTATCTGCATGAACATGTTTCTGAAGTTGTGGCTATAGGATTAGATCCAGGGCTGGGTTCAGAGTCTGTAGAACAGAGCTGATGGTATTTGTAGTACTCTCATACCCATATGTGGAGGTTGGGGATAGGGAACGATGGCCAAACCAAAATGTGTTCCCATTTTATAAACAGCATCAGGAGACTCAGGGAGAGTGTGACTTAAGGTAACTGGTAGGTGCACTTCTAATTAATATTGTCCCTCCTACCATCTGATAAAGAACCCAGTATTTTCAGCTGGGCGTGGTGGCGCATGCCTGTAATCCCAGCACTTTGGGAGGCTGAGGGGAGTTGATCACGACGTCAGAAGATCGAGACCATCCTGGCCAACATGGTGAAACCCCATGTCTACTAAAAATACAAAAATTAGCTGGGCGTGGTGGCACGCGCCTGTAGTCCAAGCTACTTGGGAGGCTGAGGCGGGAGGATTGCTTGAACCTGGGAGGCGGAGGTTGCAGTGAGCCAAGATCGTGCCACTGCACTCCAGCCTGGGCGACAGAGCAAGACTCTGTCTCAAAAAAAAAATAATAATAATAACCCAATATTTTCCTCAATATACCTATCCAACTTCTAGTATTATAACAGTCATATAAGATAGTGAATGTAGGGTGGGGCATGTTGTCTCACATCTATAATCCTAACACTTTGGGAGGCCAAGGCAGGCGGATCACTTGAGCCCAGGAATTTGAGACCAGCCTGGGCAACACGATGAAACCTTTCTCTACAAAAATACAAAAATCATCCAGGCATAGTGGTGTGTGCCTGTAGTCCCAGGTACTCGGGAGGCTGAGGCAGGAGCATCACTTGAGCCTGGGAAGTCGAGGCTTGCAATGAGCCGTGTTTGCACCACTGCACTCCAGCCTGGGTGACAGAACGAGACCCTGTCTTAGAAAAGAAAAAAAAGTGAATATAGAAACACCACCCAAATGTGCGGTTGTTAGGAAAACACTGGGTTTTAGGGTGTAGCTTATTATTCCAAGAAATCCAAGTTTAGAAGTTGAAAATTGCATGGCATTAATTTTTTATTTTTTTAGAACACTGTCACCCAGGCTGGAGTGCAGTGGCATGATCATAGTTCACTGTGCTTTGAACCTCGAACTCCTGGGTTCAAAGGATCATCCTGCCTCAGCCTCCCAAGTAGCTGGGACCACAGGTGCACGCCACCATGCCCAGCTAATGTTTTGTATTTTTAGAAGAGAAGGGGTTTCGCCATGTTACCCAGGCTGGTCTCAAACTCCTGAGTTCAAGGAATCTGCCCGCCTCACCCTCTGAAAGTGCTGGGATTACATATGTGAGTCACCACACCCTGCAGGCTGTTTTTTTCGGACAGGGTCTCACTCTTGCCCAGGCTGGAGTGCAGTGGCTCAATTTTGGCTCACTGCAACCTCCACCTCCCAGAATCGAGCGATCCTCCTACATACAGGCATATTTTGAGGCCCCAACTCTGCTCAATCCTGAAAGATCAACTGTAAGATTCCCATATTTTTTGTTTGAAAGACCCATCTTAGTTCACACCAAACATTACCCTTTGACTTGTAGGGACTGTTACTGCTGTGCTCCTAATATGATGAATTGGTAGCATGAAAGGAAAATAAACCTCGGGGCCAGGCGCCGTGGCTCAAGCCTGTAATCCCAGCACTTTGGGAGGCTGAGACGGGCGGATCACGAGGTCAGGAGATCGAGACCATCCTGGCTAACATGGTGAAACCCCGTCTCTACTAAAAAATACAAAAAACTAGCCGGCGAGGTGGCGGGCGCCTGTAGTCCCAGCTACTCGGGAGGCTGAGGCAGGAGAACGGCATAAACCCGGGAGGCGGAGCTGGCAGTGAGCTGAGATCCGGCCACTGCACTCCAGCCTGGGCGACAGAGCGAGACTCCATCTCAAAAAAAAAAAAGAAAAGAAAATAAACCTCGGGACACTAAAATCACTAAGCCAATGGGAAAAGTCAAGCCGGGAGCTGCATCAGGTAAAACTGCCTCCCATTTTATTTCTAAATGAGATAGCTGCAAAGATTAAAAAAAAAAAAAAAAGCTACATACTGGCCTGGCACGGTGGCTCATGCCTGTAATCCCAGCACTCTGGGAGGCTGAGGAGGGCGGATCACGAAGTGGGGAGATCGAGACCCTCCTGGCTAACACAAGTGAAACCCCGTCTGTACTAGAAATATAAAAAATTAGCCAGACATGGTGGCAGGTGCCTGTAGTCCCAGCTACTCGGGAGGCTGAGGCAGGAGAATGGCGGGAACCCGGGAGGCGGAGCTTGCAGCCAGCCGAGGCGGCAGCACCACTGCACTCCAGCCTAGGCGACAGAGCTAGACTTCGTCTCAAAAAAAAAAAAAAAAAAAAAAAAAGGCTACATACTTCCCTAACAATTTGCCAACGAGGAAATTCCTTGTGGCCCTCAACATCTTCACTATAAAACAGTTATGTTGAATTTCACCCTGGCTATGTACATTGATTGCTCATCTTCACAAGTACAGGAGAGACAGTCGTCCCAGTGGCCACCTGAGACAAACGCATATTGGATTGCTTCCCTCTTTTTTTTTTTGAGACAGGGTCTCCCTCTGTCACCCAGGCTGGGGTGTAGAGGTGCAATCTCAGCTCACTGCAACCTCTGCTTCCGGGATTCCAGCAATCCTCCCACCTCAGGCAGCTGGGACTACAGGCATATACCACCATGCCCAGCTAATTTTTTGTATTTTTAACAGAGACGGGGGTTCCATCATGTTACCCAGGCTGGTCTTGAACTCCTGGCCTCAAGTGATCCACCAGCCTCAGCCTCCCAAAGTGCTAGGATTACAGGCGTGAACCACTGCACCCAGCCCCTCTGCCCTATTTTTTTTATGTAAAAATGTATACTCACTGAGCCAAACTAAAACTTAGGTGACTATTTCTCTACTCTCCTGTCACATGTAAATTGTGTATTCAGTGAAAGGCTAATCAAAGACTCAAAAGAATGCAACTGTTTTTGTCTCTTATCTACCTATCACCTGGAACCTCCTCTTGTACCCTGCTTTGAGTTGTCCCGCCTCTCCAGACTGAACCAATGTGCATCTTACACATATTGATTGATGTCTCATGGCTCCCTAAAATGCATAAAAGCAAGCTGTACCCATGCCACCTCGGGCACATGTCATTAGGACCTCCTGAGGCTGTCATGGCCATATCCTTAACCTTGGCAAAATAAACTTTATAAATTGATTGAGACCTGTCTCAGATATTCGGGTTCACAGTAGGATCTGAAGTACAGGTTTTTCCAAAGCTCTTGGCAAAAACGTTTCACATTTGTCAATATGTAGCAGGTTGGCAGGTTTTCGTAATTATAAGAATGTCAAGCTTGAATAACGAGATTCAAAAGCTAGGATTATGTACAGAGCCCAGAGCTTGAGGTTGGCTACCCAAGAGGATAGATTCAGGTTGTCCTAAATATACACTCCAATTAGCAGCAGTTACAAATGGGTCTTTCTAAGGAATAAAGAAGAGGCAGTTCTGAAATTGTTTACCAAGAATTTATCACATTTATCACATAAGCTCGGTCGGGCACAGTGGTTCATGCCTGTAATCCCAGCACTTTGGGAGGCCGAGGCAGGCAGATCGTCTGAGATCAGGAGTTTGAGGCCAGACTGACCAACATGGCAAAACCCCGTAACTACTAAAAATATGAAAATCAGCCAGTTGCGGTGGCACGCGCCTGTAATCCCAGCTACTCAGAAGGCTGAGGCAGGAGAATTGCTTGAACCTGGGAGGCTCATAGTGAGCCAAGATCACGCCACTGCACTCCAGCCTGGGCGACAGAGCAACACTGTCTCAAAAAAACATAATAAAATAAAAATAGGGGCCGGCTGCAGTGGCTCATGGCTGCAATCCCAGCACTTTGGGAGGCCGAGGCGGGTGGATCACGAGGTCAGGAGTTCAAGACCAGCCTGCTCAACATGGTGAAACTCCGTTTCTACTAAAAAATACAAAAAGTAGTTGGGCGCAGTGGTGCACTCCTGTAGTCCCAGCTACTCGGGAGGCTGAGGCAAGGGAATCGCTTGAACCCAGGAAGCGGAGGTTGCAGTGAGATCACTCCAGCCTGAGCAACAGAGAGAGACTCCGTCTCAAAAAAAAAAAAAA
Source organism: Piliocolobus tephrosceles (assembly GCF_002776525.5). Lineage (NCBI taxonomy): Eukaryota > Metazoa > Chordata > Mammalia > Primates > Cercopithecidae > Piliocolobus > Piliocolobus tephrosceles. The sequence continues at coordinate 198,008,750 of NC_045434.1, read as the reverse complement.
AATTAGCTCTTAATTGGCCGTACATTATTCTTTGTATCACAAATTCCAGGAGCATGAAGATAGTGGGTGAGGCAGCTAGTCAGGAACAAAATGCCTTCAAACAGTTGCCCCAGAGCATGGGGTTTTGGGGAAGAGGGATGACTACAGTCCCACGCTTCTACATCTCTGGGCCTGATAAATGTTGCATGCCTCGCATAGCTCAGATGGCCCCGAGCTTTTTGTTTTTTTTTTTCTCTAGGGGTTTCTGCCAAGATGCTAACCCTTACATTTCAGGTGTATCAGAGAGGAGGAGCTGATGGGTGCTGAGTCCCAAGAGAAGCACCCTGTTTGCAGAGGGCTATGGATACCTCTCACCACATGGGGCAGGAAGAATGAAGGGAACAACTTAGTATCAGCAGAATCGTAAACTCCTTAGCTGGAAGCTACCTTAAGGAAGTGTTTCGCAGACTGTAGGTGGAGACCCATGAGTGAATTGTAAAATTTAATAGATCACAACTAGCATTAAAAGAAAAAGAAAATAGTAAATCTGAGTCCAAATCGCATATAGTAGGTTAAGTATTGTTTCATGGATCGTGTATATATATTCATGTATGTATGTGTGTGCTTGTGTGTACAGGGGTTGCAATATTAAATGTATTCTAAGCTGGACATGGTGGCTCATGTGTATAATCCCAGGACTTTGGGAGGCTGAGGCAGGCGGTTCACTTGAGGCCAGGAGTTTGAGACCAACCTGGCCATCATGGTGAAAACCCATCTCTACCAAAAAAATACATATATATACAAAAATTAGCCAGGCGTGGTGTTGCACACCTGTAGTCCCAGCTACTTGGGAGGCTGTGGCATGAGAATCACTTGAAACCCAGGAGGCAGAGATTGCAGTGAGCCAGGATAGTGCCACTGCACTCCAGCCTGGGTAACAGAGCAAGACTCTGTCTCAATAAAAATAAAAATAAAAATAAGATAAAATAAAATAAAAAGTATTCTAGATTGGGCGCAATTGCTCATGCCTGTAATCCTAGCACTTTGGGAGGCCGAGGCAGGCGGATCACAAGGTCAGGAGTTCAAGACCAGCCTGACCAACATGGTGAAACCCCGTCTCTACTGAAAACACAAAAATTAGTCAGGTGTGCTGGTGGGCACCTTGTAATCCCAGCTACTCAAGAGGCTGAGGCAGGAGAATTGCTTGAACCTTGCAGGTGAAGTTTGCAGTGAACCGAGATTGTGCCACTGTATGCCAGCCTGCTGGGTAACACAGCGAGACTCCCTCTCAAAAAAAAAAGTATTCTAATGCAGTTTGTAGTTAACAAAATCGAAACTATCTACTTTATAGATATGTAGGCTGCCAGTTTTTAAACTGGTCTGCAGAGCCGTAAGGAGAAAGTTATAGTTCAAACTTTCTCTGTAAAATAGAGCCACTAGTAGGACCTGTCTTTGTTAAGGATTGAGATGATACCATTAATCCTCATGCAAGTAATCGGCTCTGCTTTGATTTTTTTTTTTTTTTTTTAACTTTGGGGCTTCCCCCATTGGATTTAACTTGAATAAAAGAATCTACAGCCCCCCCCCCTCAAAAAAAAAGTGAAACCACTGATCTAGCCTAGTCCTTGTCCCTGTAAAAAAGTCTCAAGCCAGGCCAGGTGCAGTGGCTCATGCCTGTAATCCCAACACTTTAGGAGGCCAAGGCGGGCAGATCATGAGGTCAGGAGTTGGAGACCAGCCTGACCAACATGGTGAAACCCCGTCTCTACTAAAAATACAAAAAATTAGCTGGGCATGGTGACGGGCGCCTGTAATCCCAGCTACTAGAGAGGTTGAGGCAGGAGAATCACTTGAACCCAGGAGTTTGAGGTTGCAGTGAACCGAGATCACACCATTGCATTCCAGCCTGGGTGACAGAGTGAGACGCCATCTTAAAAAAAAAAAGGTCTAAAACCAGGAACTAACTAGCCCAAGATCCTCACACTCCCACACACCATAGTAAAGCCATGGCCCCGGCACTTTCCTACTCTGTCACACTGCCTCAGCCAGGGTGCTTGTAAAATTGCCCAACTTCTGTTGTAGTCAAGGAAACAAAGACCAGGTGAGGTTAGCCAGGTCGTCTGCAGTAGGAGAAGTGGTTTCCAGTGGACACTGGTAACGTGGAGGGAAAAGCTGCACCTGGGAAAAGGGTGTGAAACAACAGTCCTTATTAAGTTCAGTGTGTGTTCCTTCACCAAGACCCTCCTCAGTGCACATCCAGGCCAGGGGCTTCTGGCATTTTAAACGTGGGGGCTTTGGCTTCTGCAGCCAACCAGAGGGAGGTGGCAAAGCCTAACTGGTGGGACCCACCCAGGTAGTAGGGATTTGCCGAGCATCCGCCAGGTGCTCAGGGCTGGTTCAAGGCTCATACCCTGGGATTTCCCACTTTCTTTCTTTTGCTTTTCTTGCTTCTTGCTGTTTCTGCCCAGAATGTCCTTTTTTGGGGGGGTAGGGCAGAGTCTCACTCTATCACCCAGGTGGAAGTGCGATAGCGTGATCTCGGCTCACTGCACCCTCCGCCTCCTGGACTCAAGTCATCCTCCCACCTCAGCCTCCTGAGTAGCTGGGACTATAGGCGTATACCACCAGGCCCAGCTAATTTTTGTATTTTTGGTAGAGATGGGGTTTGGCCCTGTTGCCCAAGCTAGTCTCAAACTCCTAAGCTCAAGCTATCCTCCCACCTTGGCTTCCCAAAATGCTGGGCTCACAGGGTGGGCCACTGCACCTAGCCTGGAATGTTCTTTCTTGTCCAAATCATTTTTGGACTTATAAATGCATTTAATATGATATTGTATTTTATTTTTGAGACAGAGTTTCGCTCTTGTCACCCAGGCTAGAGTGCAATGGTGCTATCTCAGCTCACCGCAACCTCCGCCTCCTAGGTTCAAGCGATTCTCCTGCCTCAGCCTCCTGAGCAGCACACCCAGCTAATTTTGTATTTTTAGTAGAGACAGGGTATCTCCATGTTGGTCAGGCTGGTTTCAAACTCCTGACCTCAGGTGATACGCCTGCCTTGGCCTCCCAAAGTGCTGGTATTACAGGCATGAGCCACTGTGCCCGGCTATAGCATACATTTTAAAAGTGTTTTCTATGGCCAGGAGAATTGGAATATAAAAGTTACCCCTATGCCAACATCAAAACACGGCCACAGTCCTCCCCATTGTATATTTCTGACTCAATCATTTAAAAATAATTTTAGATGCCCTTTTTTTTTTTTTTTTTTTTTTTTTGAGACAGAGTCTCCCTCTGTTGCTCAGGCTGGCATGTGCAGTGGCGTGATCTTGGCTCACTGCAACCTCTACCTCCCAGGTTCAACTGATTCTCCAGCCTCAGCCTCTCGAGTAGCTGGGATTACAGGCGTGTGCCACCATGCCCAGCTAATTTTTTTTAAGTATTTTTTAGTAGAGACAAGGTTTTACCATGTTGACCAGGCTGGTCTCCAACTCCTTGACCTCAGGTGATCCACCCGCCTCAGCCTCCCAAAGTGCTAGGATTACAGGCATGAGCCACTGTGCCCAGCCTAATTTTTATATTTTTAGTAGAGACAGGATTTTGCCATGTTGGCCAGGTTGATCTGGAACCCCTGGCCTCAAGTGATCTGCCTGCCTCGGCCTCCCAAAGTGCTGGAATTATAGGCATGAGCCACCGCACCTGGACTAATATGATATTTTCTAATTTTAAAAAGACATGCTCGTTTTTAGAGAATTTGGAAAACATAAAAATCTAGAGAAAAATTATTGGCAATCCCACCATCCTAATATAATCAAAGACACCTGTCCTAGGTCAAATGTCCTACCTGGCTACACCCAACCCACCCTGAGCTCCTCTCTAATATATAAAATGAGTCAGGTTTTTTCTCTATAAGTATATTCATAGCTACAAATATCAGGATCATACCAGATACACATAATATTTAATATTCTTTTATTTAATATTCTTTTTTCACTGGGCATATTATGAACTAGAAGTATAGCATACTTTTTTTTTTTTTTTTGAGATGGAGTTTGCTCTTGTAGCCCAGGCTGGAGTGCAATGGTGCGATCTCAGCTCACCGAAACCTCCACCTCCCAGGTTCAAGGGATTCTCCTGCCTCAGCCTCCCGAGTAGCTGGGATTACAGCCATGCGCCATCACGCCCGGCTAATTTTGTATTTTTAGTGGAGATGGGTTTCTCCATGTTGGTCAGGCTGGTCTCGAACTCCCGACCTCAGGTGATCCGCCCACCTTGGCCTCCCAAAGTGCTGGGATTACAGGCATGAGCCACCGTGCCTGGCTATAGCATACATTTTAAAAGTGTTTTCTACGGCCAGGAAAATTGGAAAATAAATAGAAGTTACCCCTATGCCAACAACAAAACACGGCCACAGTCCTCCCCATTGTATATTTCTTACCCAGTCTTTTAAAAATAATTTTAGATGTCTTTTTTTTTTCTTGAGACAGAGTTGTCTGTTGTCCAGGCTGGAGTGCAGTGGCATGATCTCCTGACCTCAGGTGATCTACCCACCTTGGCCTCCCAAAGTGCTAGGATTATAAGCGTGAGCCACCATGCCCAGTCTAATTTTTGTATTTTTAGTAGAGACAGGGTTTTGCCATGTTGGCCAGGTTGGTCTGGAAATCTTGGCCTCAACTGAGATGCCCACCTTGGCCTCCCAAAGTGCTGGAATGACAGGCATGAGCCACAACACCCAGCCAGATGCTTCTATTTACTTAAACTCTAACCTCTGTAGGTCAAATGGTAGTGATGGCACCTACCCTCACAGGGTTTTTGTGAGGATTAAATGAGACAAGTGAAACACAGGCCCTGTCCCAGTGGAGATCATGGCATATGAGCAGGGGTCGGGGGTGCGAGCCAGGGGACACTCAGGCAGTGATAAAATGAGGTGACTGGTGACACAGAGATGGGAGCTGTGCAGTGTAGCAATGGTCAGCAGTATCCTGCAGCCAGCTTCTCAGCCACAGACATACTTAACTGTGAGACCTGGGCACGTGAGTTCACCTCCATCAGCCTCCATTTCCTCTTCTGTAAAATGGGCATGGATTGAATAACATTATACAGGTAGAGGACTTAGCTCATGCCTGGCATGCCACAAGGGCTCCATCAATGAGTTTTCAGTGTTTCATCAAATCTTAGATACTTGTAACTGTAGGATGCACCACCACCTATTAAACCACCACTACATTCATTGTAAGACGTATCCGACTTCAGAGAGGTCAAAATGCAGGGGAAAAGAGTCTTAAATTTCACTATATCCAGTGTCGTTATTCAGCGGGGTCTGGGACACTGAGGTAGGGCTCCTGAGCTAGTCCAGCGACACACTCATCCGTCTCTCTCTCTGGCCTTCCCTTCGTTTTCTGAGCCTTCCACTAGGTGGCACCCGGGCCTGGGTGGCTGCCGCGGAGCTGATGCCCTGAGGTCAGTCCTGCCCCTCCGGCTCCTCCATGCTCTTTCTTCCCCTTTCCCTTTTCCTCCTCCCCATCTTTTCTCCTGGAAGTGGGAGGCTCTGATTCAGTGCTCAGAGGTTCCCTGTAGGATTGCAGAACTTGAAGAACCGCTACAGGGCTCCTGCTGTCCTCTGGCCCCAGCTCATCCCAAGTGGGAATTCCTTCCCAGCAAGTCAGTGGCAGGAAACTCCCTACTTCGTGAGGATCCGGTTCCATCCTGGTCATGCACTTGGGCTCTGAAGGTGCTCCCCCAAGGGTCCTAGGGAACCCACTTTCTAGTCCTTCAACAGCAGGCGACTTGGGCCTTTGTCTACTTTGTGTATTGGGGAAGTCCCAAGACCTGGCACAGGTGAGGCATTCGTTTGGTGAGTGAATGAATGAAAGTCAATGAACAAACTCAGTTGTTCTGTGCATCTGTTTCATTACCTGTGAAATTGGGTTAATAATAGTATTTACCTCATAATGCTGTGAGGATTAGATGAGACAGGACCTCTAACCAGGCTTAGTGCCATGCCTGGTACATAGTAAATCCTCAACAAATACTGTTTTTCTCTTTAATAGCTACGGATAGAGCTACTTTTTTTTTTTTTTTTTTTTTTTTTTTTTTTTTTTTTTGTGGAGTTTTGCTCTTGTTGCCCAGGCTAGAATGCAATGACATGATATTGGGTCACCACAACCTCTACCTCCCAGGTTTGAGTGATTCTCCTGCCTCAGCCTCCCGAATAGCTGGGATTACAGGCATGCGCCACCATGCCCAGCTAATTTTTGTACTTTTAGTAGAGACGGGGTTTCTCTACTACATCCCGTTGATCAGGCTGGTCTCGAACTCCCAACTTCAGGTGATCCGCCAGCCTCAGCCTCCCAAAGTGCTGGGATTACAGGTGTGAGCCACCGTGCCTGACTGCCGTAGCTCTGCTCTTATTATCTGAAAGATCTGTTTTAAAGCAAAGTGATTCTGATTTTTTTTTTTTTTTTTTTTTTTAAAGACAGGGTCTCATACTGTCGCCCAGGCTTGGAGTGCACTGGCATGATCACAGTTCACTGCAGCCTTGACCTCCTGGGCTCAGGCAATCCTCCCACCTTAGCCCCCCAAGTAGCTGGGACTACAGATGCGTGAAACCATGGCTGGCTAATTAAAAAAAAAATTTTTGTAGAGACTGGGTTTTGTCATTGACCCAGGCTGGTCTTGAACTTCTGGGCTCAAGCGATCCATCTGCCTTGGCCTACCCAAAGTGCTGGAATTATAGGCGTGAGCCACAGTGCCCGGCCTGATTCTAATTCTTAAAACTTTCATACAGGCTGGGTGCGGTGGCTCCGGCCTGTAATTCCAGCACTGAGCCCTTACTGCATCTCATTAATTCTTCCACCTGTGTTCCTGGGCATTCTTCTCCCATTTTATAGATGAAGGAACCAAAGCCCACAAAGGTCACATAGGCCGGGCACGGTGGCTCACGCCTGTAATCCTAGCACTTTGGGAGGCCAAGGCAGGCAGGCCGCTTGAGCCCAGGAGTTTGAGGCCAGCCTTGGTAACATGGAGAAACCCTATCTCTACAAAAAAATTAGCCAGGCGTGATGGCACGCACCTGTAGTCCCAGCTACCCTGGGAGCTGAGGCAGGAGGATCTTTTGAGCCTGGGAGGCAGAATCTGTCTCAAAAAAAAAAAAAACAAGTCACATAGCTGGAGAGCAATAGAACCAGAATTTAGATCTTGTCTATCTGACTCCAGAACCCATCCCTTCACCTCTAAGCCTTGTTTTCCTCACACTCTAGATCAGGGGTCCCCAACCCCCAGGCCACAGTACTGGTACCAGTCAGTTAGTAGAGATGGGGTTTCACCATGTTGACCAGGCTGGTCTCGAACTCCTGACCTCGTGATCCACCTGCCTCAGCCTCCCAAAGTGGTAGCATTACAGGCGTGAATCACTGTGCCCGGCCTTTTTTTTTTTTTTTTTTTTTTTGAGATGAAGTCTCACTCTGTCGCCCAGGCTGGAGTGCAGTGACGCAATCTCGGCTCACTGCAAGCCAGGCGTGGTGGCGGGCGCCTGTAGTCCCAGCTACTCAGGAGGCTGAGGCAGAAGAATCGCTTAAGCCCGGGAGGCGGAGGTTGCAGTGAGCCAAGATCGAGCCACTGCACTCCAGTCTGGGTGACAGAGTCAGACTTCCATTCAAAAAAAAAGATACTCATAGGAGCATGAACTCTACTGTGAACTGCGCATCTGAGAGATCTAGGTTTTGTGCTCCTTATTAGAATCTACTGACTGCTGATCTGAGGTGGGACAGTTTCATCCCAAAACCATGCTCCCCATGCCCGTGGAAAAATTGTCTTCCATGAAACTGGTCCCTGGTGCCAAAAAGTTTGGGGACTGATGCTCTAGAGGATGTTCTGGGGCCTGTGGGGAATTTTCTGTTCGTGACCCTTCCACATACTACCCCGATGTCGTGGCTATTACATGGCTTCCCGACATATGTTCCCCGCCTCTCCCACCATCAGAGCCGTACTGGGCTCTACTGGCATTCTATGCCAGTGGGAGGGGTTGGTAGCACTCTTCCAGGGTGGGCTCTGATGACCCTGGAGGAGAAGCCATATGCATCCAATCTCTGTAGGCACAGAAATGAACACTACCTCAGTCACAGCCAAGGATTTGCCAAGAGAAGTCAGTGGAGCTTTTTGAGGGAGAGAAGCTGCTTTTAATTTCTACAGGAGTACCGGAAGAGATACTCTCTTTCCCGGGACAGTGTGTTGAGGGGACATGAGATGCAGTAGCTCTTATTCCCAACAGGGGATTCCTTTTGACAATGAAGTCAACATACAGAGGAAGGCAGAGCCCAGGGACTTCATGAAGAAACAGAACCTAGGCCAGGCACAGTGGTTCACACCTGCAATCCCAGCACTTTGGGAGGTCGAGGTGGGAGGATCATTTGAGCTTATGTGTTGAAGACAAGCCCGGGCAACATTGTGAGACCTCTACTAAAAAAAAAAAAAAATCTTTATTAGCCGGGTGTATTGGCCCACACCTATGGTCCCAGCTACTTGGGAGGCTGAGGTGGGTGGATCACTTTAGCCCAGGAGAATTGCTTGAATAGAGGCTGCAATGAGCCGTGATTGCACCACTGCACTCCAGCCTGGGCAACAGAAAGAGACCCTGTACTCCAAAGCAAGAAAAAAAGAAAACAGTGAAAGAAGAAATAGAACCTAGCCTGGGGTGTTACGAGTTACTAACTGATGTGTAACAAATCACCCCCAATTTAGCAGCTTAAAACATGTATTGGGCCAGGCGCGGTGGCTCACACCTGTAATCCCAGCACTTTGGGAGGCCGAGGCAGGCGAATCACGAGGTTAAGAGTTCAAGACCAGCCTTGCCAACATGGTGAAACCCCGTCTCTACTAAGAATACAAAAATTAGCCGAGTGTGGTGGCAGCCGCCTGTAATTCCAGCTACTCAGGAGGCTGAGGCAGGAGAATCGCTTGAACCTGGGAGACAGAGGTTGCAAGGAGCCAAGATCGGGTCACTGCACTCCAGCCTGGGCGACAGAGCAAGACTCTGTCTTGAAAAAAAAAAAAAAGCCAACAATAGCAAAAAACATTTATCATCTCTCTGAGTTGCCAGAGTTGAGGGTTGGAAATTGGAAGAGATCTCAATTAGTGGTTCTGGCTCAGGGTCTCTAACGTGTTTATAGGAAGATGTTGGTGAGGGGTACAGTTATCCACTTCCAAGATGGGGCTGGAGGATCCCCTTCCAAGATGGGGCACTCTTGTGGCAATTGGCAAGAGGTCTCAGTGCCTCACCAAGTGGGCTCTCCATAGCAGCTAGCTTTCCCCAGAGCGATGATGACGATGATGTGTGTGTGTGTGTGTGTTATTTTCCTCATCTTATCCTCCAGATCTGCCTTGTCTGACCATGCTCCTTGTATGGGCAGTGGTGGGAGCTGGGCCCAGGCTCTAGAGGAGGAAGGGTGGACCCTTCTCACCTTCTCAGTCTTTGGTCCTATTTTTTTTTCTTTTTTTTGAGTCGGGGTCTCACTTTGTCACCCAGGCTGGAGTGCAGGGGTACCATCATGGCTAACTTGCAGCCTCAACCTCTCAGGCTCAGATGATCCTCTCACTTCAGCGTCTCGAGTAGTTGGGACTACAGGCTCACACCACCATACCCGGCTAATTTTTTGTATTTTTAATAGAGATGGGGTTTCGCCATGTTGCCCAGGCTGGTCTCGAACTCCTGGGCTCGAGCAATCCTCCTGCCTCAGTCTCCCAAAGTGCTGGGATTATAGGCACCTGCCGCCACACCTGGTTGATTTTTTTTTTTTTTTTTTTGAGATGTTGTCTCGCTCCATCGCCCAGGCTGGAGTGGCAGTGGCGCAATCTCGGCTCACTGCAAGCTCTGCCTCCTGGGTTCACGCCATTCTCCTGCCTCAGCCTCCCAAGTAGCTGGGACTACAGGCACCCGCCACCACGCCCGGCCAATTTTTTGTATTTTTAGTAGAGACGGGGTTTCACTGTGTTAGCCAGGATGGTCTCGATCTCCTGACCTCGTGATCCACCTGCTCGGCCTTCCAAAGTGCTGGGATTACAGGCATGAGCCACTGCGCCCGGCCTAATTTTTGTATTTTTAGTAGAGACGGGGCTCCACCATGTTGGCCAGGCTGGTCTTGAACTCTTAATCTCGTGATTCACCTGCCTTGGCCTCCCAAAGTGCTGGAATTACAAGCATGAGCCACCGTGCTCGGCCTTGGTCCTTTATACTACAAGCCTGGACAACATGGTGAGTACACACTACTGTCCCGTGGCCACCGGTGATGCTGGGTACATGAAAACCACATTGTTCTGTGGACTCTGACCATGGCACTCATCCTTCCACTGGCCACTCCTGCTAAGACACGGCTTTTCCATCCTGTAATTGCCCTTAAACATTGGGCAACAATTTCCAGTTCTCTCTGGGTCAGTCGCTGTGGGGGAAGGAAGACAGAGGAATCATGTGGCCAGGTGGGAAGGGCTCTGGGCCAGCTTCCACCCAGCCTTGCTGTGTGACCTTGAGGAAGTCCCTGCTCCTCTCTGGGCCTCAGTGTCCTCCCGTATGAATGCAGAAGGTTGTATTAACATGTCTGAGGATGCTTTGGGGTTTTTAGTTCACTTCTGTCCAGAGGAGATAATGAAATTTTAGGAGCAGCCTCACTTCTGACACACTGGGTCTTGCGTGATCATTCATACCCCAGCAGAGAAAAAGCTGCACACTTCATGCCCTTTGCCCTTCACCATCTCATCTGATCCTCCCAGCAGCCAGCAAGGACACGGGGCAAGGCACTGGGAGAAACAGAGGCTCACAGGAAAGACATCGTATGTGCAGAGAGCTGCGGGACAGACGTGGCCTCGCCAGCAGGACCCGTGATTAAACAGCAGCTGTGATTCACTGAGTGCTTTCTGCTTACTGTGTGCCAAGTACTTCACATGTGGCTGTTTTGTGTCATTCTCACATCAACCCTGATGGGTGGTTACTATAATTATCCCGTTTAACAGATAAAGAAAGTGAAGCCCAGAGGGGTGGAGTAACTAGTCCAGCAAAACTAAGCAGTGGAACCGAGACTGAAATTCAGCTTGAACATCTCAGCACTCATCTGTTTTCGATCACATAGCACTCCCTCCAGGCATTCACAGGAGCTCAAGGACAGGAGTAGAGAGGGGAAAACTAGGAGTCCGAAGACTTGAGGGGCCAGGCATGGTGGTGTGCACCTGTAATCCCAGCATTTTAGGAGGCTGAGGTGGGAGGATGGCTTGAGCCCGGAAGATCGAGGATGCAATGAGCCGTGATCATGCCACTGCACTCCAGCCTGGGCAACAGAGCAAGACTATGTCTTGGAGGTGGAAGAGGACCTTTAAAAAATAAAGAATAAAAAAGTACAAAACCAAAGACCTGGGTGGACGCGGTGGCTCACGCCTGTAATCTCACCACCTCAAGAGGCCGAGGCGAGTGGATCACCTGAGGTCAGGAGTTCGAGACCAGCCTGGCCAACATTGTGAAACCTCATCTCTACTAAAAATACCAAAATTAGTCAGGTGCAGTGGCAGGCGCAGTGGCAGGCGCCCATAATCCCAGCTACTCGGGAGGCTGAGGCAGGAGAATTGCTTGAACTCAGGAGGCAGAGGTTGCGGTGAGCCGAGATCACACCATTGCCATTGCACTCCAGCCTGAGCAACAAGAGCGAAATTGCATCTCAAAAAAAAAAAAAAAAAAAAAAAAAACTTAAGTTCATGAGCAAACTCTGAACACACTAATTCTAAGGCCAGGGTAAATCTTTCATCTCACTCAGCCTCAGTTTCCTTATCTGTAAAATGGGGATCATAATTTGTCACCCAAATTGTGAGGATTGGGTAAAAACATTTTTAATAAGGGCATGTATGTGAGCATCCTCCATGTATAGCAAAGAAGTTGTCTAAATGTAAGAGGTTGTTGTTTTTCTTAATCTCAGAGCAGGAGCCAGGGCAGGAAGTAGGCAGGCTGATTAGGGCGCCCAAGTGTCCCTGCCCAAGAGTGACTGCTTCCGTCCCTGGTGTTCATCAAGTCCCCAGGAAAGGAGGAGGGCAGGCTGGAGGAAAGGGCAAAGCTCTAGGTCCTTATCTAGAACTTTGCCTCCATGCAAGAGCCCTCCAGGGGAAGAGAAGTTCTGGACTATCACCACTGAGCTCCAAGCATTCCAGAGGACTCGGCGGGGAGGAGGTCTGTCAGCGCCTGGCCCAGCAGCAGCTGGGGAGACGCCTGGATGAGTAGGTCATATCCTCCCCCTCAGCCTGTGTCATGGCGCTGTCCTGGCCTCATGGTCCAGGACCCAGCCCCCATAGCCTGTCCTACCAAGGGGAACACCAGACTGCAGCACTGCGATGCGCAAATGCCAAACACTCCCGAGGGGCAGATTTGGCGAGTGACTGGAACTGGAGTCAGGAGGCGCAGGCTCTTGTTCTGGTTTTGTCCCTTCTCCTCTCTGGGCATCAGTGTCCCTACTGTGGAGCAAGGGACATTCCCTCGAGGGCATTTACATACCGTGGTTCTGGCATACCACTTGCTACCCTGCCACAAAGTGTTCCTTGTGCCTTCTTCCTGGGCTGCTGGAGAAACAGCTCATGCCACATGTGCTGCCCTCTCTGGGTGTGGTCAACAGCACTCCAGCCCAGGACACTCAAGTGTGACAGCCAGATGACACTCAAGTCATCTGTGTCATTTTCTGTTTCTGGTACTTCCTGAATTCCAGTTCTTTCTTGTTCCCAATTAGATGGAGAGCTCCCTGAGGACAAGCAACTGGGGCCTCCTTACCCCTGTGCTTCCCCAAGAGCTAGTCTAGGGCTTAGCACAGAGTAGAACCTCAGGGCCAGTTAGCAGCTGTGCTGTTGGGCCATCCTTAAGGCCCTTGATGAACATGCCCTCCATCACCAGTGCCTGTTGTAGCGTTCTGGTCACACAGGGAGGAATCCCAGCTTCTGTTCCTGGTTCTGCTCAACTCTCAGTCTGGAGGACTTTAGGCAAGGCTCTGTCAAAGGCATCTGATGGGTTTTCAAACTGTGCCAGGTAGAGACCAGGTGTGAACTGGATAATCCTCAGGGGCAGATGGGGTCTGGTACTCCAGCCCTCACCCTGCCACCCAGAGCTGCTCCATTCTTAGCTTTTACACACTGGGATTTCACAATAGTGACTTTACAGCTTCACGGAGGTAAAACTGACATACAAGAAACTGACATACTTATATAACAGACATATTGAGTATGTACAATACGAAACTTTTTTTTTTTTTTTTTTTTAGAGACAGAGAGTCACACTCTGTTGCCCAGGCTAGAGTGCACTGGCGCGATCTCTGCTCACTACAGCCTCTGGCTCCTGGGTTCAAGTGATTCTCCTGCCTCAGCCTCCAGAGTAGCTGGGATTACAGGCACCTGCCACCATGCCTGGCTAATTTCTTTGTTTCTTTGTTTGTTTGTTTTTGTTTTTTGGAGACAGTTTCGCTCTGTCGCCTAGGCTGGAGTGCAGTGGCACAATCTCAGCTCACTGCAACCTCCGCCTCCCTGTGTGTCCAGAAGTGGTTCCTTCTGGTGGGTTCTTGGTCTCGCTCACTTCAAGAATGAAGCTGCAGACCCTCAGGGTGAATGTTATAGTTCTTAAAGATGGTGTGTCCAGAGTTTCTTCCTTCAGATGTTCAGATGTGCCCAGAGTTTCTTCCTTCCAGTGGGTTCGTGGTCTTGCTGACTTCAGGAGTGAAGCCACAGACCTTCGCAGTGAGTGATGCAGCTCTCAAAGGTGGCTTGTCCTGAATTGTTTGTTCCTCCCAGTGGGTTCGTGGTCTTGCTGACTTCACGAGCGAAGCTACAGACCTTCACAGGGAGTGTTACAGCTCTTAAAGGTAGTGCAGACCCAAAGAGGGAGCAGCAGCAAGATTTATTGCAAAAAGCAAAATAACATACCCACCACTGCACGGCAGCAAACCCAACGAGGTTGCTGCTGCTGGCTCGGGTGGCCAGCTTTTATTCCCTTATTTGGCTCCACCCATCTCCTGCTGATTGGTCCATTTTACAGAGTGCTGATTGGTCCATTTTTACAGAGTGCTGATTGGTGTGTTTACAAACCTTTAGCTAGACACAGAGTGCTGATTGGTGTGTTTACCATCCTTTAGCTAGACAGAAAAGTTCTCCAAGTCCCCACCTGACCCAGAAGCCCAGGCAGCTTCACCTCTCACCCGGTTCAAGTGATTCTCTTGCTTCAGCCTCCTGAGTAGCTGGGACTAGACTGCCACCATGCCTGGCTAATTTTTTGTATTTTTAGGAGAGATGGGGTTTCACCATGTTAGCCAGGATGGTCTCGATCTCCTGACCTCGTGATCCACCCACCTCAGCCTCCCAAAATTTCTTTGTATTTTAGTAGAGACAGGGTTTCACCATGTTGACCAGGCTGGTCTCGAACTCCTGACCTCAAGTAATCTGCCCTCCTCAGCCTCCCAAAGAGCTGGGATTACAGGCATGAGCCACCGCACCTGGTTAATTTGATAAGTTTTGACACATAGATACACCAGTGAAACCATCAACACAACCATGATAGTGAGCACATCCTTCACCCTCAAAAGCTTCCTCATGGCCTGGAGCCACAGCTCACACCTGTAATCCCAGCACTTTGAGAGGCTGAGACAGGAGGATCATTTGAGTCTAGGAGTTTGAGACCAGCCTGGGCAACACGGCAAAACCTCGTCTCTACAAAAAATACAAAAACTAGCTTTGCGTGGTGGTGCGAATGTACTCATGTAGTTCCAGTTACCTGGGAGACTGAGGTGGAAGGATCATGAGGTGGAAGGATCACATGAGCCCAAGAGGTCGAGGCTAAGTGAGTCATAATTGCGCCACTGCACTCCAGCCAGGGTGACAGAGCAAGACCCTGTCTTACAAAAAAAAAAAAGTTGACTAGGCGCAGTGGCTCACACCTGTAATCCCAGCACTTTGGGAGGCCAAGGCAGGAGAATCGCTTGAACCTGGGAGGCGGAGGTTGCAGTGAGCTGAGATCATGCCTTTGCACCCTGGTCTGGGCAATAGAACAAGACTCTGTCTCAAAAAAAGATAAAAAATAAAAATAAAAAAGTTTCCTTATGCCCCTTTTTAATTCCTTTCTACCTCCCATTGCCCAGGAACCACGATGTGGCTCTGTCACTCTACATCAGTTTACATTTTCTAGAATGTTATGGAAATGGAATCACAGCATGCACTCTTCTTTGCCTGGCTTCCTTCACTCAGCATTATTAATTTGAGATTCACCTCCCTTGGCCCATGTATCAATAGTTCATTCCTTTTTAATGCTGAATGGTATTCTGTTGCTAGGATATACCACAGTTGGTTTCTCCATTGACCTGTGGGAGTTTGGGTTGTTTCCAGTTTTCGGCTACCGCAAATGCAACTGCTATGCACGTCTGTTCACATAAGATCTTTTGTTCCTTTTGAGACAGTCTCGCTTTGTCATCCAAGCTGGAGTGCAGTGGCATGATCTCGGTTCACTGCAACTTCTGCCTCCCGGGTTCAAGCAATTCTCCTGCCTCAGCCTCCCAAGTAGCTGGAATCACAGGCGTGTGCCACCACACCCAGCTAATTTTTGCAGTTTTAGTGGAGACAGGGTTTCAACCATGTTGGGCAGACTGGTCTCGAGCTCCTGACCTCAAGTGATCTGCCTGCCTTGGCCTCCCAAAGTGCTGAGATTACAGGCATGAGCCAACATACCCGGACCACACAAGATTTTTATCTGAAGAAGTTGCACTACTTGGGGGGAGGAAAAAAAAAAAAAAAAGGCTGGACAAGATGGTCCCTGAAGTCACAGGCTTTTAAGGGCCTGGAGACTGTAGTGGGCCAAGGTAGGGCACCGAGGAGTAAGGGAACTGCCATTTTGAGCCTCTACTGAATGCACCTGCCCACATTCATTGATGTAATCACACCCCAGCTGGGAAGCAGGTGCCATTGTTATTCCCAGGATACAGACAAAGCAGCTGAGGCACAGACGAGTGACTGTAACTGTCTCATGACACACACGGAGGCCACAGCAGAGCCATGATTCAGACCCAAGGTCTGGCTGCCTCCAGGCCCAGGCTCAGGACCACTGCACACTCGTCGTGAGAACCAGCACTGGTTCCTTGGCTTGCTTTGACCCCTTGTGTGGCTGAGGTTCATGCTTGTGGTGGTTCCCATGGTGCTGGGCCACGGGACGCACCTGGTCAAGACTTGGAAGCAGGATGGGGAGCTGGGGACAGAGGAGCAGCAGGAAGTGAGTCCGTCATGCAACTGAAGGGTATCTGGTTCCTGGCCAGACAGGGAATGGAAAGAGGGACCCCCCTTATTTTTATTTATTTATTTATTTTTGAGACAAGAGTCTCGCTCTGTTGCCCAGCCTGGAGTGCAGTAGCGCGATCTCAGCTCACTGCAATCTCTGCCTCCCGGGTTCAAGCAATTCTCCTGCCTCAGCCTCCCGAGTAGCTGGGACTACAGGTGCCCGCCACCATGCCTGGATAGTTTTTGTATTTTCAGTAGAGATGGGGTTTCACCATATTGGCCAGGCTGGTCTTGAACTCCTGACCTTGTGATCCACCTGCCTCAGCCTTCTAAAGTGCTGGGATTACAGGCATGAGCCACCACGCCCGGCCTCCCAAAGTGCTGGGATTATAGGCAGGAGCCACTGCACCCAGCTGAGTCTCCTTATTATGCAGGGATCTCTGGGCCTTTTGCTTAGTCTCTCCTATCACGTCCATGTGCCACAGTGAGGCAGGAATCATCATCTCCATTTCGTAGATGAGAAAAAGGGGGCTCAGGAGGTTTGGGGAGGATTCTGTCAGCTTCCAGTAACAGAAAAGTCAACTGAAAATGACTTACATGATGAAGACACTGATCTGACAAGGAAGTCAAAGTTTTAGGTCTGGGAACTTCTGGATTGTTAATCCAGGGGCTCCACGGGGAAGGGATTTCGAGACTCATGTTCTTTCCCTCCTGGTGAGCTCTATCCTTTGCGCATCAGCTCCTCCCTCCTTCTCATCCCCAGAACGGCTGTGCTGCAGCGGTTTCAGGGGCCACCGGCCCACAGTGGCATTCAGAAGCAAAGAGGATCCCCTCTTCCCTTGTCACCCCTTTTAAGACAGAAGACAACCCATCATTTCTTATTGGCCAGAATTGCCAATCACTTGGTAAGGAAATGAAACCACCTCGGGTGGCCCAGACCCACTGAGATCCACTTCCTGGGAAGAAGCTCTCCTAAGGGCCAGGGATGCTGAGAGGAAGACAAAGAGCATCCAGGTTTTGCCAGGCATAGCAGCTCACACTTGAGATCCCAGCTACTTAGGAGGTTGTGGCAGGAGGATCACTTGAGTCCAGGAAGGGGAGGCTGCACCCATCTACGGTTGTTGCACCCATCTACGGTTGTGCCACTGCACTCCAGCCTTGGTAACACAGCAAAACCCCATCCCTAAAAAAAAAAAAAAAAAAAAAAGGTGGGCACAGTGGCTAACGCCTATAATCCCAGCACTTTGGGAGACTGAGGCAGGTGGATCACCTGAGGTCAAGAGTTCGAGACCAGCCTGACCAACATGGTGAAACCCTGTCTCTACTAAAAATAAAAAAAAAAATTAGTTGGGTGTGGTGACAGGTGCCTGTAATCCCAGCTACTTGGGAGGCTGAAGCAGGAGAATTGCTTGAACCCGGGAGGTGGAGGTTGTCTTGAGCTGAGATTGTGCCACTGCACTCCAGCCTGGGAAACAAGAGCAAAATTCCATCTCAAAAAAAAAATAAAATTCCAGATTTTGCTAATAAGGAAGAAGGGGTCTGCCTCAGAGCAGAAGAGACTTGCTCAAGATGTCCAGGTGGTCAGAGGTGGATCTGTGGATCTGAGCCCTAAGACAGGCCTGGTCCTGTTATTCCCCTCTCTTTATTATCCCCATTTCTTTTTGTTTGTTTTCTGTTTTGTTTTGTTTTTGAGAAGGAGTCTCACTATGTCACCCAGGCTGGAATGCATTGGTGCAACCTCGGCTCACTGCAACCTCTGCCTCGCAGGTTCAAGCTATTCTCCTGCCTCAGCCTCCCAAGTAGCTGAGATTATAGGTGCCCACCACCATGCCTGGCTAATTTTTGTATTTTTAATAGAGACGGGGTTTCACCATGTTGGCCAGGCTGGTCTCAAACTCTTGACCTCAGGTGATCCGCCTACCTTGGCCTCCCAAAGTGCTGGGATTACAGGTGTGAGCCACTGCGCCCAGTCTATCATCCCCATTTCATAGAGGAGAAATTTGAGGCTCATATTATAGAATCTAGGAGCCTTCTTACCAATCCCAGGAGTCTGTGTAAATAATGTTAGTAATTCTCACACTGAACACTTTATGTGCCCCCACATATCATCCCATCACCTGTGAGGTCAGACGTTTTTTATTTATTTTTTATTTTATTTTATTTATTTATTTATTTAGAGACAGAATCTCACTCTGTCATCTAGGCTGGAGTTCAGTGGCTCACTGCAACCTTCACCTCCCAGGTTCAAGTGATTCTCCTGCCTCAGCCTCCTGAGTAGCTGGGATTACATGTGCCCGCCACCATGCTCGGCTAATTTTTGTTTTTTTCGTAGGGACGGGGCTTCACCATGTTGCCCAGGCTGGTCTCGAACTTCTGACCTCAAGTGATCTGCCCGCCTCAGCCTCCCAAAATGCTGAGATTACAGGCATGAGCACCGTGCCCAGCCATCAGATGCTATTCATATCTCCATTTTACAGAGGAAGACACAGAGACACAGAGAATAAGAAGCTTGCCTGAGGTTACACAGTCTGAAAGTGGTGGCGCTGGTATTTGAACCCTGCCTGGTATTCCAGGATCCCATCATGCCAGGTCAAGCGGGAAGCCCAGACTGGTGAGTCAAAGGACAGGTGGGGCAGCCCCCAGGCCAAACAGAGAGAGTTAAGCAGCAACAGGCGAAGGCCAGCTGTTTGAGAGGCCCACTGGCTGGGAATGGGGCTGGGGCCAGGCCAGCTGGCAGGCCCAGCTGAACCTGCAACATGAGCTCAGGAGCCATCACTACCCACCCACCGTGCCTCTCGAGTTCCCAGTCTCCTACTCAGCCCCCTCCAGGAGCCTGAAGTACAGATTCAGGTTTGATGGGCAACAAGTGCTCACAGGACAGCTCAGCAAACCACACACACTAACAGCCCAGAAGCACCTCAAAGAGTTTTTGGTCCAATGCTCCAAAAATGCTCATTTTCCAGACAGGGAAACTGAGACATGCATAAAATGTTTTGTTTTTGTCTGTCTTATTCACTGCTTCGTCCCATCGCCCAAAACAATGCTTGGCACGTAGTGGGTACTCGATAAATATTTGTAGAATGACTGACTGACTCACGAAATGAATGTGGTTTTTCCAAGGCACTTAGCATTGCACAGGGGCAAAGGCTCATACAATAGAAAGCTGGCTGTCAAGAACAAAGCCTCTTCTCCTCTAACCCCTCATGTCAAATGGGAAGACTGGGGGGTCAGAGTAAAGAGTCCACAATCAAGGATATACCCTCACAAGGAAAACAGGCTCTCGCAGGCACACAACGTTTAATCCATTTCCCCCAATACCTGGACACACACACACGCATGCCTCACTTTAGTTACAAGGGCAGCAGAACCTATTAGGCCTGCTTAGGCATAGATGGGGATGGGGGAATTTACTGGCAGGATCCCTGTGTAACCCAAGGGCAGGAAACTCAGCCAGTGTTCCTAAATGGGCCAGAAACAAATTCACAAAGTTTTTTTTTTTTTTTAATGACATTATGGGCAGGTGCGGTGGCTCATGCCTGTAATCCCAGCACTTTGGGAGGCCAAGGTGGGTGGATCACGAGGTCAGGAGTTCAAGACCAGCCTGGCCAAGATGGTGAAACCCAGTCTCTAATAAAAATACAAACATTGGCTTGGCGTGGTGGTGGGTGCCTGTAATCCCAGCTACTTGGGAGGCTGAGGCAGGGAATTGCTTGAACCCGGGAGGCAGAGGAGTGAGCCGAGATCACGCCACTGCATTCCAGCCTAGGTGACAGCATAAGACTCTGTCTCAAAAAAAAAAAAAAAAAAAAGACATTACAGGTTGGATGCGGTGGCTCACGCCTGTAATCCCAGCACTTTGGGAGGCCAAGGCAGGAGGATCACCTGAGGTCAGGAATTGGAGACCAGCCTGGCAAACATTGTGAAACCCCGTCTCTACTAAAATACAAAAATTAGCTGGGCGTGGTGGCAGGCGCCTGTAATCCTAGCTACTTGGTAGACTGAGACAGGAGAATCACTTGAACCCAGGAGGTGGAGATTGCAGTGAGCCGAGATTGCACCACTGCACTCCAGCCTGGGTGACAGAGCAAGACTCCATTTCAAAAAAAAAAAAAAAAGAAAAAGAAAAAGAAAAAAAAAAAAAGACATTACCCACCATCACCCCATCCCTCTGGTCTGCATATCCACTTTCTTCTTCTCCTCTTCCCTGCTCAGAACTTTCTCCCAGCCCCTGGCTGTCCCAGGCCCAGGCCCAGGCCCAGCTTTACAGGTCCTCTTGGTTCAAACACCCAACAGAGACTGGGTATCTGGGTCTCAATCACACATTCTCAGCAGAGGGAACCTGACTGGCTGGTTGGTGTTGGGGGCTGTCAGGGTCTAGGGGCCACCACCCACCACTCAGGGCTGTGGGGGCAGACTCAGAGAGGGGTGTGGTTGTGGAGGGTGGGAAGAAATGAGGCCTGCCCAGGCCCAGCAGCTAGTCTAATGCCTTCCAACCCCCATCTTCCCAGACAAGAGGTCTTGAATCTCTCCCAGGTTGGGGCTGTTAGGCTACCCACACAAACACTGTGTCATCCATTGTCCCTCATTATTCATTATTGTTAGAGGGCTCTTAAGTCATCCTTTCTCCATCTGAACTAGCCGTTGCTCATCTGCTCACGTCTCTGTCTGGCTGCAGCAGTTATGCCAGTTTCAGTCAGTACAAACCAATCATTCCCTGGGTTTGCTTCTTTGGCTGCTATAAACAACTTTTTTTTTTTTTTTTTTTTTTTTTGAGACAGGGTCTCGCTTTGTCACCCAGGCTGGAGCACAGTGGTTTGATCTCAGCTCACTGCAGCCTCGACCCTCGACCTCCCCAGGCTCAGGTAGGTGGTCCTCCCACTTCAGTCTCCCAAGTGGCTGGAACTACAGCCACGTGCCACCATGCCCAGATAATTTTTAATTTTTTTTGTAGAGACCAGTCTCACTATTTTGCCCAGGCTGGTCTTGAACTCCCAGGCTCAAGTAAGTCTCCCGCCTCCGCCTCCTAAAGTGCTGGGATTACAGGCGTGAGCCACCGCACCGGCCTAGAAACAATTTTTAAACCTTGTAAATCCAAATCCCATAAAAGAGAGGAACTGGTTGGTTCTCCCACTCACCAATTTGTCAGGACTGCCCCTGTTGGGCAGAGCTTTCGCACCACCGCCCCGCCCCCCATTCACACCAGCCTATAAAGTGGCTGCCTGAGCTCCAGGGACCCGCCCATTCCTGGCTAGCGGCTGCTGGGGACCCTTTGGGCTTTGGTTTTTGCACACGTTTTCATTGCTTACCCTGATTTTTCTCTGGGCTGGTGCCAGTTTCGTGTGCTCCTACTCCCGCCCCAATTCTTTGTTCATTGTGTACTGAGGCTTATTCTTCTCCTTCCTGTGGCTTCCCCACCTTTTTCCTGCCGCTTGCTCATTTTGGACACATCTCTAAGTGATGACCACCTACGGCACTTTGGGCAAGTCCCTTAGCCCCTTGGGCCTCCGTTTCCCCATGTGTATATTTGTGCTACTAATTCCCACTTCACAGGGTTGTGAAAGGAGTTAATGTATCTGCGAGCTCCTGCTACACAGCAAGCACTAAACAAACATCAGTGTCTGCCTTTCTGTTTGATTTCAGTCCTTACTTAAAGCTGTCAACGGACCAGAGGCGGAGCTGGACTAGGAGAGAAGAACCTGAGTTCCAGCCTCTGCTGCGCATCTAACTTGCTGTGTGACCCTGAGTAAGTCCCTTTCCCTCTCTGGGATTTAGTTTCCCCATCTGTCCAGTGAGGATTGAACAAGAGGAGCATTTCCCACATTGAAAAACTAAAAGCATGCCACACAGAGAAAGAATATCTTTGGAGCCAGGCGTGGTGGCTCACGCCTGCAATCCTAGCACTTTGGGAGGCCCAGGCAAGTGGATCACCTGAGGTCAGGAGTTTGAGACCAGCCTGGCCAACATGACGAACCCCATCTCTACTAAAAATACAAAAATTAGCCCAGTGTGGTGGCACGCGCCTGTAGTCCCAGCTACTAGGGAGGCTGAGGCAGGAGAATCGCTTGAACCCGGGAGGCAGAGGTTGCAGTGAGCTGAAATTGGGCCACTGCACTCCAGCCTGGGTGACAGAGTGAGACTCCATCTGGAAAAAAAAAAAAAAAATTTGGAGCCAGGCACGGTGGCTCACACCTGTAATCTTAGCACTTTGGGAGACCAAGGTGGGCAGATCACCTGAGCTCAGGAGTTCAAGACCATCCTGGGCAACATGGCGAAACCCTGTCTCTACTAAAAATACAAAAAGTTAGCTGGGTGTGCTGGTGGGAGCCCGTAATCCTGGCTGAGTACTCAGGAGGCTGAGGCTGGAGAATCACTTAAACCTGGGAGGCAGAGGTTGCAGTGAGCCCACATTGCGCCACTGCACTGCAGCCTGGGCGACAGAGCAAGACTGACAGAAAAAAAGAAGAATATCTTTGGCCAAACATTTTGGGAAAAGCCACTTAACAACTTTTAGGAGATTAAAGGCACTGAAACTGTGCTGTCCGATATGGTGGCCACAGCCACAGGGGGCTATTTAAATTAAACATAAATAAAATTTGAAATTCAGTTATTCCGTCTCACTAGCCACATTTCAAATGCTCAATAGACACACAGGGTTCATGGCTACAGTACAGCAGAGAACAGATAAGAGCATGGCCTTTAGCACAGAAAGCACCATTTCATGACACTGCAATCAGAGGAGGCCTGCTTCACTTTAATTCAGCATTTCCCAAACACATTGTGTGTGTGTGTGTGTGTGTGTGTGTGTGTGTGTGTGTGTGTGTGTGAGAGAGAGAGAGAGAGAGAGAGAGACACACAGGGTCTCATTCTGTCACCCAGGCTGGAATGCAACGGCACAAACACAGCTTGCTACAGCCTTGACTCCTGGGCTTGCTATAGCCTTGACTCATGGGCTCAAGCAATCCTCCTGCCTTAGCCTCCCAAGTAGCTGAGGCTGCAGGTGTGTGCCACCACACCTGGGTAATATTTTTCTATTTTTTTTTGTAGCGACAAGGTCTCACGGTCTTGCCCAGGCTGGTCTCAAACTCCTGGGCTCAAGCAATCCTGCCTGCCTCAGCCTCCTAGAGTGCTGGGATTACAAGCATGAACCACCACTGCTTTGCCATGTTTTAACATTTTTCTTGGCTGAAAGGACATTATATTTGTGGAAAGAGAATGACTTGCTGAGGCTAGAAGGCACTGGGAAGGAAAAGAGGCAGAGAACTTAATTGTTCAGGATTAAGAAGCAAGTAGAGGCCAGGAGCTGTGGCTCACACTTGTAATCTCAGCACTTTGGGAGGCCGAGACGGGTGGATCACGAAGTCAGGAGTTCGAGACCAGCCAGACCAACATGGTGAAACCCTGTCTCTACTAAAAATACAAAAATGAGCTGGGCCTGGTGGCAGGTGCCTGTAATCCCAGCTACTCAGGAGACTGAGGCAGGAGAATCGCTTTAACCTGGGAGACGGAGGTTGCCATGAGCTGAGATCATGCCATTGCATTACAGCCTGGGTGACAGAACGAGACTCCGTCTGAAAAAAAAAGAAAAAGTAAGTAGTATTTGGAGTGGGAGATGAGAGTGGGTTGAAAGTCGGAGAGGGTCTGGCAACCTGGTGGGCAGAGGGAGCCAGGAAAGGAAAGAGGACCAGCGGACCAGGATGGCTGAAGGACTCTTGAGAAGAATGAGCCTGATGTTCAGTTTTAAGTTGTCTGCACGTAGCTGCATTGCAGGGCAACTCCCCTCACCCATCATCTACGAATCAGTAAATGTCTACCACATCTTGACACATGGCCTTGGAGAAAATCAAGCAAAAAGGGCTATATGTTCCATCTCCACGCTGTCAGTGGGGGGGTGGGGGTGGGGGTGGGGGTGGGTGGGTGGAAGGGCCCTCAAGAGAGTTGACAGCTGAAGGAGATCAAGAATTCAGCTGCAGGCCGGATGCAGTGACTCACACCTGTAATCCCAGCGCTTTGGGAGGCTGAGGTGGGTGAATCACGAGGTCAAGAGATTGAGACCAGTCTGGTCAACATGGTGAAACCTCATCTCTACTAAAAATACAAAAAAAAAAAAAAAAGCTGGGTGTGGTGGCGGGCGCCTGTAATCCCAGCTACTCGAGAGATTGAGGCAGGAGAATCGCTTGAACCTAGGAGGCAGAGGTTGCAGTGAGCCGAGACTGTGCCACCGCACTCCAGCCTGGGCAACAGAGTGAGACTTCGTCTCAAAAAAAAAGAAAAAAAGAAAATGGAATTCAGCTGCAGTCGGTTATACAGAAGGAAGAGAGGTAGAGGCTGGCTAGGAGAATTGGACCCCCTCCCCCAAAAGTTCCCAAAGAGATTGGGAGGTGTGGTGGTTATAAAACATGGCCCCACAATTCTTTGACATTTCTCTCATTAAGATGTGGGGTTTTGTTTTTCCTTTTTCTTTTTGAGACAGGTTCTTTCTTTGTCACCCAGGCTGGAGTGCATAACCATGGCTCACTGCTGCCTCAACTTCTCGGACTCAAGCGGTCTTCCCACCTCAGCATCCCAAGTAGTTGAGACTACAGGCATGCACCACCATCCTTGGCTAATTTTGAAAAAATTTTTTGTGTCCAGGCATGGTGGCTCATGCCTATAATCCCAGCACTTTGGGAGGTCAAGGTGGGTGGATCACAAGGTCAGGAGTTTGAGACCAGCCTGGCCAATATGGTGAAACCCCGTCTCTACTAAAAAACATACAAAAAAATTAGCCGGGCGTGGTGGCACATGCCTGTAATCCCAGCTACTCGGGAGGCTGAGGCAGGAGAATTGCTTGAATCTGGGAGGCAGAAGTTGCAGTGAGCCAAAATCGCACTACTGCACTCCAGCCTGGGTGACAGAGCGAGACTCCGTCTCAAAAAAAAAAAAAAAAAAAAATACTTAAAATTTTTTTGGGCCGGGTGCGGTGGCTCAAGCCTGTAATCCCAGCACTTTGGGAGGCCGAGACGGGCGGATCACGAGGTCAGGAGATCGAGACCATCCTGGCTAACACGGTGAAACCCCATCTCTACTAAAAATACCAAAAAAAAAAAAAATAAAAAAACTAGCCGGGCGAGGTGGCGGGCACCTGTAGTCCCAGCTACTCAGGAGGCTGAGGCAGGAGAATGGCCTAAACCCAGGAGGCGGAGCTTGCAGTGAGCTGAGATCTGGCCACTGCACTCCAGTCGGGGCCACAGAGCGAGACTCCGCCTCAAAAAAAAAAAAAAAAAAAAAAAAAAAAAATTTTTTTGTAGAGATGAGGTCTCACTATGTCACCTAGGCTGCTCTTGAATTCCTGGGCTCAAGTGATCCTCCTGTCTCAGCCTCCTGAAATGCTGGGATTACAGATGTGAGCCCCTGTGCCCGGCTTAGATATGGCCTTTTGTATGTCATCCCCTTGAATATGGGCTCTGTGACTATTTGACTAATGGAGTATGATGGAAGTGACCCAAATCTTAAGAAACTGGTTGGTTTCACTTCCTATTTCTTGGGACACTTATTCTTGGAATCCAGTTGCTAAACTGTGCCCAGGCCACATTAAGACGCCATATGTAGGTGTTCTGGCCAATAGCCCCAACTGAGTTCCCAGTTGATAACCAGTGTTAATTGCCAGACATGTGAGTAAGAAAGCCTCTAGATCACTCCAACCCCATTAGCCATCTGCTTGCAACCACATGAAAAATACTGTGGATCTGTGCACAGTCAACCTGTAGAACCATGAGAAGTAATGATAAAATTATATATATATATTATATATATTATATATAATATATATATATTTTTTTTCTTTTTTGAGACAGAGTCTTGCTCTGTCCCACATATTGGAGAGCAATAGCGCGATCTCGGCTTACTGCAACCTCCACCTCCCGGGTTCAAGTGATTCTCCTGCCTCAGCCTCCCAAATAGCTGGGATTACAGGTGCCCGCCACCACTCCCAGTTAATTTTCATATTTTTAGTAGAGACTGGGTTTCACCAGGTTGGTCAGGCTGGTCTCAAACTCCTGACCTCAGGTGATCCACCCGCCTTGGCCTCTCAAAGTGCTGGGATTACAGCATGAGCCACCACGCCCGGCCAAAATGATATTGCTTTAAGCCACTAAGTTTCAGTTGATTCATTTTGCTGCAACGGTTTTAACTGAAACAGCAGACAAGCCATGAAGCCCATTACACTGGGGTGAGATATTAGAGCCGATTTTTCATGAAATCTTAAAGCATAAAAGGGCCGCAGTGAGCTGTAACACTTGATAGATGACAGAGGTCAACATCTGGATGATCTTGATGTCAGATAAAGTTTCTGCTGTGACCTTGAGGTCCACGGACTGTCCAAATCAGAGAGAGAAAGATGTCAACTATGACTTGAAAATGTCTAGCTTAGGCAGCTTGTCCTCTGTGACAGCATGAGTTGAAACTGGAGGAGACAAAGAGGAAGAACAGATTTGGAGGGAAATGACAAGACCAATTAGAACACGCTGTTGCATTTGTTTTTTGGTTTTTTTTTTTTTTTTTTTGGTTGTTGTTTTTCTTTTCTTTTCTTTTTTGAGACAAGATCTCACTCTGTCACCCAGGCTGGAGTGCAGTGGCACGGTCATGACTCACTGCAGCCTCAACCACCTGGGTTCAAGCCATCCTCCCACCTCAGCTTCCTGAGTAGCTGGGACCACAGGCAAGCACCACCATGCCCAGCCAATTTTTGTATTTTTTGTAGAAATGTGATCTTGCTATGTTGCTTAGGCTGGTCTCAAACTCCTGGGCTCAAGCAGTGCTCCCACCTTGGCCTCCCAAAGTGCTGGGATTACAGGCATGAGTCACTATACCCGGTTACATTTGTAAAATGTTTTCTGTAAATGCCAGAGCCTGCTGATAGATAATAAAAAAGAAGAATTCTTGCTAGAAGTTTCAGCCCATGTTTTTTTTTTTTTTTTAAGACAGAGTTTCGCTCTTTCGCCTAGGCTGGAGTGCACTGGCGCAGTCTTGGCACACTGCAACCTCCGCCTTCTGGTTTCAAGCTATTCTCCTGCCTTAGCCTCCTGAATAGCTGGCATTACAGGCGCCTGCCACCATGCCCGGCTAATTTTTTTTTTTTTTTTGAGACGAATTTTTACTCTTGTTGCCTAGGCTGGAGTGCAATGGCACAATCTTGGCTCACTGTAACCTCCACCTCCTGGGTTCAAGTGATTCTCCTGCCTCAGGCTCCAGAGTAGCTGGGATGACAGGCATGCTCCACCATGTCCCACTAATTTTGTATTTTTACTAGAGACGGGGTTTCTCCATGTTGGTGAGGCTGGTCTCAAATTCCCGACGTCACGTGATCCACCCACCTCAGCCTTCCAAAATGCTGGGATTACAGGTGCGAATCACTATGCCCGGCCCTCTAATTTTTTTTTTTTTTTTTTTTTTTTTTTGAGACAGAGTCTCGCTCTGTCACCCAGGCTGGAATGCAGTGGCATGATCTCGGTTCACTACAACCTCCACCTCCCGGGTTCAAGCAATTCTTCTGCCTCAGCCTCCAGATTAGCTGGGACTACAGGCGTGTGCCACCACACCTGGCTAATTTTTGTATTTTTAGTAGAGATGGGGTTTCACTATATTGGCCAGGCTGGTCTCAAACTCCTGACCTCGTGATCCGCCCACCTCGGCCTCCCAAAGTGCTGGGATCACAGGTGTGAGCCACCATGCCCGGCCTCGGCTCCTGTTCTTAAAATAAAAGTTTTGAGTAGTCTGAATCCCAAGCTCCATTAATTCATATCCTCGTTCATGCATTCATGTATTCATTCAATTTGCCCACTTAGCCAGCCATTCAGCAGGTAGAGTTATACTTAAGAGCGAGACCCTAGAACCAGACTACCTGGGTTCAAAGTCCATCTCTACCTCTTACTAGCTGCGTGGCCCTGGGCAAGTGACATCATCTCAGTTTCTTTATCTCTAAAGTGGGGATGATAATAACAATACTAATATTATTGTAAAGATTAAAAGAATGAATACCTGGAAAATTCAGACCATTGGGTGTGGCGGCTCATACCTATAGTCTCAGCTACTTGGGAGGCTGAAGCAGGAAAATCGCTTAAGCCCAGGAATTCAAGGCTGCAGTGAGCTATGATTGTGTCACGGCACTCTGGCCTGGGTGACAGAGAGAGACCCTGTCTCTAAAAAACAAAATCAGGCCTGGCATAGTGGCTTACACCTATAATCCCAGCACTTTGGGAGGCCAAGGCAGGCAGATCACCTGAGGTCAGGAGTTAAAGAGCAGCCTGGCCAACCTGATGAAATCTCCTCTTTACTAAAAATACAAAAAGTAGCCGGGCATGGTGGCACATGCCTGTAATTCCAGCTACTCTGGAGGTTGAGGCAGGAGAATCGCTTGAATCCAGGAGGCAGAGGTTGCAGTGAGCCAAGATCGTGCCACTGCACTCCAGCCTGGGAGACAGATCGAGATTCTATTTCAAAAAGCAAAACAAAACAAAACAAAAATTCAGAGCAATGCTTGGAACATAAGAACCTATAGATACTACTTATTAATACTCAATACTTTTTTTTTTTCTTTTTGAGATGGAGTCTTGTTGCTTGGTCGTCCCGGCTGGAGTTGCAGTGGCGCAATCTTGGCTTACTGCAACCTCCCCTTCCGCTTCCCAGGTTCAAGGGATTCTCCTGCCTCAGCCTCCCAAGTAGCTGGGATTACAGGCAGGCGCCACCACTCCCAGCTAATTTTTGTAATTTTTTTTTTTTTTTTTTTTTTGAGATGGAGTCTCGCTCTGTCGCCCAGGCTAGAGTGCAGTGGCGCGATCTTGGCTCACTGCAACCTCCACCTCCCGGGTTCAAGCAGTTCTTTTCCTCAGACTCCCAAGTAGCTGGGACTACAGGCTCATACCACCATGCCCAGCTAATTTTTGTATTTTTATTAGAGATGGGGTTTCACCATGTTGGTCTGGCTGGTCTCGAATTTCAGACCTCATGATCCACCTGCCTAGGCCTCCCAAAGTGCTGGGATTACAGGCGTGAGCCACCGCGCCTGGCTAATTTTTGCAATTTTTTTAGTAGAGACGGGTTTCACCATGTTGGCCAGGCTGGTCTCAAACTCCTGACCTCAAGTGATCTGCCTGCCTCAGCCTCCCAAAGTGCTGGGAATATAGTTGTAAGCCACTGTGCCTCAATAAATAATTTTTTGAGCACCTACCATGTGCTGGCTGCATGCTGCACTGAGGATACAGTAGTGCGGAAGACAGAGAGAAGCCCTGCTCCATGACACTGACATTCCAGTCCTTATTCAGCACCAAGATCCTAGGTTTCCTCAGTTTTCTTTCGGATGTCTTGTCCCATTTGATTTTTAGAAAGACCCCATGAGGTTAGAGCAACAGTGACCTTATCCCCATTTGACAGAGGTAGAAACTGAGGCCCAGACAGGAGAACCGATGTCCTTTATGCACAGTGCCTCAGCCGGCTGCCATGAATATGTGTGTCTGTTTGACAAAGGCATGGGGATAGGAGTGGCTGGGAGGCTCCATGTCTCCCATCAGCCAGCTGTTCTTCCTCTGCCTGGAGCCCCTCCAGTGACTGAACTCTCAAATGTGGCTAACCTCTTGCCCCTGAGCGGGATCTCTGTAGCCCTCTCATGGCAGAGGTCCTGGAGGTGCGAAGTTGGGATACTGTGCCCAGGCTGCCCCTCTCCCCACTCGGTCTCCTACGTGCAGTGGAATTTTTCCGCTTAGTGTGACCACACACAAACTCCACCCAACATCATCTTCATGGATGCCTGAAATTCCACCATCCATGATTCATTCTTTTGGGTTGAGCAACTGCTCCCAGGAATGTCTTTGAAATTCCCTGAAATCAGTTGCTAACACCTTAGTGAGCTAAAAACTGGCCTTACAGATAATCATCTTCTTTCTGTAGATAACTCTGGCCCAGAAGGAGAAGTGACTTGCCTAAGGACACGTGACCTTGGGCAGGCAGTCAGTGGCAAGCCAGGGCCAGAGGCTGGCCTTGTTCACACTTTTTCCTGGGTCAGGAACCACATACGATGTTCTCCTGAATCACATCTACTTTGCAGCCTGCAGAGAGCCTCCCCACCCAGAGCCCACTTGACTCAGGCAATCCCTATGAGCTGGGCATGCGTCCCTCTCCCAGGCACAGGGGCTCTCATAGACGTGGGGATGCCACAGGGATCTAGCCCAAACATCCGTTGCTGGATCCCTGGAGTGAGGTTTCTGGTCTATCCAAAGTCTAGTTTAGCTCCTCCTTCCATTCTACTGGCAGCCCCAGATTCTTCCACTGCCTTTTTTTTTTTTTTTTTTCCCAGTAAGCCCAAGTTGGTTTTTCTTGCTTCTAAAGAACTCTAATTGAAATTCCCACTTTACAGATAAGGAGACTGAGGTGTGAAGAGGAGAAGTGAATACTAAGGTGGAGCCAGGCCTGCAACCCAGGTCTCCTATCTCCCGGCCCAAGCTTTTGCCTCCTACCACGTTGCCTATTGTGAGCAGTTGGGTCCCGAGGAAAAAGAAAAGCGGAGAGGAGTGTGAGTACATAAGCCTGAAGATACAGGGTATAGTGGTTCATTGACAGGTTTTGGAGTCAGCAGATCTGATCTTACACTTACCTGTTACGAAGATTTGGACAAGTAATTTCATCTCCTCAAAGCCTAACTTCCCAGCTATAACATAAGAAAAAGAGGACCTTCTTATAGTAGACACAGACCCACAGGAACAGAGTGGGTGAGTACAGCACTGGGTGGATTTTAGCCTTCACATACTCATCTATGGTTGGGTGCCTTTGTGCAGTGAACAGTCTGGGCAACAGTACATGACAGCCCTGGGAATAATGATAATACCTGCCTTATATGAATGTCATAAAAACTAAAGGAGATAAAGCATGTGAAGTTCTGAGCACAGTGCTTAACCATTTAATAAGTCTTCGATAAACAGTAGCTAAGTATTGTGACACCATTACCCCAGGCTCAGTCTGGAAGGCTCTAGAAGGCAGTCTGTGGTGAAATGCCAAGTCCCAAGCTCCCCACTTTCTCACCACCAACTCCCAAACCTCATAATCTTTCCTAGATGGCCTCAGTGTCCTGCCTCTCCCTCCAGAGTTCTCTGGGGTTGGCTGGACCACCAGGAACAGAGTCCTGGCATTTTTCTATCACATCACAGCTTTTGGTTTGGTAAAAGCCCCTGATATATCAGGGCCCAACTGGCAAGTCCCTCCTGACCCAAAGTTCTGAAGGCTCCAGAGTCAAGCCCTGGCCCCCAGCCTCCTCCCTCAGACCTGAGGCCGAGCATAGTCTATTCAGGGGCCCAGCTGCAGCAGGTCCTGAACCCTGCTATAGCAGCCCAAGTCTCCTCAGGCCTCCTCTTTCATTTCTGAGCAGGCCCAAGCACCCAGCACCAAGAATGGCTGGACTCAGGGACTCTGGGAGAGCCACGTGTGCCAGGCTAGTGCCTGCCAGCTCTTAGGCTGATCTTACAATGGCTCCATTCACCAGGGAGAGGAGCTGGCCTGCCTGGAGCCCACGGGGTGATGTTCCAGGCCCCAGGGGGGATGGGTGGGAGGTTAGAAACTAAGAAAGGGGTTGCTAAGGCTGGGAGGGGTGAAGGTGCCCAGCCTCCACCACTACCACCACCTTATGACAAGGTGACCACCTCACAACTGGGACCATAGGGGATCAGATTCTCTGGGGCCCAGTGGGGACCAGTAAGTGTGGGGGCAGATGGAGGGAAAGAGTTAGTCATGGGCGTTGGGGGGCAGGGAGGCTGGGCCCTTAGCCCACGCTCTTGCTGGCATCTGAAGGCCTGTAGCCAGGGGGTGACGTGGTCTTGATCCTTGAAGCAGCCCTTCCAGTAACAACTGGGGCATCCCAGCCAAGCAGCCTTTGCCTCTCCCCCTCCTCTCCATGCCTGCTGCCCCAGGTCTCCAGGATCTCTCAAAGAGACTTTCACCTACAAATCTCTCTGTCCTCATCATTTCTCCCTTCTTCACTCACAAAGCCCAAGTTGAGCCCAAACTGCTCTGTCCTCAAATTAAAGCCCTCACTGACTCCTCACTGCCTAAAAGACCTTCACCTCAGTGTTCAGGCTGCCGTCTTGCCCACTCAGCATCCACTCCTTTTCCATGCGAGCTCCAAATCTCTCTATTTCTAGGGAAGCACCTGGGTCCCCACTCTCAGTCCATATGTTTTGAGTAGAGCTCAGGCCTAGAATTAGACATGTGACCCCAACCTGATCAATCCGATTGTTCCACCCCCACTCCCATCAACTCTGTACAGCAATTGGTTTAGACATAGCCACATGACCTAAACCAGTCCAGTGAAATTCAAGTTCAGAACCTGTGTATAAATATCTGGAGAAATGGGCCGGGTGTGGTGGCTCATGCCTGTAATCTCAACACTTTGGGAGGCTGAGGCAGGCAGATTACCTGACATCAGGACTTTGAGACCAGCCTGGCCGACATGGTGAAACCCCATCTCTACTTAAAATACAAAAAATTACCTGGGCGTGGTGATACGCACCTGTAATCCCAATACTCAGGAGGCTGAGGCAGGAGAATTGCTTGAACCCGGGAGGCAGAGGTTGCAGTGAGCCGAGATCGCACCATTGCACTCCAGACTGGGGGACAAGAGCGAGACTTCATCTCAAAAAAATACAATAAAATAAATAAATAAATACATATCTGGAGAAATGAATCTTTCTTTCCCCTGGGCTTGGAGCCTCCATTTGGAAAGGCCCTGCTCCAGAGTGAAGCCAACACAAGGAGAAGCAGAGAGATGGCAAGGCTCAGTCTTTTTTTTTTTTTTTTTTTTTGGCGGGGGCTCACTCTTGTCACCTGGGCTAGAGTGCAGTGGCCAGATCTCAGCTCACTGCAAGCTCTGCCTCCCGGGTTTTTATGCCATTCTCCTACCTCAGCCTTCCAAATAGCTGGGACTACAGGCGCCTGCCACCTCGCCTGGCTAGTTTTTGTATTTTTTAGTAGAGACGGGGTTTCACTGTGTTAGCCAGGATGGTCTCGGTCTCCCGACCTCGTGATCCGCCCGTCTCGGCCTCCCAAAGTGCTGGGATTACAGGCTTGAGCCACCGCGCCTGGCCATAGGCCCAGTCTTGAAAGCATTATTTGAGCTATACCTGAAGCAAATACACTAATATACTCTATTGTTTTTTCTTTTTAAATTCCATCCTCAAAGGAGGTGAATGTTCAGTTTTTTGAGTCAATGGATTTTCTTTTTTTCTAAGCCTCTTGGAATTGTGTTTTCTGTCTCTTGCAACCCAGAAGTTCTGACCAATAGAAAGGCCCTCCTACTGTGACCTGGAACCACTTCTGCAGTCTCATCGGCCCTGCCTGGCGCATATGGAACTCTCCACTCCCTGAATGCCCCATGTGCCCTGTAATTCTCTGCACTTGCTCCTGCTAGGCCCTCTGTCTGGGGTGGATTCACTTTTCCTGTTTTGAACTTGAACTTGCTCAGCCTTTTTTTTTGAGATGGAGTCTCACTCTGTCGCCCAGGTTGGAGTGCAGTGGCACAATTTCAGCTCACCACAACCTCCACCTCCCAGGTTCAAGTGATTTTCCTGCCTCAGCCTCCCAAGTAGCTGGGACTACAGGTATTCACCACCATGCCTGGCTAATTTTTGTATTTTTAGTAGAGATGGGGTTCCGCCATGTTGGCCAGGCTGGTCTCGAACTTGAATCACTCAGGTGATCCACCTGCCTCGGCCTCCCAAAGTGCTAGGATTACAGGCGTGAGCCACCGCACCCGGCCTTGCTCGGTTCTTAAAGGTCCAGTTCAAATGCCAGTTCCTCCATGGAGCCTTCTCCAGCTGCTTCCCAGGGAGAATTTGCTCTTTGCATCTGTCTTCAGCACTGTAGAGCCATTATTTCACTGTATCATAGTGATTCACTTGCCCATCCATCTCCTCCACTGGATTGTTGAGCTTCGTGAATTGCATGTGCTTTCTTTCTCCTTTCTTAATGCCCAGTACCTGACCTGGCACAGAGTAGGCGCTCGGAATCCTGTGTCCATCAGACTGGATGTTAGAGCTGTGGTGATGTGGCAGTCACCCTGGAACTACTACTGGTTGCTACGTAGCCCATTCCTTGCTCTGTGAACAACCTGAAATGTCCACCTTCCTTCAATCTAAAACTTCTGCTCATCCATCAAGGAGCTCGATGCCCTGCGTATGTGAGGAGAGGGCTGCTTTGGAGTTGGACAGACTTGAGTCCAAGTCCTGGCTCTTCCACGTGGTACTCATGTGACGTAGGCCAAGTCATATAACTTTCTTGAGCTTCAGTTTCCATAAAATGGCAAACACATGGTGCTCATTATGTGCTGTGCGCATATCCTAATACTTCTAGTTCTTTTATCCTCCCTATGAGGTGTAGGTACCAGTCTTGTCCTCTTCCTAGTGATGAAGAGACTGAGGGCCAGAGAGGTTAAGTGAGCAAGGCCATGACTAAGACAGCACCTCGGGCAGATCTAGTGGCCGGGTGGGGGATGGAACCCAGGCAGCCTCTGCTCCAAGTCAGTGCTCTTACCCCTCTACTATCCTGCCTCTTGCAAAATGAGGATAGTACTAGAACCTTCTTCTTGGGGTTCTTGTGAAGTTTCACCTTCACATAATGTGTGTGGAGGGCCCAGTAGAGCTGAAGCCCTTGCTGTTGGCACTGGGGTGTTCTCAGCCTAGTAGAGTCTAGTCTTTCTAAAGAATCCTGGATTTTGGGGTCAAGCTGGAGGGAGGGAGGAGGTGGCTAGTCTAGGACAGCGTCCACTTGGCTGTGGCTGCTTGGCAGAAGGACCCTGCTCATAATGCTCATTTGTCCAGACCATAGTTCAATGACTTCTGCATTCTCTGCACGTACACCCTAGAAGGGATGGGATGGATGGGGGATGGCACTGGCTCTAGCCTGGCCAGGGAAAGCCAGCTGGGAATTAAGAGGTCTTGGACAGCAGCATAACCCCGTGTCAAGAAACCCCAACTCTACCACTGCCTGGAAGTGAGACCCTGGGTAAATCACACAACCTCCCTGGGCCTCAGTTCCTTCATCTGTGAAATGGGGACCCTAATGGTACCTCCTTCATCGGGTGGTGTGAGGATGAAGAAGATGATGTATTTTGCAAGTATGTTGTGGATATTCAGTAAAAGACAGTTAATGATCAGCTTTATGCTGCTGTTTGGTTAGCCAGGCTGGCTGGGATTCAATCTTGGCTCTACCATTTCCTAGTCATGTGATCTCAACTAAGTTACTTAACCTCTCAGCTCAGTTCCTCCTGGGTAAATTGGGAACAATGACATAACAATAATACAATAGCAGCTATGTGCCCCTCACAAAAATGTGGTCTCCAAGATGTAGTGATCCCAAGCAACTCTCTGCCCCTCCCCAAGGCGTCAGTTTCCCTATTTGTTCAGGGAATTTTTTTTTTTTTTTTCTTGAGACGGAGTTTCACTCTGTCACCCAGGCTGGAGTGCAGTGGTGCGATCTCAGCTCACTGTAACCTCCGCCTCCCAGGTTCAAACGATTCTCATGCCTCAGCCTCTCAGGTAGCTAAGACTACAGGTGTGCACCACCACAACTGGCTACTTTTTGTATTTTTAGCAGAGATGGGGTTTCACCATGTTGGCTAGGCTGGTCTTGGACTCTTCACTTCAAGTGATCTGCCCACCTCGGCTTCCCAAAGTGCTGGATTACAGGCATGAGCCACCATGCCCGGCCAGAACTTTTTTTTATTTTTA
This sequence comes from Piliocolobus tephrosceles, assembly GCF_002776525.5. Lineage (NCBI taxonomy): Eukaryota > Metazoa > Chordata > Mammalia > Primates > Cercopithecidae > Piliocolobus > Piliocolobus tephrosceles. The sequence goes on along the minus strand of NC_045434.1, from coordinate 197,972,775 downwards.
TTTATTTATTTATTTATTTTGAGGCGGAGTCTCGCTCTGTCTCCCGGGCTGGAGTACTGTGGCCGGATCTCAGCTCACTGCAAGCTCCGCCTCCCGGGTTTACGCCATTCTCCTGCCTCAGCCTCCCGAGTAGCTGGGACTACAGGCACCCGCCACCTCGCCCAGCTAGTTTTTTTGTATTTTTTAGTAGAGACGGGGTTTCACTGTGTTAGCCAGGATGGTCTCGATCTCCTGACCTCGTGATCCGCCCGTCTCGGCCTCCCAAAGTGCTGGGATTACAGGCTTGAACCACCGCACCCGGCCCCAGAACTTTTTTTTAAATAGAGACAGAGACTGGCTCTGTCACCCAGACTGGAAGGTAGTGGTGCAATCATAGCTCCTGGGCTCAAGGAATCTTTCCACCTCAATCTCCTGAGTGGCTCAGACTACAGGCATGTACCACCACACCCAGCTGATTTTAATTTTTCTTGGTAGAGATAGGGGTCTCACCATGTTGCCCAGGCTGGTCTTGAACTCCTGGCCTCAAGGATATTCCTGTCTCAAGGATACTTCCCCCTCAGCCTCCGAAAGCATGAGGATGACAGGCATCAGCCACTGCTCCCAGCCTTGTTCATGGAAATTTCAGCTTCACTTAAGTGCCACGCCCTAACAGATTCCCAGGCTCTGCTTCACGTACTGATTTGGTCCCCCTGTGGGAGATGCCCAGTGCCCTTTCTTGGGGGCAGCTGCTGTGTCCACCTTGTTCACTGTGTCCCCAGCACCTGACCTGGGCCTGCACATGGTAGGCTCTCAGCAAATGTTTATTGAATTTATGTTTTTCATGTAACAAACATGGACTTAGTGCTTCTCATGGGCTAGGCTTCTCATGTGTTAGGCACTCCTTTGCGTGCTTTATAGATGTAAATGCATTTACTCTTCGGCAATCTTTTTTTTTTTGAGACGGAGTGTCGCTCTTGCTGCTCAGGCTGGAGTGCAATGGCGCGATCTCGGCTCGCTGCAACCTTCTCCACCTGGGTTCAAGTGATTCTCCTGCCTCAGCCTCCTGAGTAGCTGGGATTACAGGCATGTGCCACCACGCCTGGCTAATTTGTATTTTTAGTGGAGACGGGGTTTCTCCATGTTGATTAGGCTGGTCTTGAACTCCCAACCTCGGGTCATCCGCCCGCCCTGACCTCCCAAAGTGCTGGGATTACAGGCGTGAGCCACCATGCCTGGCCTTACTCTTCAGCAATCTTGCAGAGAATGACTATTATTATCCCCACTGTTATTTTACAGATGAGGCAGTTGAGGCAGAGTTAAAGTAACGTGCCTAGGATTCTAACCCAAGACCTCTGGCTTCAGGGTTCATCCTCTGGCCTTCTCTGACCCTCTATTCAGGAGTTGGGGTGCCCTAAGTACCCACACATCCACTGGTATCCATTGCTCATCTCTTGGGATGGGGTTCTCCCATCCTCTGGGTGAGAGCAGGGGCTGGCTGTGGGATGTGGGGAACCAAGCAATGGGCCTGGCCTCCAGGAGACAGTCAGCCAACACCTGCCAGTCCGCCAAGTCCCAAAACAGCCTGGGCGCAGCTCACATCCGGCTGTTGTTCCGGAGCCAGAGGGGAGAACAGGAAAGGCCAAGAGGCCTGGCTCCAAGCTGACTCACTGGGAGGTGGGACCAGGACAGGAAGGGCAAGGGGTCGCCAACTCCATCCTCCCTCCATTGGACACTCACTGGAATAAGGCCGGGCCCTGGAGCCACAGGCCAGAATCCACCCACCATGGAGCCTCAGGGTGCTTACAGACTCCCAGGGAGGAAACATATGTGAGGTTAAAAACCAAGCCAGGCCAGGTGCAGTGGCTCATGCCTGTAATGCCAGCACTTTGGGAGGCCAAGGCGGGTGGATCATGAGGTCAGGAGATTGAGACCAGCCTGGCCAACCTGGTGGAACCCCATCTCAACTAAAAATACAAAAATTATCTGGGTGTGGTGGCACGTGCCTGTAATCCCAGCTACTCAGGAGGCTGAGGTAGGAGAATCGCTTGAACCAGGGAGTCAGAGGTTGTGGTGAGCCGAGACCGCACCACTGCACTCCAGCCTGGGCAACAGAGTGGCACTCCGTCTCAAAAAGCAAACAAACAAACAAAACCAAGCCATAGCATTCAACTGGGGAGATGAGGGTTCTGCATGGCCAAATACTTTGATGACTTTCTTGGGCGTGAAAGGCACTGCTCTCTTCCTGGCCATGGCCTGGAGGACTGGAGAGAGGGCTCTGGGTAAGGAAATGGGGCAGGAGGGCAGAAGACTTAAGACCTGAAAGCCGGAGGGAAGGATGAGTGTAGAGAAATCTCAGAACCCCTGAAGAAAGAAGCCACCTGCCGAGAGTCCATGGGGAAGGCTGGCCCAAGAGAAGTCTCTGGAAAGGTTTGCTAGACTCTTTTTTTTGAGTTTCGCTCTCGTTGCCCAGGCTGGAGTGCAATGGTGCGATCTCGGCTCACTGCAACCTCTGCCTCCTGGGTTCAAGCGATTCTCTTGCCTCAGCCTCCCGAGTAGTTGAGATTACAGGCGTGCGTCACCACGCCCAGCTAATTTTTTGTATTTTTAGTAGAAATGGAGTTTCATCATGTTAGCCAAGCTGGCCTCGAATTCCTGACCTCAGGTGATCTGCCTGCCTCGGCCTCCCAAAGTGCTGGGATTACAGGCGTGAGCCACTGCTCCCGGCCTGCTAGATTCTTAAGAACAAGGATATCTGGCAGGGCACAGTGGCTCACACCTGTAATCCCAGCAGTTTGGGAGGACAAGGCAGGAGGATCACTTGAGCCCAGGAGTTCAAGATCAGCCTGGGCAACACATGAGACCCTGTCTCTACCAAAAATAGAAAAAAATTAGGGCCGGGAGTGGTGGCCCACACCTGTAATCCTAGCACTTTGGGAGGCCAAGGTGGGTGGATCACAAGGTCAGGAGTTTGAGACCAGCCTGGCCAAGATGGTGAAACCCTGTCTCTACTAAAAATACAAAAATTGGCTGGGTGCAGTGGTGGGCACCTGTAATCCCAGCTACTCGGAAGGCTGAGGCAGGAGAATCGTTTGAATCCGGGAGGTGGAGGTTGCAGTGAGCCGAGATCGTGCCACTGCACTCTAGCCTGGGTGACAAGACTTTGTCTAAAAAAAAAGAAAGAAAAAATTAGTCAGGCATGGTGGCACATGCCTGTAGTCCTAGCTACTCGGGAGGCTGAGGCAGGAGGATTGATTGAGCCCAGGAGGTTAAGGCTGCAAATAAGCTGTGCTCATGCCACTGTACTCCAGCCTGGGCTACAGAGCCAAGACCTTGTCAAAAAACCAGGATTATTTATATTGAAATTGCAGTTATTTATAGTTACTTAGTGGTGGCTCCCTCCACTATCACCATAAGCTTTCCAGGCCATCTGCCATACCCCAGTCTTTTGGTAGTGGTTGTGAAGAGGGGAAGGGCAGCCAGTGTCCTGGGAGTAGGGGTGGGGTGTAGGCAGCACACATGGGACCCTAGAGGCATCTAGAGATTGAGAACTCAGTGGAGACAGTCCTGGGAGACTGATGGGAGGGGCGACTTATAACCTCCACTTCTCCTGAGCTTCTCATCAGGCAAGCACTGGGAGTTTGAACCATGTGGTTGACACAGCCGACTTTAGAACTAGGTTACACAGGTTTGACATGCTTCTAACTGTGTGGTCCTGGGTCTTGTCATGGAGTCTCTGGGTCTTGGTTTCCTCATCTATAAAATGGGAATAATAACATAGACTAATTTTTTTTAGCCCCTACTATGTGCTAGGTAGTGACATAAGTGACCTATATGGTTTATTTTATTTTGAGACAGAGTCTCACTCTGTCACCCAGGCTACAGTGCAGTGAGTGTTAAACTAATCTATGCACATACAGCCCTCAGAACAGTGCCTGGCACATATTAATCACTCAATAATTTTCTTCTTTTTCTTTCTTTCTTTTTTTTTTTTTTTGAGGTAGGGTCTCACTTCCATCACCCAGGCTGGAGTGCAGTGGCATGATCTCGGCTCACTACAGCCTGAACCTCCCAGCACAAGCAATCTGCCTACCTCAGCCCCACAAGTAGCTGGGACTACGGGTGTGTGCCACCACGCCCAGCTAATTTTTGTATTTTTTGTAGAGACAGGGTTTCGCCATGTTGCCCAGGTTGGTCTCGAACTCTTCAGTTCAAGCGATCCACCTGCCTTGGCCTCCCAAAGTGCTGGGATTACAGGTGTGAGCCACTGCGCAGGGCCAAGCGCTCAATTGAATGTGAGTTTGTGCAATGTGATTATGTGTGAACACTCGATTCAATTGGCTTAAACATAAAATGTATTTTTATTGTATGTATGTATGTATGTATGTATGATGGAGTTTCACTCTTGTCGCCCAGGCTGGAGTGCACTGGCATGATCTCAGCTCACTGCAACCTCCGCCTCCTGGGTTCAAGCAATTCTCCTGCCTCAGCCTCCTGAGTAGCTGGGATTACAGGTGCCCACCACCATGCCTGGCTAATATTTGATTTCTTTTTTTAGATGCAGTCTTGCTCTAGCCCAGGCTGGAGTGCAGAGGTATGATCTCGGCTGACAGCAACCCCTGCCTCCCAGGTTCAAGCGATTCTCCTGCCTCAGCCTCCTGAGTAGCTGGGATTACCGGCGTGCACCACCACACCCAGCTAATTTTTGTATTTTTAGAGATGGGGTTTCACCATGTTGGTCAGGCTGGTCTCGAACTCCTGACCCCGTGATCTGCCCACCTCAGCATCCCAAAGTGCTGGGATTACAGGCGTGAGCCACTGTACCCAGCCTACTTATTATTTTTACTATTATTTTTTGAGACGGAGTCTCGCTCTGTTGCCCAGGCTGGAGTGCAGTGGTAGATCTTGGCTCACTGCAACATCCACCTTCCGGGTTCAAGCGATTTTCATGTCTCAGTCTCCCAAATAGTTGGGACTACAGACGTGTGCCACCACACCCAGCTAATTTTTGTATTTTTAGTAGAGACGGGGTTTTTGCCAGGTTGGCCAGGCTGATCTCCAACTCCTGACCTCAAATGATCCGCCCGCCTCGGTCTCTGAAAATGCTGGGATTACAGGCATGAGCCACTGTGCCCAGCGGAAAGAAATGTATGATTTTACCAACAGAAAGTCTCAGAGGATTCTTGGCCTTGGAACGGATTGATTCGGTGGTTCAGTGATGGCATACGGACCCAGGGACTTTCTGTCTCCACTGCTGCCTCCCTTTAGGTTGGCTTCAGCTCAAGGGTAACTACCCTCTTGGTAACAATGTGGTTGCCAACAACACCTAAGGAACTAGGTGTCCTGGTCTTCGCCAGCAAGTAGAAGGCCGGCTTCCTAAGCCAGACATTTAAGTCCTTCCCTTCAGTCTGATTGGGTGAGCTGGGTCATGTGGTCACCTCTATACCAACCACAGCACCAAGAGAATGCAAGGAGCTGATTGGCTTAGATGCCTCTGGATTCACCCCGGAGCTGAGACCGGGGTGGCCATTGGGGGCTGGGGGGAAAGGCAGAGGACGGTTCTGTTGGGACGGTGTAGGTGGGGGCTATGGGAGCAACTTTAAAGAACTGGTGACCCCTGTTGGCTGGGGACCTGGAGGGAACCCCTGGGTTACACAAATAATTTCAATACAATGTGGCATCCAATGTCCAGCAGTGCAGGATTCAGAAGAGGAAGTGGTTTGTTTGGACTGAGGGTGGAGGTGTGTTTGTGGGAGATCCCTGGAGCCTTCGCCTCTGAATCCTGAAATATGAGAAGTATTTCTCCAGCCGGAAAAGCCTGAGAAGAGGGTCAGAGGTCCCAGCACAAGCAAAGATCTGTGGGCTTCATGGGGCAGAGTAGCTGGAAGTGGAGGAGTGTGGAGACGGCCCCTTTGGAAGCAGAACTCGCTCTTCCCACCTCCACCTCTGGGCTGACAGCATAATCACAACAGCGAACATTACTGAGTGCACACTTCCCCAGGGTTTAATCCTCAGGACAGATCTATCAACGGAGGCGGGGTATTGCTATTCCCCATTTTACAACTGGGTAAAGTGAGATATAGAGAGGTTAAATAATTTGCCCATGGTCACACAGCTGAAAAGACAGAGCTGGGCTATGAATCCAGGCAGTCTGACCCCAAAGCCAATGCTTTCAACATGCCTCTACCGCCCTCCCCAAGCCCTATCCCTGCAGGAGGAGGGCAGCCGGGAGGAGAGAGAGAAGTCCTATTAGTCCGATGCCATGAATCACAGCAGCTGGTGGTGGCCTCAGCAGGGGGACCCGCATCCGGCAGACAAAAGTGGGAAGCTGGGTTTTGTCTCCTGCAGGCAGGGCGGGGAGATGGCCATTGTAAAAGCCTGACCCCCTCCTTAGGCCAGAAAGACAGCGAAACTGATACGTAAAAGATCAAGATCCAGATCTTCCTTCACAGGACTTGAATTGAATCTTGAAAAGGTGAGAAAAAGAAAAATAGGCTGGGGCAAGGTGGCTCACACCTGTAACTCCAGCACTTTGGGAGGCCGAGGTGGATGGATCACTTGAGCTCAGAAGTTCAAGACCAGCCTGGGCAACATGGCAAAACCTTGTCTTTACAAAGAATACAGAAATTAGCCAGGCATGGTGGCACACGCCTGTAGTCCCAGCTACTTGGGATGCTGAGGCACGAGAATCTCTTGAGCCTGGGAGGCGGAGGTTACAGTGAGCCAAGATGGCACCATTGCACTCCAGCCTGGGTGACAGAGCGAGACTGTCTCAAACAACGACAACAACAACAGACTCCAGCACTATGGGAGGCTGAGATGAGTGGATTGCCTGAGGTTAGGAGTTCAAGACTAGCCTGGCCAACATAGTGAAACCTAGTCTCTACTGAAAATACAAAAAATTGGCTGGGTGCAGTTGCTCACGCTTGTAATCCCAGCACTTTGGGAGGCCGAGACTGGCAGATCAAGAGGTCAAGAGATTGAGACCATCCTGGTCAACATGGTGAAACCCCGTCTCTACTAAAAATACAAAAATTATCTGGGCGTGGTGGTGCGTGCCTGTAGTCCCAGCTACTAGGGAGGCTGAGGCAGGAGAATCACTTGAACCTGGGAGGCGGAGGTTGCAGTGAGCCGAGATCGTGCCATTGCACTCCAGCCTAGGCAACAGGAGTGAAACTGTCTCAAAAAAAACAAAAAACAAAAAGCAAAACAGTCTGTCTCCTGAAATCCCGAGTCCCCTCTTGCTATCCTTGGAATCCATCTGTGGCTCCCACCCCTTCCATTCACTGTTCTGGTTCTTTAAGAGATACCCCTTTTGGAGAGACTTTGGCTCCACCTGGAAGGAGCCAAGGCCGACTTGCCCCAGTATGCTGCCAGCCAAGTGGCTGTTTCCACAGAAATGAGCACCTCCAGGCTCAGGGAACAAAACTTCAAAGATGACCCTGCCTGTCCTGGTTTGCGCTCCCTTCCGCCAAAGTGTCCACATGAATAAGCTCTCCTCTCCCATTCAACTTGCAGGACCCCAGGCCAGGTGGGGTAGGCAGCTGCTCCTCACTAGTTCCTCCCTGCACTTCTGCACCAAGAAGAGAGGCCACACTTTTTTTTTTTTTTTTTTTTGAAACAGGTGTGTGCCACCAAGCCCAACTAATTAAAAAACTTTTTATTTATTTATTTGAAGAGACAGGGTCTGACCATGTTGCCCAAGCTGGTCTTGAACCCCTTGACTCAAGTAATCCTCCCACTTCAGCCTCCCAAAGTGCTGGAATTATAGGAGTGAGCCACTGCACTCAGTGAGGCCACATTACTTTCTTTCTTTTCTTTTCTTTTTCCCTTCCCTCCCCTCCCCTCCCCCTTCCTTCCTTCCTTCCTTCCTTCCTTCCTTCCTTCCTTCCTTCCTTCCTTCCTTCCTT
>NC_045434.1:197905193-197964879 GCF_002776525.5 Piliocolobus tephrosceles | reverse complement strand
CTTCCTTCCTTCCTTCCTTCCTTCCTTCCTTCCTTCCTTCCTTCCTTTCTCTCTCTCTCTCTCTCCCTCCCTCCCTCCCTCTCTCTCTCTTTCTTTCTTTCTTATATGGAGTTTTGCTCTTGTCTCCCAGGATGGAGTACAGTGGCGCAATCTCTGCCCACTGTAACCTCTGTCACCCCAGATTCAAGTGATTCTCCTGCCTCAGCCTCCCGAGTAGCTGGGATTATAAGGCACGAACCATCATGCCCAGCTAATTTTTATATTTTTAGTAGAGACGGGGGTTTCGCCATGTTGGCCAGGCTGGTCTTGAACTCCTGACTTCAGGTGATCTGCCTGTGTTAGCCCCCGAAAGTGCCGGGAATACAGGTGTGAGCCACCACACCCGGCCTATACACGTAGCTTTTTAGAAAGAGCATTAACAGCACGTTCTCCTCCACTTTCCAATGTGGGCCCCAGCAGCTCAGACTCCCTTGCCAGTTTCACTTTGGAAAGATGCAGTGTGTGAGCAGTGCTGTCTTGTTTCCCAGCTGGCCGGCCCGGGAGGCCCAGCCCCAAGGACCAGACACTGTGGGTTGGCCTCTGGGACAATGATCTAAGAGAGCTAGAGTGTCTTCCTGGCTGTTAGCAAAAGAGAAACCAACTAATTCACCACAAAGTCCTTAACAAGAGAAGTAATAGATGAGTTCTGCCACCTCATTTAACTCCAACAGGAGTGGGGAAATTCCCCTAAATATCACTTGGGGATCCAGCTTTTCCCTCTTTCTGAACCTCTTTGATGTTTATTTAATTAAATTAATTAATTTATATGTTTGAGACAGTGTCTAACTCCGTTGCCCAGACTGGGATGCAGTGGCACAGTCACAGTTCTCTGCAGCCTCAACCTCCTGGACTATAGCAATCCTCCCTCCTCAGCCTCCTGAGTAGCTGACACTACAGGTATGAGCCACCATGCCCAGCTAATTTTTCGTACTTTTAGTAGAGCCAGAGTTTCACCATGTTGCCAGGCTGGTCTCCAACTCATGGGCTCAGGTGATTTTATTTTTGCCTGGCCTCTGTTTATTTTAATTCGAAGTAATTTCAAACTAACAGGAAACTTGCAAAAATAATGTAAAGAACTCTTAAATATGCTTTACCCACATTCATCAATTGTTTTGCATTTTGCCACATTTATTCTGTCTTTCTACAGAGTAGATATTAATCCATATCTACATCTATATAGAGAGAAAATAAATGTGAATACATATCTATATGTATATATGGAGATAAATGATAGATATAGATGTGGATATACACACATGTATAATTTTTTTTTTTTTTTTTTTTTAAGAGATGGGAGTCTCGCTCTGTCGCCCAGGCCGGAGCGTGGAGTGTAGTGGCCCGATCTCGGCTCACCGCAACCTCTGCCTCCCAGGTTCAAGCAATTCTCCTGCCTCAGCCTCCCGAGTAGCTGGGAATACAGGTGCGGGCTGCCACTAATGCTAGCCCGGCTAATTTTTTGTGTTTTAGTAGAGACAGGGTTTCACCGTGTTGCCAAGGCTGGTCTTGAACTCCTGAGCTCAGGTAATCCGCCCGCCTCAGCCTCCTAACGTGCTAGGATTATAGGCACGAGCCACCGCACCCAACCCTTTTTATTTTTATTTATTTATTTTGTTTTTTGAGATGGAGTTTCACTCTTGTTGCCCAGGCTGGAGTGCAGTGGCACGATCTCGGCTCACCGCAATCTCCGCCTCTAGGGTTCAAGCGATTCTCCTGCCTCAGGCTCCCGAGTAGCTGGGATTGCAGGCATGCGCCACCACCCTGGCTAATTTTGTATTTTTAGTAGAGGCAGGGTTTCTCCATATTGGTCAGGCTGGTCTCAAACTCCTGATGTCAGGTGATCTGCCTGCCTCAGCCTCCCAAAGTGTTGGGATTACAGGCGTGACCCACCGTGCCTGGCAAGTTATCTTTCTTACAGAGTGTTCTTCAACTCAGGTGAATCTGATGTCTCCTCATGAACACATTCAACTAAGCATTCTCAGCTGGAATATTGCAAAAGTGATATAGTGAGCTTCGCAGGGCATGACTTCGTGAAGCACCTGATGTCTGTCTGCCTGGGGAGGGTGATGTTAATTTTGATCACCTGGCTAAGGGGTGGTCTCGTTCTTCCACTGCATACGTTACAATTTTCCTTCATGCAAGCAATGAGCAACCTGTGTGGACACTTTTAGGTCATGTAAATGTATTGTTCCTGCTGATTCTTGTAGTGCTTATTTCTTATCAACAGGAATTGGTGCTTCGGTCCCCCCCTTACATTCTTCGTCCTTGCCATCCTCACATGCTGTGGGGACTGGGATGGAGCCTCCCTTAGCCTCATCTATCAGCACTGTGCTATGAGAGGCCACTGATGCTAACAAGAGATGGGTTTGTACGGCTTGTACATACTCAGCCCTCTCAGGAGCCTTACTGAGTGAATCAAGGCACACTGGTACCTATACTGTGGGGTGGATCCACCAGTTAAGGCAGGCTCAGGGGAAGAAAAGACTCCTTCCCTTGGCCAGGCGTAGTGGCTCATGCCTGTAATCCCAGCACTTTGGGAGGCTGAGGAGGCTGAGGTGGGCAGATTACCTGAAGTCAGGAGTTCGAGACCAGCCTGGCCAACATGGTGAAACCCCGTCTCTACTAAAAAAAAAAAATACAAAAAAAATTAGCCAGGCGTGGTAGCACATGCCTGTAATCCCAGTTACTCAGGAGGCTGAGGCAGGAGAATCACTTGAACCCAGGAGGCAGAGGTTGCAGCGAGCCAGGATTGCACCACTGTACTCCAGCCTGGCAACAGAACAAGACTCCATCTCAAACAAACAAAAGACTCTTTCCTTTGGCCGGGCATGGTGGCTCACACCTGTAATCCCAGCACTTTGGGAGGCCGAAGTGGGCGGATCACCTGAAGTCAGGAGTTTGAGGTCAGCCTAGCCAGCATGGTGAAACCCTGTCTCTAATAAAAATACAAAAATTAGCCGGGCGTGGTGGCAGGCGCCTGTAATCCCAGTTACTTGGGCGGCTGAGGCAGGAGAGTCACTTGAACTCAGGAGGCTGAAGCAGGAGATTTCCTTGAACCCAGGGGACGGAGGTTGCAGTGAGCTGAGATAGCGCCACTGCACTCCAGCCTGTGTGACAAGAGCAAAACTTCATCTCAAAAAAAGAAAAAAGAAAAGACTCCTTCTCAAGCCTCACCTAAAAATTAAGAGGCAAACGAGGTGGGAAAAAAATAAGTGTCGAGCTCAACCCTCAGGACCCTGGCCCTGTCTGCAGTCAGCTCAGGCAAGGCTGTTGTCTTCTGTAATGGACTGTCCCTGGTGCGCTCTCAGACGCAGCAGGGCACAGTGAGACAGGACCCAGCATTCCACACAAGGACCTGCAGTCCTGGTTCAAATCCAGACACTGCCATAGGAAGCTTAGCTCTACACCAGGAGATTAGCGACTGTTCCATGTGGGAAACAAACCAACCAAGCCAAAGCCTGCAAGTCTCTCCCAAGCTGCCAGCAAGTGAGCCAGGTGGACCTCCAGGGTGTAGGATGCAGCTGGGAAAACATCCGACCCGCTGCTTTTCCGGGTCCCTGCGCTTGCTGCGTCTCCTCTGGCTGCAGGGACTCAGCCCGGCTCAGAGCTGGGGAACTCGATTATTCTTTTGAAGCGAGAAGGGCATTTGTCGGTTTTGAAATTAATACATTTGCTGGCTTGAATTTCAAATAGCTTAACGCCCCCTCTGCTACCTAGCTGTGATCTAAAGGACTGACTGTTCAGGCCTCCAAGTACCAAATAAATGAACCATGAGCATCCAGCAATGGAGAAGAAATGTCCTTATTCAAACCAAACTTTGCAAATGGAAAGAACTGTTAAGTTTTGCTCTGTTGTGGCAGGGAAGCAGCTGGGAAGTAGACCACCCCTTGCCTGCTCTGGGGGCCACAGCTGGCTGTACCTGCACCTTTCGGCAAGAGGAACTGCGCTGCAGCTCAGTGGTGTGAGCCACTTCTCTGTGATGAAGGTCATCTTCATATTCTGAGGTAAAAGGGCAAATGGCAGAGTGGGCATCAGCAGGGAGACTGCTGGACACAGGGCACTGCCCACAGAGTGGTGATGGGTGATAGGAGGAGGGCAGGCAGCATAGCAAGGTGCAGCATCTGGAGTCAGAACAGACGGGTTCAAATTCCAGCTCTGCTGCTTACCTACTAAGCTGTTTGATTTGAGCAAGTGATTTAATCCTGCTAAGCCTCAATTTTCTTCTCTGCTAAATGGGAGTAATACTCAACCCAGGTTATAGGTATTAAGTGAGACTGTATATGAAGTACACTCAGGCGCATATTAAGTGCTCGTTTAGTAATAGTGTAGGTTAGGTCAGGTGCAGTGGTTTAAGCCTGTAATCCCAGCACTTTGGGAGGCTGACGCTGGCAGATCATCTGAGGTCAGGAGTTCAAGGTCAGCCTGGCCAACATGGTGAAACCCAGTCTCTACTAAAAATACGAAAATTAGGCTGGGTGCAGTGGCTCACGCCTGTAATCCCAGCATTCTGGGAGGCCGAGGCGAGTGCCACTGCACTCCAGCCTGGGTGACAAGAGCAAGACTCTGTCTCAAAAAAAAGAAAAAAAAAAAGTCACTTATCTTCCCCAAGCCATAGTTTCCTCATATATAGAAGCTCAGCATAGAGTGTTACAAGCACAGTATAATACAAACCCAGCGAACATCACCTGAGATCAGGAGTTCAAGACCAGCCTGACCAATATGGTGAAACCCCGTCTCTACTAAAATTATAAAAATTAGCCGGGTGTGGCGGTATGTGCCTGTAGTCCCAGCTACTTGGGAGGCTGAGGCAGGAGAATCACTTGAACCCAGGAGAAGGTGGAGGTTGCAGTGAAGTGAGATTGTGCCACTGCACTCCAACCTGGGTGACAAAGCGAGACTCCGTCTCAAAAAAAACAAAAAACAAAAATACAAAAATTATCTGGGCATGGTGGTGGGTGCCTGTATTCCCAGCTACTCTGGAGGCTGAGGCAGGAGAATTACTTGAACCCAGGAGGTGAAGGTTGCAGTGAGCCAAGATCGCGCCACTGCACTCTAGCCTGGGCAACAGAATGAGACTGTGTCTGAAAATAAATAAATACACAAAATAAATAAATAATTGAATAAATAAGGTAACAGTGTAGGCTATACTGGTAATGAGTAATACTAAATAGGCTACACTTAGTGTAGGATAATAATATAATAATGGTGGTGGTGATGATGATGATGATCTCTGACCCTCTAGGCTGCAGTGAACTGAAGCCACCAGGCACAGAATGTCATCATCCTGGTGGCGAACTCCATCAGTGCTTATTCTGTCAGCAGCTCCATTCCAGCAACCTTCAACGTAATTGTGTGTGTGTGTGTGTGTGTCTCGGTAGGTGCAAACGTAATTTCTGATGACTGCATATCATCCTATTATATAGATGAACTGTGTTTTACTTTAAGCAAACTGTAATTTTTAACAGCTGCAGAATATTTTAATGACTGGATGGACCTTTTTTTTGGGGGGGGGGACAGGGTCACTCACTGTGTTGCCCAGTCTGGCATGCAGTGGCATGATCACAGTGCACTGTAGCCTCAACCTCCCATGCTCAAGCGATCCTCCCATCTCAGTTTCCCAAGGAGCTGGGACTACAAGTGCACACCACCACATCTAGCTGATGTTTGTATTTTTCGTAAAGGAAGGGTTTCACCATGTCGCCCAGGCTGGCATATTTTGACAGGAAAGCAAAGTGTTGTATTAGATTTGGAACAGGCTGTGAAGCTAGAGATCTTTAATTATGTAGTCAACATTTTTGACCACCAACTTTAAGCTGGGCTGTGTGTTATATGCTGGCCATACAAAGGTGAATATAGAGATGAGTCTGGCCTCACAGAGCTTATGGTCTAGATGGAGGGATAGGTATATAACTAAACCTGAGTTTAACCTACGCTATGTGATCTTAAACAAGTCATTTATCTACCAGGCGTGGTGGCTCACACCTGTAATCCCAGCACTTTGGGAGGCTGGGCAGGTGGATCACTTGAGGTCAGAAGTTCAAGACTAGCCTGGCCAACATAGTGAAACCCTGTCTCTACTAAAAATACAAAAAAAATTATCTGGGCATGGTGGCAGGCACCTGTAATCTCAGCTACTCAGGAGGCTGAGGCAGGAGACTCACTTGAACCCAGGAGGCAGAGGTTATGGTGAGCCGAGATGGTGCCACTGCACTCTAGCCTGGGTGACAAGAGCAAGACTCTGTCTCAAAAAAAAGAAAAAAAAAAAAGTCACTTATCTTCCCCAAGCCATAGTTTCCTCATATATAGAAGCTCAGCATAGAGTGTTACAAGCACAGTATAATACAAACCCAGCAAACATTATTCTCTTTTTTTTTTTTCTTGAGATGGAGTTTCACTCTTATTGGCAAGGCTGGACTGCAATGGTGTGATCTTGGCTCACCACAAGGTCCGCCTCTCGGGTTCAAGCGATTCTCTTGCCTCAGCCTCCTGAGTAATTGGGATTATAGGTATGTGCCACCACGCCTAGCTAATTTTGTATTTTTAGTAGAGATGGGTTTCACCATGTTGGCCAGGCTGGTCTCGAACACCCGACCTCAGATGATCTGCTGACCTCAGCCTCCCAAAGTGCTGGGATTACAGGCGTGAGCCACTGTGCCCAGCCTTCTTCTTTTTAAAAAAATTTTTTTGAGACAGAGTCTTGCTATGTTGTCTAGGCTGGTCTTGAACTCCTAGACTCAAGTGATCCTCCCACCTTGGCCTCCTCTGTAGCTGGGACTACAGGTGTGAGCCATCACACCCAGCCTAGTTCTACCTTCTGATGATTGGTAGTTTTAAATATTGCTTTTCTTTCTTTTCTTTTCTTTTTTTTTTTTTTTTTGGAGACAGAGTCTCACTCTGTCACCTAGGCTGGAGTGCAGTGGCACGATCTCAGCTCACTGCAACCTCCACCTCCCGGGTTCAAGTGATTGTCCTGCTTCAGCCTCCCAAGTAGCTGGGACTACAGGTGCGTGCCACCACGCTTGGCTAATTTTTGCATTTTTAATAGAGACGGGGTTTCACCATGTTGGCCAGGCTGGTCTTGAACTCCTGACCTCAGGTGATCCATCCACCTCGGCCTCCCAAAGTACTGGGATTACAGGCATGAGCCACCGTGTCTGGCCTGCTTTTCTTATGCTTTTGCTTTTATAGATAATATAGCCATGGATATCCTCCTAAATGCCATCTTTTTCTTTGGGGAATTGGGTTATTTATTCATCACGGGGTGATCTGTGTTATCCAGTTAAATAAGTTTTTTGTTTGGTTGTTTTATTTTGTTTGTTGGTTTTTTGAGACAGAGTCTCACTCTGTTGCCCAGGATGGAGTGCAGTGGCGTGATCTCGCCTCACTGCAACCTCCACCTCCCGGGTTCAAGTGATTCTCCTGCCTCAGCCTCCCAAGTTGCTGGGATTATAGGCGCACAACACCACACCTGGCTAATTTTTGTATTTTTAGTAGAGATGGGGTTTCGCCATGCTGGCCTGGCTGGTCTTGAAATCCTGGCCTCAAGTGATCCACCTGCCATGGCCTCCCAAAGTGCTGGGATTCCAGGTATGAGCCACTGCGCCAGCCTGTTTTTTGAGAGAGGGTCTCTGTCACTCAGGCTGGAGTGCAGTGGCACAGCCACGGCTCACGGCAGTCTTGGCTTTCTAGGCTCAAGTGATCCTCTCACCACAGCCTCCCAATTATCTGGGACTACAGGTGTGCACCACCACACCCAGCTAATTTTTATTTTATTTTATTTTGTTGTTTTGAGGCAGGGTCTCACTCTGTCACCAGGCTGGAGTGTGGTGGCATGATCACAGCTCACAGCAGCCTCAACCTCCTGAACTCAAGTGATTCTCCTTCCTCAGCCTCCCGAGTAACTAGGACTACAGGCATGCACCACCACACCTAATTGTTGTATATTTTGTAGAGATGGTGTTTCACCATGTTACTCAGGCTGATCTCAAACTCCTGGCCTGCATTGGCCTCCCAAAGTGTTGGGATTGCAGGCATGAGCCACTACATCCAGCCCTAATATTTTATTATTATTTGTAGAGATGGAGTCTCATTATGTTGCCAGGACTGGTCTTGATGTCCTGGGCTCAAGCAATCCTCCTGCCTCAAACCCCTTAAATGCTGGGATTACAGACTTGAGCCAACACGTCTGGCCTCCAGCTGCATAGGTTTTTATTTTTTTAACCCTCTGCTATTCTTCAGGGTTCACTAGGCAGAGTGGGGGGCAAAAGCCACTGTATTGGTGGCAGGAGGTCTGAGCAAACAAGTCACCCAAACTCTCTGGACCTTGATCTCTCATCTGCATCTTTACTGTTCCCCCAACATACCAAGGAAATTCCTGCCTCATTGCCTTTGACCTTGTTGTTCCCTTTGCCAGCGAAGGGAACGGTGTGTCCAGATATTATCCTCACGTCCTTCTGGTCTTTACTCAAATGTCATCTTATCAGAGAGACTGTTCCTCCTCCCTGTCCCCGTATCCTTCCCCAGACCCTCACTCTGCTTTACTCCTCTTTATAGCTCTTATAATCTCCTGATTAGACATACTTGCCTGGGTATTTGTTTATTGTCTGCCTTCCCAAATAGAATGTAATCTTCACGAGAGCCAAGATGCTGTCTGTCCTGGACCTGGAAGTGTGCCCAGCACACACAGTAGGCTCTCACTGAAAATAGTGCAGCCTGAGTGGACAAAGAGATTAAATGAGACTGCTCACAATACTTCGCATATTTGTTAGTGTCTGCAAACAGCACAAAGCTGTCCTAATGAGAGGGAGAGTAACAGTAATTGGAAACTCCAGACAGTATCTTATGTGGGTGGTAGAGCTCTGGAAGATCTTGGCCAGGGTGGACGTGGGTGGGGGTTGGGGTGGAGGAGGAAGTATTTCCTCTCTGCCAAGCTGCAGCGAGAGGCTAATGGCCTCCACAGGGATCCAATCCAATTAAGGGCCTGGCTTCAAGTCAACTCGGGTTCCCTTCCTGGCTGGAGCAGCTTCCAAGTGACAAAATGAAACCTGTAATGTCCCCAGGATGAGACAGTCTCAAGGCGAGCAGGGCAGAAGGGACTGATGGTCGGGTTTCTGCTCCCAGGGGAACAGATCTGCATCGATCCCGAATGGTTTTATACAGAGAGAGAGAGAGGCAGTGTGTGTGTGTGGGTATGGGTGTGGGTGTGCGCGTGCACATGTGGTGAGAAGAGCCAGGAACAGCAGCTGGATTCAGTCCCTCGTGGGGAAGCAACGGAAAGGGGTCAAATGCCAAATGAGGAGTCCTGGGTTCTAGTCTTAGTTCTGTTTCCACTCAACTACGGGACAGGGAAGAAAACCAGGTGGGCCAAGGAACACAAGCCCTGCCTGAGGTTCCAGTTCCCTGCAACAGAACTGGAAAGGCAACTGTCCATGCATTCAGGCTTAATTGCACTCAGAAGTCTATTTCAACTGTTTTTATTTATTTATTTATTTATTTATTTTTGAGAAGGAGTCTCACTCAGTCTCACTCACTGCTGGAGTGCAGTAGTGTAATCTTGGCTCACTGCAACCTCCGCCTCCCCGGTTCAAGTGATTCTCCTGCCTCAGCCTCCCGAGTAGCTGGGATTACATGTGCCCACAACCACACCCACCTAATTTTTGTATTTTTAGTAGAGATGGGGTTTCACCATATCGGCCAGGTTGGTCTCAAACTCTTGACCTCAAGTGATCCGCCTGCCTCGACCGCCCAAAGTGCTGGGGTTACAGGCGTCAGCCACCACGCCTGGTTTTCCTTTTTCTTTTTTTTTGGACAGAGTTTTGCTCCTGTTGCCCTGGCCAGAGTACAATGGCGTGATCTCAGCTTACTGCAACCTCTGCCTCCCGGGTTCAAGTGACCTTCCTGCTTTAGCCTCCCTAGTAGCTGGAATTACAGGTGCCCACCTCCACACCTAGCTAATTTTTTGTATTTTTAGTAGAGACGGGGTTTCACTGTGTTGGTAGGCTGGTATTGAACTCCTGACCTCAGGGGATCCACCCACCTCAGCCTCCCAAAGTGCTAGAACTTCAGGCAAGAGCCACCAGGCCCGGCTCCTGTTTTCCCTTGTTTAAACCAATTTGTTGATAGATAACACATACCCCCCCAGGACAAAAGTTACAAAATGGAAACCAAAACAGTATATAAGTCAGCAGTGGCTCACCTCCCCAGTTCTCCTCCCTGGAAGTAAACACTTAAAAATTTGTTGTGTATTCTTTCAGAGAGAAATGCATATAATAGTAAAATAATAACATTTATTGAACACTTACTCTATGCCAAGCACTGTTGTGTGCTTTACATTTATTAACTCATTTACTCTCCATAACAACACCATGAAGTATAATTAGCATCACTTTATATGCAGAAATGAAATGTAAAGAGCATAACTTGCTCAAAAAATCACACAGATAGAAAGTGAAATATTTTATTCAAGTAAATATGTATATGGCAAGGTTCCTTGCCTCCAAGAA
This sequence comes from Piliocolobus tephrosceles, assembly GCF_002776525.5. NCBI lineage: Eukaryota > Metazoa > Chordata > Mammalia > Primates > Cercopithecidae > Piliocolobus > Piliocolobus tephrosceles. The sequence continues at coordinate 197,954,341 of NC_045434.1, read as the reverse complement.
TTTCACAGTATACCCAGGAAGAGGACACTGATATGACTCTTAATACAGGTTGAGTATCCCTTACACACTTTTTTTTTGGAACGAAGTTTCGCTCTTGTTGCCCAGGCTGGAGTGCAATGGTGAGATCTCGGCTCACTGCAACCTCTGCCTCCCAGGTTCAAGTGATTCTCTTGCCTCAGCCTCCTGAGTAGCTGGATTACAGGCACCTGCCACCACACCCAGCTAATTTTTTTGTATTTAGTAGAGACAGGGTTTCACCATGTTGACCAGGCTGGTCTTGAACTTCTGACCTCAGGTGATCCACCCGCCTCGGTCTCCCAAAGTGCTGGGATTACAGGCATGAGCTACCATGACTGGCAATTTTTTTTTTTTTTTCTTAAAACTTTTTTAAAAAAAATTTAACAGATACTGAGGTCTTGCTGTGTTCCCCGGGCTGGTCTCAAACTCCTGGGCTCGAGCAATCATCCTGCCTTGGCCTCCCAAATTGCTGGGATTATAAGGGCCAGCCACCCTGCTTGGCCCTATTTTTATTTATTTGTTTGTTTTGAGACAGGGTCTCACACAATCACCCAGGCTGGAGTGCAGTGGTGTGATCATGGCTTACTGCAGCCTTGACCTCCTGGGCTCAAGTGATCCTCCTGCCTCAGTCTCCTGAATAGCTGGAACCACAGATGTGCACCACCATGCCTGGCTAATTTTCATTTTTTTTTTTTTTTTATAGAGATAAGGTCCCACTATGTTGCCCAGGCTGGTCTCAAACTCAAGACCAAGCCTGGGCAAGATAGTGGGACCTCATCTCTACAAATAAAGGTTCAAGTGATCCTCCTGCCACAGCCTCCCAAAGTGCTGGGATTATAGGTGTGAGTCACCATAACCAGGCAAGTATCCTTTATTTAAATGCTTGGGACCTCCCTAAATACATATACCCACTGTGTCCCCACAAAAATTAAAAAAATAAATGCTTGGGACCGAAAGTGTTTCAGATTTTGAATTTTGGATTATTTTGTATTTTGGAATATTTGAGTATACATAATGAGATATCTTGGGGATGGGACCCAAGTCTAAAGCTGAAACTTATTAATGTTTTATATATACCTTATTCACATAGCCTGAATGTAATTTTATATATTTCTTTTTTTTTTTCTTTTTTCTTTTTCTTTCGTTCTTTTTTTTTCTTTTGAACAGAGTTTTGCTCTTGTTGCCCAGGCTGGAGTGCAATGGCACGATCTCGGCTTACCACAACCTCCACCTCCCGAGTTCAAGCAATTCTCGTGCCTCAGCCTCCCAAGTAGCTGGGATTACAGGCATGTGCCACCACGCCTCTATTTTTAGTAGAGACGGGGTTTCTCTGTGTTGATCAGGCTGGTCTCAAACTCCTGACCTCAGGTGATCTGCCCACCTCGGCCTCCCAAACTGCTGGGATTACAGGCTTGAGCCACCGCGCCCAGCCAATTTTATATATTTCAAATAATTTCGTACATGAAACAAAGTTTGTATTCAGTCCTTTTTTTTTTTTTTTTTTTGAGATGGAGTCTCGCTCTGTTGCCCAGGCTGGAGTACAGTGGCGCGATCTCAGCTCACTGAAAGCTCCGCCTCCCAGGTTCACATCATTCTCCTACCTCAGCCTCCCGAGTAGCTGGGACTACAGGTGCCCGCCACCACGCCCAGCTGATTCTTTGTATTTTTAGTAGAGATGGGGGTTTCACTGTGTTAGCTATGATGGTCTCGATCTCCTGACCTCGTGATCCACCCACCTCGGCCTCCCTAAGTGTTTGTATTCAGTATTTTCTTGTGGAATTTTCCACTTGTAGTGTCATGTTGGCACTCAAAAAGTTTCAGATTGTGAAGTATTTTGGATTTGGGGTTTCTGGAGTAGGGATACTCAGCCTGTAATAACTAACACTTATTAAATGCCGATTATTAAATGTTTTAAGTGGATTATCTCATATAATCCTCACAATGAGTTTCTGAATTAGGTTCTGTTATATAGTAGTATCCTTTATATCCACAGTTTCGATTTCTGCAGTTTCAGTTACCCACAATTCAAAGATATTAAATGGAAAATTCTAGAAATAAACCATTTATTAGCTGGGATTATAGGTGTGCTTCACCACACATGACTAATTTTTGTATTTTTTTTTTTTTTTTTTTGAGACAAAGTCTCGCTCTATCGCCCAGGCTGGAGTGCAGTGGCCGGATCTCAGCTCACTGCAAGCTCTGCCTCCTGGGTTCACGCCATTCTCCTGCCTCAGCCTCCCGAGTAGCTAGGACTGCAGGCGCCCGCCACCTCATCCGGCTAGCTTTTTGTATTTTTTTTTAGTAGAGATGGGGTTTCACCATGTTAGCCAGGATGGTCTCGATCTCCTGACCTTGTGATCCACCCGTCTCGGCCTCCCAAAGTGCTGGAATTACAGGCTTGAGCCACCGTGCCTGGCCTTTTTTTTTTTTTTTTTTTTTTTAGTAATGACGGGGTTTCACCATGTTGGCCAGGCTGGTCTTGAATTCCTGACCTCAAGTAATTCACCCATCTTGGCCTCCCAAAGTTCTGGGATTATAGATGTGAGCCATCATACCCAGTCCCATTTATTAGATTTGAGTTGCATGTCAGAATCTTCATTCTGAAGGCTTCTGTGTATATATATTAAATAAATTTGTATGCCTTTTCTCCTATTAACTAATCTGCCTCATGTCAGTAATTTTTCAGTGAACTTTTAGGAGACCATGAGCCTATGGCCTCCACAGTATGGTGCAGTGATCAGGGTGATCAAAGCTACTGTTCTGTTCTGGAAGCCACAGTGAAGAGAACCCAAGAAACTCGCCTGCCTGCAAAGGGGACACAATTGGAAACACCAGTTATTTTATCAAGGTTTTTGACCAGTATGGGATATTTTAAAATATGAGCAAACTGCTTTGAGGAATTGAAATAGACTTTATAGAACTGATAAATGCCCCTTAAAAAGACTGGCCTTGTGCCTTGTTTATACAGTTCCTTTACAGGGTTCCTGAACTGTGGCCCTGAAAGCTAAACTTATATCTTGTGATATAGAAAAAAAGACTAAGATGTGACCACACTTGAACAGGTCTTTTTATGAGGATAATGACTGCCTCCAAGGATCATTTAAATTCCAAAGAAAACTACTTACAAGTTAATCCCTGTTCCCCCATCAAATCATTCTTTGCCCCTCAATAGAATTCTTCTTCCTCTTCCCATAGCCTGTTTCACCAGGATGCAAGCTCCCATTCTTTTTATGACCTCAAGATGATACATAAGTTTCTGTAATTCATGGGGAAGTTGGGTCTTCATTCTGAAGGCTCCTGTGTATGCATGTTAAGTAAATTTGTATGCCTTTTCTCCTATTAGAAAAATAAATAAAAAATAAGTTGCATGCCATTCTGGGGAGCATGATGAAATCTTTTTGTTCTTTTTTTGAGACAGAGTTTCGCTGTTGTCGCCCAGGCTGGAGTACAACAGCACAATCTCGGCTCACTGCAACTTCTGCCTCCTGGGTTCAAGCGATTCTTCTGTCTTGGCCTCCCGAGTAGCTGGGATTACAGGCGCCTGCCACCACGCCCAGCTACTTTTTGTACTTTTAGTAGAAATGGGGTTTCACCACGTTGGCCAGGCTGGTCTCGAACTCCTGACCTCAAGTGATCCACCTGCCTCGGCCTCCCAGAGTGCTGGGATTACAGGTGTGAGCCACCGTGCCCTGCAGAACATGATGAAATCTTATGCCATCTTACTCCATCCCACCCTGGACATGGAATCTTCCCTCTTTGTTCAGCATCCCTACACTGTCTACACTTTGGGCTCATTAGTCACTTCGTAGCTCTCTCAGTTATCAGATCAGCTATGGAGGTATCTCAGTGCTTGTGTTTAAGTAATCCTTATTTTACTCAGTTGTTCTATTTTATTAGTAGTATTGTCATTCCTCTCTTGCTGTGCCTAATTTATAAGTTAAACTTTCTCATGGGTATGCACATATAAAAAAACATAGTACCGTATATATAGGGTTATTACTATTCATGGTTTCAGGCATCCACTGGGGGGGTCTTAAAACATAGTCCCCTGCAGATAAGAGCAGACTACTGCATCTCCTGCTGAAGCAATGAGGAAACTTACTTGGAAGGCAGCTATGCTCACCACCATATCACCAATGCCAGTGCTTCAGAGGAAACTTATTTGGGTTAGGTATCATAACTTGCCCAAACTGGGAGTCTGGCAGTTTGGTAGGGGAAGCCCATATTGAGAACTGCAACACCACCACCCTTACTTCCCTGATAGGTGATGTAGAATCCAGACCAATGCTGCAGATTGGTGAGAGGAAGGAAGGCTAACTCCCTCTGCATGGTGCAAGGAAGCTTCTTAAGGCAGATGGATATTTGAGTTGAGCCTTGAAGAATGGGTAGGAGCCTACCTTTTCCCATGCTCACTTAGTATACAGTGTAGTGAAGAGGAACATAGGTTCCTGAAGAGCGGTGGTTTGAATCCCAGCTCCACCATCTTCCCAGTTGAATGACTCGTGGTTAGTTGTCCTGTGATGCTCGGTTTCCTGGTGGTTTTCGTTGTTCTTGTTGTTGTTGTTGTTGTTGTTGTTGTTGAGACAGTCTTGCTCTGTCACCCAGGCTGGAGTGCAGTGGTGCGATCTCGGCTCATAGCAGCCTCCACCTCCCAGGTTCAAGTGATTCTCGTGTCTCTGCCTCTGGAGTAGCTGGGATTACATGTGTGCGCCACCATGTCCAGCTAAGTTTTGTATTTTTAGTAGAGATGGGGTTTCACCATGTTGGCCAGGTTGGTCTTGAGCTCCTGGCCTCAAGTGATCCACCTGCCTCAGCCTCCCTAAGTGCTGAGATTGCAGGCATGAGTCACCGTGCCTGGCCCTCAGTTTCCTTATTTGTAAAATGAGGACAATGAAAATTATGCCTTGCAATGTTGGGCATAGTGGCTCATGCCTGTAATCCCAGCATTTTTGGAGGCTGAGGTGGGTGAATCACTCAAGGTCAGGAATTTGAGACCACTCTGGCCAACATGGCAAAACTCCATCTCTACTAAAAATACAGAAATTAGCTGGGCATGATGGCATATGCCTGTAATCCCAGCTACTTGGGAGACTGAGACATGAGCATCTCTTGAACCTGGGAGGTGGAGGTTGCAGTGAGACGAGATTGTGCCACTGCACTCCAACCTGGGTGACAGAGGAAGGCTCCGTCTCAAAAAAAAAAAAAAAAAAAGAAAAGAAAATTAAGCCTTGCAAGATCATGATGAATAAATATGATTGGATATGAAAGCGCCCAGCTAGGTGTCTGGCATGCAGTGTGGGAGCTCAGTGACTGGTCAAGAATATGGACAGATGGGAATAATACCAACAGCTAGTATCTACAGAGCACTTACCATCCAAGCTCTTAACATAGACTAATTTATCAATGATCCTGTTAAATATTAATAGGTACTAATTTTAGATCCATGTTTGCAGATGAGAAAATGATACTAATTTAGATCCATTTTTACTGATGACAAAATGAAGCATAGAGAGGTTAAGTAAGTATCCTGAGTTGGTAAATAATAGAGGCAGGATTGGAACCCCAGGCAGCGTGGCCCCAGAGTCCATGTGCCTAGCAGCTCGTTCTCCTGCTAAAATTGCAGAACACTGGGCTGAGACAGTTAGTGAGCAGCATCACAGAGTTTGAAGTGGGAGGAGGAAAGTGTGTCATCGGAGGAGGCTTACTGACCCCCTGTGAAGTGGCAGTCATAAACACAAACCACCTGGCTTCCCAGACTGGAAGAGCATGACAATCCAAATGATATGTCAGGGGTACATGAAACCATAGGATAAACATCATGCAGTCACTCACTCCGTAAGTTTTGTTTTTGTTTTTGTTTTTGTTTTTGAGACAGAGTTTCGCTCTTATTGCCCAGGCTGGAGCGCAATGGCGCGATCTCGGCTTACTGCAACCTCCGCCTCCCAGGTTCAAGAGATTCTCCTGTCTCAGCCTCCCAAGTAGCTAGGATTACAGGCATGCACCACCACGCCTGGCTAATTTTGTATTTTTAGTGGAGATGGGGTTTCTCCATGTTGGTCAGGCTGGTCTCAAACTCCTGACCTCAGGTGACCCACCCACCTTGGCCTCCCAAAGTGCTGGGATTATAGGCGTGAGTCACCACACCCAGCCCACTCCATAAGTTTTTATTGTGTACCATGATCTGTCCTCTGAGCCAGGAATATAGCCATAAACAAAACCAAAAATCCCTGCCCTTATGGCATTTACGTTCTAGCGGGGAAAGAGAGACAATAAGCAGATAAATAGGTAGATATATATCAGAGGGTTATAAGTGTTATGAAGAGAGATAAAGTGGAGGGTGGAGTGAAAGATAGCAACTTGCAATGTTGCATAGAATAGTATTTGGGGAGAGCTCTCTGAGACAATGACATAGATGACATTTGAGCAGAGAGCCAAAGGAAGTAAGGGAGTGGAAGTTGCAGAAATTCTGGGCGAAGACTACTCCAGAGAGGGGGAAGAGCAAGTGCAAAGGCCCTGAGGCCACAGTGTGCTTGGTATATTCAAGGACTAGAAAGGAGGCCAGTGCAGCTGCGGTGGAGAGCAAAGGGAAGAATGGTAGGAGATGAGGTCAGAGGGGTGTGTGGGAGGAGACAACATGTCTCCACCCATCTTCAAGATTTCTGTGTGCCATAAAAACAAGGCTGAGTAAAGAATGTAGAACAGGCATGCATTTCAAAATTGGAAGAGGAGACTTGACTGCAATGTGCTTAGGGTGCCTTCCCTGTATAAACATCCTTTTTCCCTTTCACCCACTCCCAGGACTGACTCTGCCCATCCATGGGAGCCACATGAGGGCGGAACTTGGGAAACTGTAGGTGTGACTGTGACTAGGTTTCTAAGCACAGGCTCTGGGTCTGAGCCTCTTCCTTGGGGGCTTTCTGTTGGGTAGGAGGAGCCCAGGAGATCATCACCACTTCAGGGCTCTGTGAAGGAGAATGTTACTGGCTTCCTCCCAGCTAAGATCTGTGTTTAGTCAATGAAGCCTAAAGGACCCTGGTCTGCTCCTCCTTCCATACCCTGGTGCTGTGAGGCCAGTTGGAGCCTGTGACGGGCAACTCACCATCGGGAATATTTGTTGCCTCTAACTCAATTTTTTATTTTATTTTATTTTATTTTTTTTGACATGGATCTCACTCTGTCGCCCAGGCTGGAGTACAGTGGCATGGTCTCAGCTCACAGCAACCTTCGCCTCCCCAGTTCAAGCGATTCTCCTGCCTCAGCCTCCTGAGTAGCTAGGATTACTGGCACGTGCCAGCACGTCTGGCTAATTTTTGTATTTTTAGTAAAGACGGGGTTTCGCCATGCTGGCCAGGCTGGTCTCGAACTCCTGACCTCAAGTGATCCACTCGCCTCGGTCTCCCAAAGTGTTGGGATTACAGGCATGAGCCACTGTGCCCGGCCTCAATTTGATCAATTCTCAGGCACATTGAGTTTCTGCTGAATTGTTTTTTGGCTTAGATCTGCTTTGAGCTGATTCACCATTTGGTTACTTTTTGGTAGGGCAGAGAGGGTGGATTCTGGATGGAAACTTTGCTTCAGTTCATGATTCTATGAAAAATTAACACTACTGGGTTCAGTCCAGAGTCCGGTCACTTCAGGATTTTCATGGTTCAAGCCCCCATCTAAGGGGAGCCTCTGGAATTTATTTTTTATGTATTTTCAATGAACTAGCCGGGCATAGAGAGTAGAATATGATGCCACATTCTAGCCTGCAGGGGTGGTAGGGACAGAATAAGTCTCAATGCAGGTAACAGCCATACTGACCCAGCAGAGCATAAGGTAAGGCAAGAATCAGTAATTAGCCCCGCCCACTTCTAGATAATGAAACTGAGGCTTAGGAGTTTTAAGGACATTGCCTTGTCGGATTTGAACTTAAATAGTCAGACTCCAGAGCACGTGTTCCTGACCACTGGGATACACTGGTTCTTTCACGGAGCCTCTATGAGAAAATCTGAACAACTTGCTTTGGAGTGGCAGAAGAAGAAGTTGCAAGTTTCACTGTGTTTTCATGCCTACATACAATTTGTTCAAACATTCTGATACGTGCTAGGCACGGAGGATGTGGAAACAAACCTCCCATGTCTGGGCCTCCTGGAACTCACTATTTAGCCCAACCTGGGAAGTTGGGAGGAGTAGCTGTGAGTCAAGTATTATGGAAAATCAGAAAAGGGCACAAGTAATTGCTTCCAGAGGAGGTGAAACTTGCCCCAGGCACTCAACCGCAGCAAACCGGGACCAGGTGCCTACAATCTCTAGGTAAGCACAGCTCTTGCCCTCGGGGGCCTAAATCCCAGCGCAGTTTAACTGGTTTGTGGACCACCTACTTCAGAACTGTCCTGGTGCTTGCTAAGATGTGGGTTTCTCTTTTTCCCCAGAGGATCTGGGAAACACACAAAGCGGGGGGGGGGTGGGGGGGAGGGGGGAAGGCTGCGTGTAGCACCCAGGTGATTCTGATGCACACTCAAATTTGCCAGGTGAGCGGGGAGAAGAAATGGGTGTGGGCAGTGGGGAACAAGATGGACAACGACTTGGGAGTCCTTAGTGGCCTGCAGGCACCGAAATTGCAGTTCAAGATCGTGAGCTCTGGGAACTGTTACTCTCCAAGGGGTAGCTCAGAGCCAGAAACACAGTAAGGTTTCATAAATATTTGCGAATATGCCGGCTGCCAAGATCGAAACGATCAGGAGCGTCAAAGGGAAAAACGAAGTCAGAGGCAGAAGAAAAAGGTGTTCCCCAGGCGATGAAAACTTTCCGGTAAGTTGTCTTGGAAAAGTCAACTCGGCGTAATAGAGGGAGTTGTGGAGGCGGCCGCTGCGGGAAAGGGCGATGAGTCCTGGGGTGCTGCAGCGGGGGAGTGGGTGGGAGGCGCCTCCTCGCTTCCCCAGGCCGGCCGAGGGATGAGGTCACCTGGTACAGCACCAGTAGCAGCTGCGGAGAACGCGCAGGCGCTGCGGCGGGAGGCAGTGTCAGGCTCGGGCCCCTGGGGAATTCCTCCCCTCCGCGGCCCCCCCCGCCCCCCCGCCCGCCGGCCCCCTCGAGAGGCGTACCCGGGTCCCCCCGCCCGAGCCGGCGCTTTGTACCGCCCACCAAAGCCCCGCCCTCCGCACAGGCCACGCCTCCTGCCAGCTTCGAGGCGTCGCAGTGGTCCTTTCGTCTGCTCCGGAGCGGTCCCACCGCCTTCCCCGTCCGAGGCCACGCCCCCGTGCTCCTGCCGCCTTTGTTTCTCCTGAGAGTCCCGAGGCGCCGCGCCTTGGCCCCGCCTACAGCCCGAGGCCCCGCCCCCGGCGCCCCGCCCCGCCCCGCCCCGCCGTTTGAAGCGGCTCGGGCTGCGGCTGCCTCAGAGTCGCGCGCGGGGCGTGGGGCGGTGCTGAGGAGCTGAAACTGTGGCCAGCTCGACGCCGGACAGTCCAGCGAGCAGCGCGGCGGGAACTGGCAGCCGGAGCAGTCCCGGAGCAGAAGCAGCAGCAGTAGCCGTCGCTGTTGGCAGAGCGCAGCCGAGCCGGCCATGGCGTTGTCGATGCCGCTGAATGGGCTGAAGGAGGAGGACAAAGAGCCCCTCATCGAGCTCTTCGTCAAGGTGAGCGCTCGCCTCGCTGTCCCGCCCGGCCGAGCCCCCGCCGCCCTCCCGGCTGCGGAGAGAGGCGTCCCGAGGCGCCCCCGCTCGGCGCCAGCACCCGTCCCTCTGCGGGCTCCCGCGTCCCCGGCCCATTGTCTGGGGGCCGCTGGCGCCTTCCCGCCTCCGAGGGCCCGTCGAGGGGTCCAGGGTGGGGACCCGGGCGGCGGCCACCGTCTCCAACCGCGCGGGCTCTGGCGGACGCCGGACCAGCGTCCCGCGCCCGGGTGGGTCGGGAAGAGCCCGCGGGCGGGACTTGCCTGCTCCGGGGCCCCAGCGCCGGGCGCGCGCGGGTCCTGTCACCACCCCCCGCCCGGGCGCGGGGGCCCGGGGGCCCGGCCCCACCCGCTCCCCAGCGCTCCGCTCCGCTCCGCCGCCGCCCGGAGCCCGACCTGCGGTCCGCCGCCCGATGAGCTTTCAGACGAACTTCTTTGAACGCTTTTTTGAAAAAACATTTGCTCCCCACTGATCTGAAACGGAAACTTTAATTTTCGATGCAATCTTAAACAAATTTACTAACGAGCAGGTGCTCTTGGACCTTCGGAAAAGACCGAGATTCCCAACTTGTGTTTTTCTGTCTTGGGCATTTATTGGCTTTCTCGTTTCTCAAGCGCGGAGTGTTCTGTATGATGCAACAATTTTGGCTTCTCCCCGCGGCGTTGCTGCTTGGGGAAGGATTGTGTGTGCCCTTTTGTTTTGAAAGAAATTGAGGGAGAGAATTCTTAACTTGCTTGGGCTTTAAAGGGTTGGTTTTCCCTTCTTGTGTCTTCACCTTTCATGTCCTGGAACTTATTTGCTTACACATACTACCCCTCTTCCTTTCCTTTCCTTTTCTCTTTAATACTTTTCATTTTAGCCAAAGAGAGTCGAAGTTACAAACATCTGGATCCAGCTCCTTCCTTCAAAACTTAAAAAAACACTTTGAGATTCTTCCAGCGACTTAAAAAGCCAGGCTCATTCAGAGCTAGGCAACATACTGGAAAGTAAATGGTCATCTAGAACTATTGGGTTCTTTTTTTCCCCCGAGTTTTTACTTTAAAGAAAGGACATTTCAGGGTGTGTTTAAGAGATGGAGAAGGGCAGGGCGCAGTGGCTCACGCCTGTAATCGCAGCACTTTCAGAGGCCGAGGTGGGAGGATTACTTGAGTTCAAAAGTTCGAGTCCAGCCTGAACAAGATGGCGAAACCCCGTCTCTACAAAAAAATGCAAAAATTAGCTGGGAGCGATGTTGCTCGCCTGTACTACTCTGGAGGCCGCGGTGGGAGAATCGCTTGAGCCCGGGAGGTCGAGGCTGCAGTGAGCCCATGTCGCACCACTGCACTCCAGCCTTGGAGACAGAACAAGACCCTGTCTCAAACAAAAGAGATGGAGAGAAGAAATAATCTGCAGTTACTTCTGCAGTCTTCAGTAATGATTGAAACAAGGTTTGCCTTAGGATTTTCTTTCAATTGTCAATTTTCGATTTTTTTTTTTTGGTCCAGGTAACTGAAACAGCAGACAGGTATAGAACCCCCAAAATATCAAAGAGTTTCAGTTACTTTGAGTGGCAGATACAGTACTTTGAGGTGCATAGAATGTAGGAAGGAACCTGAAATATAAGAAAGGAAGGAGGCCGGTTGCTGTGGTCACGCCTGTAATCCCAGCACTTTGGGAGGCTGAGGCGGGCAGATCACAAGGTCAGGAGATCGAGACCATCCTGGCCAACATGGTGAAACCCCATCTCTACTAAAAATACAGAAATTAGCTGGGCATGGTGGCGGGCACCTGTAGTCCCAGCTACTCGGGAGGCTGAGGCAGGAGAATTGCTTGAACCCGGGAGGCAGAGGTTGTGGTGAAAGGGTGGTGGGTGGAAAGCAGCATTGAGAAGGGAAACGAGTGGACCAGAGATGAGTTTAAAAAATTTTACTGAGGAATAAGAAGGAATTTCCATAAACTAAAAAAAAGTGCATCATGAATAATCTGTACAACATGATACTCAATGGTGAAACTTTAGAACAGTGTTAAACTTAGATAAAGCTACCATCGGGCTGGGCGAGGTGGCTCACACCTGTAGCATTTTGGGAGGCTGAGATGGGGAGATCACTTGAGGCCAGGAGTTTGAGACCAGCCTGGCCAACAGGGTGAAACCCTATCTCTACTAAAAATGGAAAAATTAGGCGGGCATGGTGGTGGGCCCAGCTCCTCGGGAGGCTGAGGCATGAGAATCGCTGGAACCCGGGAGGCGAAGGTTGCAGTGAGCCGAGATCAAGCCACACTGCACTCCAGCCTGGGCAACAGAGAGAGACTTAGTCTCAAAAAAAAAAAAAAAAGATAAAGCTATTATCAGTTACGGCTCTATTCAGCATTCTATTGGAGGAGCTAATCAAAGAAGACAAGAAAAATGAAGTATCTGAATTAGGAAGAGATCAGTGCTTAATGCCTTGCTTACTATTAATTTCATCTTTCAGTTAGAATAGCAGAGGGGCGTGGTGCAGTTTTCCAAACTTGAGTCACTTGCATACCCTTTCTGTTTTTCATATTTGTGTTGTGAACCACTGAAAATCATCCTTCCTACCACTAGTTGTGAGCCTTTCTCATTGGGCTTGCTGGCAGAGAATCAGGGTTCAAGTCACAGTTCTTGACTCCTTGGTTGGGTTACCCTAGGTAGTTTTCACTCTTTAAGCCTTATTTATCTCATTTGTGAAATGTTTTCTGCTACCCAGTGATTCAACATAGCAAAACTTTGCACTAATATAGATCAGTTTGTTTGTTTGTTTGTTTGTTTTTGAGATGGTGTCTCACTCTGTCTCCCTGGCTGGAGTGCAGTGGCGCGATCTCGGCTCACTGCACCCTCTGCCTCCCGGGTCCAAGTGATTCTTCTGCCTTAGCCTCCTGAGGAGCTGGGATTACAGGCATACACCACCACGCCTGGCTGATTTTTGTATTTTTAGTAGAGACCGGGTTTCACCATGTTGGCCAGGCTGGTCTCAAACTCCTGACCTTCAGTGATATGCCCACTTTGGCCTCCCAAAGTGCTGGGATTACAGGCTTGAGCCTCTGTGCTTGGCCCCTAGACCAGTTTGTTCGAAAGGGAAAAAAGGGACAGGTAAAATGTTGTAAAGGGCATTCTTGTTCTCTTCTCAAAACCTATGTGTGGGAAATGCAAATGGGGGAAATACCCTTGTAAATATAGTTATTTTGAAAGCAGTGGGCCCGGTGTGGTGGCTCACTCCTATAATCCCAGCCTTTTGGGAGGCGGAGGGGGGTAGATCACTTGAGGTTGAAACCAGCCTGGCCAACATGGCGAAACCCCATTTCTACTAAAAATATAAAAATTAGCCACACACAGTGGCGCTTGGCTGTAATCCCAGCTATTTGAGAGACTGAGGCAGGAGAACTGCTTGAACCCTGGAGGCGGTGGTTGCAGTGAGCCGAGATGGTGCCACTGCACTCCAGCCTGGGCGACAGAGTGAGACTCCATCTCAAAAAATAAAAATTAAAAAAAAAGAAAAAAGAAGTAGTGAGTGTGCAGAGGCTGTGGTTGTCCAGAGTGGTATGCTAAACAGTGTTAACCTGCCAAGAGGTATCTGAGTTTGTAGAAGAAAACTATTTACAGTTGAAGCACATAGCATGTATAGAAATCAGAAATTTGGTGGTGGTGCTGGGGGAAGGCCAAGGGATGCAACGGGGCTTTGAGCCTACCTGTCTAGCATTGAGCTTTACATTTAAGAGTGAGAGATGAACACCTTCTCAAATAGTGTGACTGAACTCACAGCTATATTTTCTTCCCTGTGAGTAGTTTTTGGAGTTGTCCACCCATGAGCCCATTAACTGCCATCTATATAACAGCAGGATGGTTTTTTTGGTTTGTTTTTGTTTTGTTTTAATCTCAACATCTAGAGGATAGATAGGATGCCCTCCCAAAAGTAAAAAAGGCAGCTGGGCTGTGATGGCTCACTCCTGTAATCCTAGCACTTTAGGGGGCCAAGGAGGATGAATCTCTTGAGTGCAGGAGTTCTAGACCAGCCTGGGTGAAACCCTGTCTCTACAAAAACTATTTAAAAGGTTGTCAGGCACAGTGGCTCATGCCTGTAACCCCAGTACTTTGGGAGGCTGAGGCAGGCAGATCTCTTGAGCTCAGGAGTTTGAGACCAGCCTGGGCAACCTGGGTACCCTGTCTCTACAAAAAATACAAGAAATTGGCTGGGTGTGGTGATACATGCCTGTGGTCCCAGCTGAGGTGGGAGGATTCCTTTAGCCTGGGAAGCAGAGGTTGCTGTGAGCCGTGATCATGCCACTGCACTCCAGCTTGGGTGAGACCCTGTCTCTAAACAAATAAGTAAGTAACTAAGCTGGGCCTGCTGGCCCACACCCGTAGCCCTAGCCCTAGAGGCTGAGGGTGGGAGGATTGCTTGAGCCCAGGAATTCGAAGCTGCAGTGAGCTTATGATCATGCGCCTGCACTCCAATCTGGGTGACAGAGCAAGACCCTATCTCAGGGAGAAAAAAAAAAAAAAAAGGCTTACAGTGGCAGTCATCCTCAACAGTGGAGATGCTCTCTGCTCCACCCAGAGGAGCCTGGTAGATGTATATATGTCCAGCTGGGAACCACCAACAGATACGGTATATTTCTTTTTTCTTTTTTTTTTGAGACAGAGTCTCGCTCTGTCGCCCAGGCTGGAGTGCAGTGGCGCGATCTCACCTCACTGCAAGCTCCGCCTCCCGAGTCCACACCATTCTCCTGCCTCAGTCTCCTGAGTAGCTGGGACTACAGGCGCCTGCCACCACACCCGGCTAATTATTTTGTATTTTTTTAGTAGAGACGGGGTTTCACCACGTTAACCAGGATGTTCTCGTTCTCCTGACCTCGTGATCTGCCTGCCTCAGCCTCCCAAAGTGCTGGGATTACAGGCGTGAGCCACTGCATCCGGCCCAGATATGGTATATTTTGGACCTTTTAGCAAGGGCATAAGGTCCCTTATAATCTGACTACTGCCTGGGTTTCTTTCTTTCTTTCTTTTTTTAAAGACAGAGTTTCGCCCTTGTTGCCCCTCAGCCTCCTGAGTGGAACTACAGGCGTGCGCCACCATGCCTGGCTAATTTTGTATTTTTAGTAGAGACGGGGTTTCTCCATGTTGGTCAGGCTTGTCTCGAACTCCTGACCTCAGGTGATCTGCCCACCTTGGCCTCCCAAAGTGCTAGGACTGCAGGCATGAGCCACCGCATCTGGCCTACTGCCTGGGTTTCTAATCCAACATGTCCAGTTACTAATTGTGTATCCCAGGATACATTACTTAAACCTCTCTGTGCCACATCTGCACAGTTGGGATATTAGTGGAACAGTCCTGTGGGATAAATTAATATATGTAGTATGCAACAATCTTAGCACAATGTCTAGTACACAGTAAGCAAATAAATGCTAGTTGTGTTTAATTTTTGTATGAATATATATTTATATGCAGATCTCCCCTACTAGATAGACAGTAAATTTCTTGGGGATGGGGTGTGCATATGATTCAGAGTGCCTGCAACTTAAGAGGATGCCAAATTTTTGAAATGAGATTGCTCCCTTCTTTCAGAGAATTCTGTTTTCGAGCATTTTGTTGTCAATGTATGTCTGTACCATGCTTTGGAATTAGAAACCACTTACTGAGATCCCGATGGTTGCAGTGTCAGAACATGGTTCTTCATCCTGTTTTCTCTAGCCTCCAGTCTCCAAACCCAATGTAATTTTATCTACTCACATCTTTTTTTCTCCATTATTTAATACTTCCAGTTTTTTTTTTTTGTTTGTTTTTTTTTTTTGAGATGGAGTCTCACACTATTACCTGGGCTGGAGTGCAGTTTCACAATCTTGGCTCACTGCAACCTCTGCCTCCTGAGTTCAAGCGATTCTCCTGCTGCAGACTCCTCAGTAGCTGGGATTGCAGGTGCCTGCCACCATGGCCAGCTAATTTTTTGTATTTTTGGTAGAGACGGGGAGCTAATTTGTACTTCTAGTAGAGATGGGGTTTCACTGTGTTGGCCAGGCTGATCTTGAACTCCTGACCTAGTGATCCGCCTGTTTCGGCCTCCCAAAGTGCTGGGATTACAGGCGTGAGCCACCGCACCAGTCTTTTATATATTTACTAGTGTTTCTTGTTGGCTATGTCCAGAATTTGGGGAACCAAGATTTTTGTTTGGGTAAAACTAATTATCAACTTTTGAACCACAAATGAGAGTAGTAGAGACGGGGTTTCTCGATCCAGCCTGGCCAACATGGTGAAACCCCGTCTCTACTAAAAATACAAAAATTAGCCAGGCACGGTGGCAGCTGCCTATAATCCCAGCTACTTGGGAGGCTGAGGCAGGAGAATCGCTTGAACCCGGGAGGCAGAAGTTGCAGTGAGCCGAGATTGTGCCATTGAACTTCCAGCCTGAGGGACAAGAGCAAGACTCTGTCTCAAAAACAAGCAAACCAGAAAACAGAAATTAATCCCTTTGCAGAGTTCAGTTTTATGGGCTGGAATAAACTTGTTGCCATACCACTGTGAATTGGGACGGCAAGTAGTCACCAAGCTGCTGGGATTGGGGTGGTGGTTGTAAAAAGTTAATCTGGTGCAGGGTGGCATAACACATAAGAGTCTGTTTCTTTTAAGATATTTGGCAGAGGTTCCTAATGTGCATGGACTCTGGAGCCAGACTGCTTGACTTGAATCTGGCTTCTAGTGTGTCAGGCAAGTTTTTAAGCTCTCAGTGCTTCAGTTTCCTAACTTCTAATATCAGGGCAATAATAATAATAATAATAATAATAATAATAATAATAATAACAGTTTTATATGGTTACTGAGGGGATTAAAACTGTTAATCTATGCATATTAGGGTAGTTTAAGTTGCTGTAATAAGTTATCTCCCCACCAACAATGGTTCAAATAAGATTGAAATTTATTTCTTACCCTTCAGTCCAGGAGAATGTCTTCGATGTTAGGGTGACTTTCCTCCTCACAGTCATTAAGGGACCCGGGCTCTTTCTAGTTTATTTGTCCTCTAACGCCCAGAGCATTGTCCTCTTCTGAGTTGTCAAAGCTGGTGGCTGACAAGTACTGTCTGCTGCCAGTGGGGGGTGGAAAATATGGAGGAAGCACATCTTGAGGGCTGCAGCTCGGAAGTTCTACCTGTTACTTCTGGTCACATTCTACTGGAGAGAACTTAATCACATAGCTTCATCTGTAAGAGAGGCTGGCAAGCGTGGTCTAACCGTGTACCATCCTATGTAAAGCTTTAGGAAGAGTGCTTGACACAGAGTAAACACCTTTTGTCATCGATAATAGTATATAATTTTAAAATGTAGACTCTGTTAGTAGGATCAGGGGGTTCTGTAAATCCTTGAAATTACAGTAAAAATTATAATGTGAGGCTTTTTTTTTCTGGAAATTCCTAAACCAAGGCTAAGAACCAGTGTTTTAAAAGAAGTAAATAGTGAAATCCTTAGTGTCAAGAATACTTTGTATAAGCAAGGTATAAAAGAAGGGCTTGGGCTAAATCACTAAGGTCTCTTCTAGTTATAATTAACTATGACTTAAAGAAATTATTAACTATGACTTAAAGAATGTACCGGCATGAACTAAGTGCTGATACTGAGTTAAGTACTATGGAAGATGTAAGAAATTATTAACCAGTTAATTTCTTACTGTTTACAAAGGAAAGAAAACAACACAAGATGGTCCATGCTTAAAGAGTCAAGTGTGGCTCACATTAAGTTGGGCTAGGAGATGTGGGGAAAGATGGAAGGAGGCTTAAACTTGACCTTGAAAAAAGGAGGTGAATAGGTGGGTTTGGAATAGCCAAGAATGGGAATGTGAGTTTTGACATCATTTGGAAACTCCTTATGCAGGAAACAATTGGTAGATTGATACCTAAGAAGGAACCAGGAGTGATTCAGATCTGTAGTGCCAGGGAGACAGGTTATTTAAAAGTTGAAGAAGAGACTTTTAAAACCTAACCTGGGTTTTTGTTAATGTATACATTTTCCTAGCCTTTTTCATTCTCCCCATACTTTCCCATTTTTTTGGATTGCTGTCTATTCAATAACTTTTCAGTGGCACTTGGAAAGGTGCAAATGGATTGTACAGACGGACTGTTTGACAGTTTAAAGTGGGAATTCTTTATATTTTGTTTCAAGGGCAGGCTTCAAACCTCCCCCCATCTTTGTTTTTTCAAACAGAAAAAATGAAATAAATTTTCTATAGGAAACGATGCTGAAAACTTTGTTCTAGTAATTAACAAAAACTAACTCAATATTCAGACAATATTACCTTGAATCTAAATTTGCCATTCATATGAGGTTTCTGGGGACGGGGGGTGAATTCAGGAGACAGAAATGAATGTAAAGTATGAAGTTAATGAAAACCTATTATTGTAACTTTTTTGCCTGAGCTGTTCTTGAAGACCTAACAATGCTGCTTTTGGCAAAGGCCAAAGTTGATGATTTTGGTTTAATGTAAAAACCTGTGAGAAAGGAGCCTAGAATGGGGAAGATGCAGGAGGCTTTGAGCCTAGGAGACTGAGCACATGAAAAGCTTAACACATTATGAATAATGATAGGAAAGAGGCAATTGGGAGAAGAACCTGGCTGTCACGAAAAGTCACAGTTGGTTTGGGAAGATGCCTGCAGAGGTGCCTAGAAGCCAGTAAGTAAGGATGGTGAGCCATCCTTTCCCGCTTCCTGTTTCATTAGAGCTGTGGAGCCTCAGTGTTCTGATGTCTCCTGAATAGGGAATTATGAGTCCATAAAAGGAAAATGTGTTAGGCAGGATGGGAAGTGTGATTAAGGCATGAGTTAAGATTTTGGTCAAGTAGAGGAGTAAGCTAGGATGGGTTTGCCCATTTTAGATGCTTGTGTAGAGAATAGAAAGGGACTTTTTGAAGGAAAGTAACATTAGGTCATGGTTACCTATTGTCTAAGGATGATTTAAGACATGTAAATGTAATTTAGGGCATTGGCTGGTGAATTTTCTTGTGGCTTTTAATTATATTGTTTATTTCGAGACTTGCCTCTTATCTCTCAGTGGTCAGTTCCAGATAATTGGTATAAGATACAAGAAATAAGTCATAGGCCTGCTGCAGTGGCTCACACCTGTAATCCCAGCACTTTGGGAGACTGAGGTGGGCGGATCACCCGAGGTTAGGAGTTTGAGGCCAGCCTGGCCAACATGGTGAATCCCTGTCTCTACTAAAAATACAAAAATTAGCTGGGCGTGGTTGTGGGAACCCGTAATCCCAGCTACTCAGGAGGCTGAGGCAGGAGAATTGCTTGAACCCAGGAGGCGAAGGTTCCAGTGAGTTGAGATTGTGCAACTGCACTCCAGCCTGGGCGACGGAGAAAGATTCCGTCTCATAAAATAAAATAAAATAAAATAAAATAAAATAAAATAAAATAAAATAAAATAAAATAAAATTATAGCCTGGGCAAAATAGTGAGACCTCATCTCTATAAAAACTAAATTTTTGTATTTTTAGTAGAGATGGGGTTTCACCATGTTGGTCAGGCTTGTCTTGAACTCCTGACCTCATGATCTGCCCGCCTCGGCCTCCCAAAGTGCTGGGATTACAGGTGTGAGCCACCACTCCCGGTCCCATGTCTACTAAAAATACAAAAATTAGCTGGGCATGGTGGTACACGCCTGTAATCCTAGCTACTCAGGAGGCTGAGGCAGGAGAATCTCTTGAACCTGGGAGACGGAGGTTGCAGTGAGCCGAGATCACACCACTGCACTCCAGCCTGGGCGACAGAGTGAGACTGTCTCAAAAAAAAAAAAAAAAAAAAAATTAAAAATTAAAAAAAAAAAATTAGTCTGGTGTGGTGGTGGTTGTGAGTACCTCTAGACCTAGCTTTGGCAGGCTGAGGCCGGAGGATCACTTGAGTCTAGAAGTTCGAGGCTACAGTGACCTATGATTGTGCCACTGCACTCTGACCTGGGTGACAGATGGAGATCCTGTCTCTTTAAAAAAAAAAAAAAGAACTATCCATATAATTAGCCTTATATGATTTTTTTCCTTTATTTAAAATAAAACCACAAAAACAAAATTAAAGAAAAAAAGCCAGGATAATGTATGAGTCTAATTTATGAAAGTGACAACTTAATGCAGATAAATAATACTGTATTTGGAAATTGTATCAAATGTAGACTAGGAGTATCTTAAATTTTAACATTATTATTATTATTATTTTTGAGACGGAGTTTTGCTCTTGTTGCCCGGACTGGAGTGCAGTGGCATGATCTTGGCTCACCGCAACCTCTGCCTCCCAGTTTCAAGCGATTCTCCTGCCTCAGTCTCCTGAGTAGCTGGGACTATAGGCATGTGCCACCACACCCAGCTAATTTTTTGTATTTTTTAGTAGAGACGGGATTTCACCATGTTGGCCAGGATGGTCTCGATCTCTTGACCTCGGGATCCGCCTGCCTTAGCCTCCTAAAGTGCAGGGATTATAGGTGTGAGCCACCGCACTCGGGTAACATTAATGTTTTGAACAAGTAACTATTAGAACCAGGGCCAGGAATGGACATGCGTGCAACATGCATATATTTTGTACCTTTAAGCATCCTTTTGTAGGTGTCTTTGCTTTTCTTGAAGTTGAAATGCAAGCTGTTTCTTGGAGCTGAAATAAGCTAGGAATATGACAGGTTTTCTTTTTCTTTTTTTGTAACAAAATTATTACTTCCAACTTACATGTGAATAACTCATTCTTATGAAAAGATTTAGTTCTTATTATAATAGAGTTGTAAAAATGTCAGTCACATGTAATAACTTAAGTATTGAATTTTACCACTGTGCAGCATAGCTATTTATTTGTGTATGTGGGAGAAGAAAATAGAGAATCTGAAGAAATATTGGCGAATACAAAACCAAATAATCAGATGAAAGCTGAGGTAATTAAGAACTTTTTTTTTTTTGAAATGGACTCTGTCACCCAGACTGGAGTGCAGTGGCGTGATCTTGGCTCACTGCAACCTCTGCCTCCAGGGTTCAAGTGATTCTCCTGCCTCAGCCTCCTGGGTAGCTGGGATTATAGACACCCACCACCATGCATGGCTGGTTTTTTTTTTTTTTTTTTTGAGACGGAGTTTCACTCTGGTTTCCCAGGCTGGAGTGCGATGGCATGATCTCTGCTCACCGCAACCTCCGCCTCCCAGGTTCAAGTGATTCTCGTGCCTCAGCCTCCCAAGTAGCTGAGATGACAGACATGCACCACCACACCTGGCTAATTTTGTATTTTTAGTAGAGATGGGGTTTTTCCATTTTGGTCAGGCAGGTCTTGAACTCCCGACCTCAGGTGATCCGCCCACCTCAGTCTCCCAAAGTGCTGGGATTACAGGCGTAAGCCACCGTGCCCGGCCTAGTTTTTGTATTTTTAGTAGAGATGGGGTTTCACCATGTTGGGCAGGCTGGTCTTGAACTCTTGACCTCAGGTGATCTGCCTGCCTTGGCCTCCCAAAGTGCTGGGATTACAGGCATGAGCCACTGCACTTGGCCTTAAGAACTTTTAAGGATTTGTAAATTCTCTGCATGTTTTCTTCTGCTAACAACCAGTTACTTTATTTTGGAAGTAGAGAACAGGTGGTGGATTACAAGACAGAATATTCATTAAAAACTAAAGGTGGGCCGGGCGTGGTGGCACACGCCTGTAACCCCAGCACTTTGAGTGGCTGGGGCAGGACGATCATTTGAGCCCAGTAGTTCGAGACCAGCCTGAGCAACACAGTGAGACCCTGTCTCTACAAAAAAACTAAAGGTGAACCATACTAGATTATTGTGTTACTTAGGAAAATGGAAAAAGTGGTAGCTGTGAAAACAGACTAATCAGGAAAAAAAGAAGATGATTAGACTTAAGAAATTAAATTTAAGCCTTGACCATAACAGCACCCAAGACTGAAATGAAATTTTTTCTTTTTCTTTCCTTCTTTTATCTTTTCTCTTTCTTTCTTTCTTTCTTTCTTTTTTTTTTTTTTTGAGGCACAGTCTTGCTCTGTGGCCCAGGCTGGTACAGTCACAGCTCACTGCAACCCCAATCTTCTGGGCTCAAGTGATCCTCTTGCCTCAGCCTTCCAAGTAGCTGGGACCACAGGCACTCGCCACTATGCCTGGCTGCTTTTTGTAGAAATGGGGTTTCTCAGTGTTGCCCAGGCTGGTCTCAAACTCCAGGACTCAAGCAATTCTCCCGCCTCAGCCTCTCAAAGGGCTGGGATTATAGGCATGAGCCACTGTGCCCAGCCCTATTTAGCCTTTCTCTGTTTTAGTTTAAATATTGGTCCTAAGTTTGAAAAGGTAATGTCATTTCCTTTCTGCTTTCTAGTATATTCATTGTGTGTATTATGCTCTTTTTAAAAAAGCGTCTTTTTTCCAGTTATAAAAGCTATATGTATTTACAACTTAGAAAACAATAGAAAAGCATAAATAAAGTAAAAATTACTTATAACCCCTTGACTAGAAATAGTTGCTATTGTATGTCCTAGTCTTTCTTCTTCTCCTTCTTCTTCTCCTCCTCCTCCTCCTCCTTCCTCTTCTTCTTCCTCTTCCTCTCCGGCTGGAATGCAGTGGTGCAATCTCAGCTCACTGCAACCTCTGCCTCACGGGTTCGAGCGATTCTGCTGCCTCAGCCTCCCAAGTAGCTGGAATTACAGGCGCCTGCCACCACACCCGGATAATTTTTTTTTTTGAGGCAGAGTCTCACTCTGTCGCCCAGGCTGGAGTGCAGTGGTGCAATCTTGGCTCACTGCAGCCTCCACCTCCTGCTTCAAGTGATTCTCTTGCCTCAGCCTCCTGAGTAGCTGGGATTAGAGACATGCACCACCATACCTGGCTTATTTTTGTATTTTTAGTAGAGACAGGGTTTTGCCATTGTTTGCTAGGCTGATCTCGAACTCCTGAGCTCTGGTGATCTGCCCACCTTGGTCTCCCAAAGTGCTGGGATTACAAGCGTGAGCCACTGTGCCCGGCCCTTAGTCTTTTTTTATAAGCTTGCATGAATTATTTATTTATTTATTTTTATTTTTGCTTGCATGAATTACTAATGAGAATTTATATATAATATTTTAATGCTGTTCATGACAGAATACTTGAATGAGTGAAGAATGAGGGCTGATCTGATATGTAATGTGTGTTGAATTAAGTAAGTTGGTTTAAAGAAAATTTATTTAGGTTTTATAAAACTCAGATTTTGCCTATATCTTCCTTAGAACATTTGATCTTTGGTGGAAGAAAGCATGTCATGAAAGTATGACATAAAATGTGCCATCACCTAGAATGGATATTGATTAAATGGTTTGAAGGTAGATCCTCCTCTTGTGCTCTTTCGGAGAAATCTATTCTAAAAATGGAAGTTATTTTTCAGTATTAATTTCTTCCTTCAATATCTATGTGATAGGTAAGATATGTCCATTTTATAGTTAAAGTATAATAAGAAACCAGTCTTTGCCTAGGAACAGTTGAGCACAGTATAGGGAATCATAATAGAAGCAAACATCAATTGAATACTTTCCATGCAGTAAGTGCTGGAGAGGTAAAGGAGTAAGAATGAGCCCGTTGTCTTCAAGGAGCTCTCAATATAACCAAGTAGACAGTCAGATGGTGAGTAAATGAGCCATGGCCGATGGTGGTAGGTTCTTAGCACCTTTTTTTTCCTATACGATACAGTGACTTTTTTTTTTTGTCTCATGTACTTTTTTATTCTAGCTGAATTAAAAGCTTAAGAAATGATTTAAGTGGGAAATTAAATGAGATAATTGATTTAGAGATGAGTTAAATGTTTGTGTTGTATTCTAACAGTTTAAGGGTTGTTAGTATTACTGAATCTATTACACTGCTTATTATCAGTTGTTTAAAGAAACTTTTGATCAGGCATGGTGACGCAAAAACACAAAAATTAGCCGGGTGTGGTGGCGCGTGCCTGTATTCCCAGCTGCTTGGAGGCTGAGGCAGGAGGATCACCTGAACCTTGGGAGGTCGAGGCCACAGTGAGTAGTAATCCATAATCGTGTCACTGCACTCCAACCTGGGCCACAGAGTGAGACGGTGTCTCAAAAAAAAACCAAACCAAAACAAACTTTTACCTTTTCCCTCAATAATTAGTTGCATGTTTTATCTGATAATTTTGATCTATCTAAAATAAAACTGGATACTTCTTGCCTCAAATTTTAAGTAGGGGCCAGGTGCGGTGGCTCATGCCTGTAATCCCAGCACTTTGGAAGGCTGAGACTGGTGGATCACCTGAGGTCAGGAGTTTGAGACCAGCCTGGCCAACATGGGAAAACCCTGTCTCTACTAAGACTACAAAAAATAAGCTGTGCGTGGTGGCGGGTGCCTGTAATCTTAGCTACTTAGGAGGCTGAGGCAGGAGAATCACTTGAACCTGGGAGGCGGAGGTTGCAGTGAGTCGAGATTGCACCACTGTACTTCAGTGACAGAGCCAGACTCCATCTAAAAAAAAGAAAATCTTAGAGTCTTACTTTTCCTAGTTGTTTATTGAATTAGATACAAATTCTTTGATCTGGCATTGATCCAACTTGTATTGCCACTCTTAACCCCCACCGCAGCTGCAGATATGCCTCATATTCTATCTCGATTGGTCTTGAACATGCCCTGCACTTCTCTGCCTTCATGGAAGACTTTTGCTGATATTTCCTTCACTTGATACACTTTTGGCTTCTCTCCCCTCTCCCTGACCCCAATTTCTGCTTGCCAGAATAATATCTGTTCTTCTTTCATTCATTTATTTAACAACTATTGTGACACTGTTCTAGGTGCTTGGATACACCTAGTGAACAAAGTCCCCGTCATTATGGCAGTCATATTCAGTTGAGGGAGGCAAACAATAAATGCTGGCGATTAAATGCTGTAAAGAAAATGAAGTAGGTTAAGGAAACTTTTTGAAGTAGGTTAAGGAGTATTGACAATGATAGGGGGTGCTATTTTCAGTTTTACGGAGCATTCTGTTATCCCTGTGGAGAATGACAATTAGGAAGGCAAGGTCAGAAGCAGGGAGACTAATTAGAGGTGACTTTTCCAGTAATCCAGGCACGAGATGATGGTGGCTTGGAATAAGGTGGGAAGTTGCTGGATTCTGGATATATTTCTAAGATGGAGATACAGAATTTCCTGATGGACTGGATGTGGAATGTGAGAGAAAGAAGAGTTAAAGATGATTCTGAGATTTTTGTTCTGAACAACCAGAATGATGGAGTTGTCATTAACTGAGGTGGAAAAGGCCGTGGGAAGGGCTAGTTCTAATGGGGAGGAGATCAGGAGTTTAGTTTTTTGACATGTTAAATTCAAATTTGTTAATATCTCATAGGATCTATCGTGTACTTGGAGCGGCATATGTTAAAGAAACACACAGGCCGGGTGCAGTGGCCCACGCCTGTAATCCCATCACTTTGGGAGGCTGAGGCGGGCGGATCACGAGGTCAGGAGATCGAGACCATCCTGGCTAACACGGTGAAACCCTGTCTCTACTAAAAAAAATACAAAAAAATTAGCCAGGAGTGGTGGCGGGGACCTGTAGTCCTAGTTACTCGGGAGGCTGAGGCAGGAGAATGGCGTGAACCTGGGAGGCGGAGCTTGCAGTGAGCCGAGATTGTGCCACTGTACTCCAGCCTGGGCGACAGAGCAAGACTCTGTCTCAAAAAAAAAAAAAAAAAAAAGAAACACATGAATAAGGACAGTAGGTAATTACATCAAAGAAAAGAACAGGACAACTTAACTTGAGAAAGAATGGCAGAAAACCCAGTGTAGATGGAGGCTCAGTGAGAGCTTTTTCTGAGAAAATGACATGTAGGATGAGTAGTAATTAGAATGAGGGAAAAGCATTCTGGGTTGAAGGAATCAGCATGTATAAAGGCTGGAAATAATCAGTTAAGGGTGTGACTGGAAAATAAAGAACAAAAGTGAGGAGTAGAGTGAGGAATTGATAGGGGCCACATCATGGAGGGCCTTGTATGTAATGTGAGTTTTGTCCTTAGTGGAAATGGCAGTTCTCAGGTGGGTTTTAAGTGAGGGAGCTTCGGGATTAGAGTTGCATCTTAAGATGAGTAGCCTGACTCTGTGGCAAATGAATTGAAGGGAGGCAAGAGTGGCAATAAAGACAACTATTTGGAGGCCGTTGCAATCAAGAAAGGTGATGGTGGCTTGGATTAGGGAGGTGATGGAGAGAAGAGAATGGATTTGAGGTAGATTTTGGAAGTGGTGTCAATAGGAAGATGTTTAAGAAGGAGGGATGTGAGAGAGAAAAGTGTGAGAAATGACTTGGGTTTGTAATTAGAGTCATTGATCAAGAGTTGCCATTCATGGAGAGGGAGGAGGAACAGATAGAGTTCAAGTTTTTACTTGTTGAGTATAAGATGGCTGAGATGTCAAGTGGAGATGTTGGTAGAAAGTTGGATATACAGATCTATTCAGAAAGAAGCTAGGCAGGATGGAGACATTTGGGACTTTATGACATATATATATGCCATAGTTGACATACATATATGTATATATGACATACACACATATAATATTTGGTATTTAAAGTGTATGAGGCTGGATGTGGTAGCTCACACCTATAATCCCAGCACCATGGAAGGCTGAGGTGGAAGAATTGCTTGAGGCCAGGAGTTTTTGACCAGTCTGGGCAACATAGCAAGACCCCATCCCTGCAAAAAGAAGAATAAAATATTAGCTGGGCATGATGTCACATGCCTGTAGTCCTAGTTACTTCAGGAGGCTGAGGCAGGAAGGATCACTTGAACCCAGGAGTTAGGGGCTACAGTGAGATATGATCGTGCCACTGCACTGCCGGATGATAGAGTGAGACTCTGTCTCTAAAGAAAAAAACAAGTGTATGAGATCATTCTGTGGATGAGTAAAGAGTAAGGAAAATGCCTAGAAGCAAGTTCTGAGGAACTCTCAACACTTAGGGGTTGGGTAATGGAGGAGAAGCTAGACAAGGAGAACAAAGAGGAACTGTGGGAGAACAGTAGTGAGTGGTGAGAGGAAAACTACTCGAGTGAGGTAGGAGGAAGCTAGGAGAGGTTTGTAAGGAGGGAGTGACCAGTTGTGTCAAGCTGAGTGTTTGTTGGATTTAACACCCTGGAAGTTACCGGCATCCTTAGTAGTAACAGCTTTGGTGGAGTAGTGGTGGTGGGGAAGTCATAATACAGCGGGTAGAAGAATGAAATAGGAAGCAAGAAACTGGAGTTGGTATGTAAAGTAACTCTAACAAGAAACTTGGCTATGTAGAAGAGAGGTTGATAGCTATAAAGGGGGATATATATGAAGGGAAGGCTTTAAAAAGTGTGATCTGTAAGAGCTGGGTTGAATGCTGATCTATTAGAGGAAGAGATGGAAAATTAAACAGAGACATGGTTTAATGGATGTCCTTCAAGGAATCTCCCAAATGGCCACCTATTCCACTAGGTCCCCCTCAGTGGTATGTATTGCTTCTTTGTATGAATTTTCATACAACCTTCCCCCCTACTTCTTTACTTGAGGCCAAGTAAACTCTGAGGAAGAATTTTCATACAACCTTCCCCCCTACTTCTTTACTTGAGGCCAAGTAAACTCAGGAAGAGATTTTGTTCTTCATCTTTGTATAGGCCAGACTGTCCAACACTATGTTTTTTGAAGAACCAGCTAAGACGGTTCCTCTGTTTCTTTACTCCCACACTCTGCAAGTGCAAAAACCATTTTGTTGCTCTCTACTAAAGAAAGAATTGGCCGGGCATGCTGGCTAACTCCTGTAATCCCAGCACTTTGGGAGGCTGTGGCGGGCAGATCACCTGAAGTTGGGAGTTCGAGACCAGCCTGACTAATATGGAGAAACCCCGTCTCTACTAAAAATACAAAAATTAGCCGGGCGTTGTGGCGCATGCTTGTAGTCCCAGCTACTTAGGAGGCTGAGGCAGGAGAATTGCCTGAACCTGGGAGTCGGAGGTTGCAGTGAATTGAAATCGTGCCACTGCACTCTAACCTGGGCAACAGAGCAAAACTCCGTCTCAAAAAAAAAAAAAAGAAAAAAAAGAATTAAGTTCAAATCTGTAGTCTGGCATTCAAGTCTATGGCTTTCATAGTCTAGCTCCAACTAATTGAACAAATTTATCTCCTACTTCTCCCGGGTCTTACAGTCCAGCTAAATTGAACTCTTCTTTGTTTCCGTGTGAGCTATCTTGTTTCCCTGAAGCAACCTTTCCCATCTCTTCCATTCCCAATTGTTTAAACTCTCCATAATCGTGTAAATCTCCATTTAAATGTGTCTCCCTTTGTTAATCCTTCAAGATTCATATTTCATGCCTCTTATGTGACTCTTCTGTTACCTATTTTGTTGATAGTTTTGCATGTATGTCTCATCTTTGCTATAATAAACTAAGCTCCAGGAGGGTAGATTCCTGGTCTTACTCATCTTTGCATCCACCACAATATTTAGTAGATTGTCTGCCTCATAATAGGCATTCAGTAAATCTTATTGAATGAGTAAATACCTTAAGTATAGTTGATAGACCTTAACCTACTGCTAGTAAATTATAGTTGGCTAAAAATATTATTTATAAGTGCTGTGCTTTGGAAAAAGATCATCTGCTTAGCACTATTTGGTGGGTAGTTGGTGGAAAGCAAAGCATGGACTGGTTGAAATTGCTGGCTATAGCATTCCACCAAATTTGGTTATGTCACTAAACACGGATGATTTGGTGTAGATTTGGAGGGGAAAGCGTTACCTTATTAGTTGTTAAGTCAGTATTTGTCAGAAGCCTTCCACTCACTTTTTCTGGTGTGACGGTACTTCGTTTGAAAAGATTCCAGTTCATAGTGGTAGAACCTTTTACTCTAGACTTTTAAGTATGGGGCAGTACGGCTTTCAATTATGTAAGCTTTTTAGTTACAATGGCTTTTTTTTTTTTTTTTTCTTTTTTCTCCCCCTGGAGATGGAGTCTTGCTTTGTTGCCCAGGCTGGAGTGCAGTGGCACCTTCTTGGCTCACTGCATCCTCCTCCTCCCAGGTTCAAGCAGTTCTCCTGTCTCAGCCTCCCAAGTAGGTGGAATTGTAATTCCAGCATGTGACATGACTCCTGCCTAGTTTTTGACTTTTTCTTTTTTCTTTTTTTAACTAGAAATGGGGTTTCACCATGTTGGCCAGGCTGGTCCTGAACTCCTGACCTCAGGTGATCCACCCACCTCAGTCTCCCAAAGTGCTGGGATTGCAGGTGTGAGCCATAGCGCCCAGCTGTTAGAATATCTTCTAAGTCAAAAGCTGTGTATTAAGAATTTACTCCTGAAGCATGTGCACAGTTAGGCTTTGCAAGAGAAACTCTCCACAAGATAAACATATTGTGTATTTTTTCTCTAAAGCTGGAACTAAGAGTGGTCTTCCCCATAAATAAAATGAAGTTCAAGCCTGAATAACATCTGCCCTTAAACGTTTAATTTGATGTATTAAAAAATTTTTCAGCCAGGTGTAGTGGCTCACACTTGTAATCCTAGCACTTTGGGAGGTGAGGCAGGTGGATTGTTTGAGCCCAGGAGTTCGAGACCAGCCTGGACAACATGGCGAAACCCTGTCTCCATAAAAAATGCAACAATTAGCTGTGTATTGAGGCACACACCTGTGGTCCCAGCTACTTGGGAGGCTGAGGTGGGAGGATTGCTTGAGCCTGGGAGGCGAAGGTTGCAGTGAGCCAAGATGGCGCTACTCCACCCTGGGCAACAGAGCAAGACCCTATCTCAAGGAAAAAAAAAAAAGAATTCATACTCTGGTATCTTCTGGCATTTCACAGATTTTGTATTGTTGCTTTCTTCCTTTATTACTGGCAGATATCCCTTTAAATGTGGTGGTAAGAAGGCTCTTATTCTAGGACATTTGGATTTCTGCCAAAATTGATTTTTTAATCTTTTATTAAAAATAATCTCTCAAGCAAATTTGAGACTCACCACTAAAACCTTAAATTCCTTTTTATTTACTTTGTGTTTTAACTGTCTCACTGCAGGTTTTTGTTGTTGTTGTTTGTTTTTTGATAAATAGAGAGACTACAAATTAAAAAAATCTTTCATTAAACATGTCTTTACTAAGTGCCTACTAGGAACTGCTCTAAGCTCTGGGAAGCAGGAAAACGTACCCTCAGGTGCCAGTAATGAATGAGCTATAAGGAAGGCGCACTATACACCATTATCTTAGATGGGATAATATTTTCCGCTGGAGTTATTGTAACTCACTGGGAGGCCTTTTCACTTCTAGGAAGACCTGGTTTTCCTATATTTAGAATAGATACTGTTCCCATTGACTTTGTTTTCTGTTGGATTTCTTAAATGCGTGGAAAAGTATTTCATATTTAATTGAACTAATGCATACACTTATGGAGTGCTTTCTATGTGCCAGGCACTGTGTTAACTGCATTACATCTATTAAATATTAACTCATTTGATTGTTACTCAATAAAATGTTTGCTGAAGGAATATATAGAAGCTTTTATTTTTTCCATGCACAGGCTTGATTTCAGAGGAGTTTGGGAGGAAAAGAAGAAATAAAAGATCACATAACTGGGAAAAAGCAAATGCCTAACAAGAAGCCAGAGAAACAGGCCGAGAGGGTGATGCAAATGACTGGGCTCAGTTCATATTTTAGGTTGAAATAAACAGATTTACTTGTTTTTCCTTGCAAAATAAAAAAGATTTAAGGGAGAGTCTGCAACTCTGTTTTGACCCTGAGAATGTGGCTTGATAGCCATTATGATGAAGAGTGTTGGGAGCAGCTATTGTCCTGATGACTCAGCAGGAACCCCTGTGTTAGATTATACTGTTGCCTCAGTATTGCATGTAACAAGTTCTTAATATATTTTGAAATATTTGAGATCATAGATCCCAAAATCAGAGCCAGGGATGATTGTTCACTTGAAGTGTCATTTGTATTTTTCTTTCCTTCTTTTTCTTTTTTCTTTCTTTCTTTTTTTTTTTTTTGAGATGGAGTCTTGCTCTGTCACCTAGACTGGAGTGCAGTGACGCCATCTCGGCTCACTGCAGCCTCCACCTTCTGGGTTCAAGCAGTTCTCCTGCCTCAGCCTCCCAAGTAGCTGGGATTACAGGTGCCCACCATCACGCCCAGCTTATATATATATATATAAATTTTTTTAACCGAGTTAACCATGTAATGTCAACAAACTCCAGACCCTGTAGCAGCTTAGAGTAGCTTATCAGTCCCAACCCCATCCCTGTGTTCCTCACCTGCCCTTTCACCCTGGCACGGGCACAGGTTTTCCTGCAGTTCTCATCAGGAGGGGAGGGCAGGGGAGCAGGTGGGCAGGGTCAAGAGCAGCAACCCAAGATGGATGAGAATTTGCTTCACTGCCAGAAGTTTGCAGTCATTTCTGTTTTGCTGCATTTTGTTAGCACTGTTCTTACTTCCTTTACTAACATACTCTTTTTCAAACCTTCCATTTCAGTTTTCCTTCCTTCTTCTTGCTCTCAGTGGTACGAGACAGTGGGCAGAAGTGACCTTATCAGTCTGTGTCCTTTGGGTGTAGTCTTTCATCCACAAAAAAGATTTAGGGACTCCAAGGACAGAGATCCAAAGTCGCAGGAGGGGGGAAAAAAGAGGTGGGGAGGAAGGAAGGAGAGGAGGCAAAAAAGTACCAGAGTCAGGGAGGATGTTTTAAGCTAGTATTGGGTAAAATGAAAGGCAAGGAGTCAGACACACACACCATGGCCTGGAAAAGCTGTCATTCTCTAATGAAAAAGCTGTATCAAAACCGTTTTCATGTGTAAAGGCAGGGAAAATCTGAAGATATATTCCAAGTCAGCTCATAAAATGACACAATAGAAGTAAACTGTGTAGTAGGCCATGGACAGGATGCTAAAAAGACTTCACAGATGTTTCAGGTGTTGATCTTCTATCAAAGGGTCAGTAAATATTCCAGTGCAAGCTGGAATCTGGACTATATGGTATCCAAGCAAGCAGTTGCCTCTGTCACATCAGGATTCACAATGAAATTAGGCAGAGTCAAAGGAAACAGGCCACAACCTCCCCACCAGGGAGATCTGCGGCTCCACTCTCCCCGCCAGCCCACTTCCCTGTCCCCATTTCCCCTGACAGTAGCTCGCCGAAAGCGTTCCCAGGCTGGTGGTTTCTTCCTTCCAGCACGACGCGGGCTTTTGACTCAATTCAGCCCTCCAGCCAGAGGCGGGCGGCCACAAGCCTGGGGCCCCCGGCCGACAACCGAATTGTTGGGCGCAGCGTTGGCCCGGGCTGGTTCTGCCACTGAGGAGCCAGAGCTCCTCAGGGAGGGGGACCCCGCCGGCCCCGGGAAGCCGCCCCAAACGGAGCTGCCTGGCCACCGAGTCTACCTGCCGCAGCTGGGCAGCGGCCGGGCCTGGGTCCCAGCCGCTGGCCACCCGCCCGGGCAGGCCGGAAGGAACAAAGGCGCTCCCAATGTTTGTTTTTAATTTAAAACAATTTTTTTTTTCTTTTGAGATGGAGTCTTGCTGTGTTGCCAGGATGGAGTGCAGGGGGTGCGATCTCGGCTCGCTGAAGCCTCCACCTCCCGGGTTCAAGCTATTCTCCTGCCTCAGCTTCCCGAGTAGTTGGGACTATAGACGCGCCACCACGCCCAGCTAATTTTTGTATATTTAGTGGAGACAGGGTTACACCATGTTGGCCCGGATGGTCTTGATCTCTTGACCTTCTGTTCCACCCGCGTTGGCCTCCCAAAGTGCTGGGATTACAGGTGTGACCCACCACGCCCAGCCTATATTTTTAATAGAGACAGGGTTTCATTTCACCATGTTGGCCAGGCTGGTTTTGAAATCCTGACTTCAAATGATCCGCCTGTCTCAGCCTCCCAGAGTGCTGGGATTATAGGCATGAGCCATTGCACCTTTTTTTTTTTTTTTTTTTTTTTTGTTTAAGAGACCAGATCTTGCTATGTTGCGCAGACTGGTTTTTTCTTTTTCTTTCTTTTTTTTTTTTTTTGAGACGGAGTCTCACTCTGTCACCCAGGCTGGAGTGCAGTGGCACAATCTCAGCTCACTGCAACCTCTGTCTCCTGGGTTCAAGTGATTCTTGTGCCTCAGCTTTCCTAGTAGCTGGGACTACAGACGTGGGCCACTGCAACTGGCTGATGTTTTTGTATTTTCAGTAGAGACAGAGTTTCGTTGTGTTGGCCAGGCTGGTCCAGAACTCCTGGTGTCAAGTGATCCGCCCACCTTGCCCTCCCCAAGTGCTGGATTATAGGTGCGAGCCACCACACCCAGCCAGTATTTCTATCTAGGTGCTGAAGTAGTTTCTTTTGGAGTTGAAGATCATTAGAATTAATACTTCAAGTAGGCAATTGAGTCATCATAATGGAAGACTGGATCTTTAGTGTTATGCTGTTATAGTATGCAATGTCCAATCTTTTGGCTTCCCTGGGCCACATTGGAAGAAGAATTGTCTTGGGCCACACAAAAAAATACACTAACAATAGCTGATGAGCCAAAAAAAAAAAAAAAAAAAAAAAAAGCAAAGAGACCTTATAATGTTTTAAGAAAGTTTATGGATTTGTGTTGGGCTTCATTCAAAGTGGTCCTGGGCCACATGTGGCCCACGGACCTCAGGTTGGACAAGCTTGATGTAGTGGCTAAGAGTGTGGACTCCCAAGCCATGTGGCCTGTGTTTGAATCCTAGTTCTACCCTTTGCTAGTTGCTAGGTGTCTCCACTGGGATAATCTTCTTGGGCTTTTGTAAAGATTATAAGAGTTAATATAAGAAAAGCCCTTAGAGTCTGACTCATAGTAAGCTTTGTTTGCTTACTATTTTGCCTTTAGGAATGCAGAATTAAGACCATGTTGGCTTGGCCTATGGTTAGTTTATATATTCCAATATACCATATGTGGTTTCAACCTCCAGGATTAGAAGCATCTGCCAGACTGCCGCTACAACCAGGTGGGAACTTTTCATTCTTCATCAAAAGAGTAGGGTTAGTACAAAAAAGTTCAAGGTTAAGCTTGAATTTGCTCCTGAATTAACTTTAGTGAACCCTGATCCTGTTGACACTCACTAGGTAACTAAAGGACAGTCAGATTGGACTCTGCCATCTTAGTCCATTGGCCTCAGCAGCTCTTTCTGGACTTATAGCTAAAGCTGAGAGTCTATTGCTAGTGAGAATGTTTCTCTCTCTCTCTCTTTTTTTTAAATGTGAAAGCATAAAAGAAGAGGAATAATTTATGACATAGGATCTTATTGGTTCTGTAGAAGTACGCTTAATTAAAAATTTTTTAATTAAAATAATATGTATAATTTAAATAAAATAATATATATTATTTTAATTTAACAAATTTAAATTTAATTTAAAAAACTATATATATATATATATATATATATATATATATATATATAGTTTTTTTGTGGCATGGAGTTGCGCTCTGTCATCCCGGCTGGGGCACAGTGGCACGATCTCGGCTCACTGCAACCTCTGCCTCCTGGGTTCAAGCAATTCTCCTGCCTCAGCCTCCCGAGTAGCTGGGATTACAGGCATGCGCCACCATGCTCGGCTAATTTTTGTATTTTTAGTAGAGATAGGGTTTCTCCATGTTGGTCAGCCTGGTCTCGAACTCCCGACATGAGGTGATCCGCCCTCCTTGGCCTCCCAAAGTGTTGGGATTACAGGCATGAGCCACCGCGCACAGCCAAAATTTTTATTTTTTTAAGATCTAGGGATCTTGCCGTGTTGCCCAGGCTGGTCCCAAAGTCCTGAGCTCAAGTAGTCCCCTTGCGGTGGCCTCCCAAAGTAAAAGTATTTTTTAATTATGGATTTTGGCTTCCTGTTCTACCACATTTCACTATTTCTTGATTGTTGTGGTATTTATCTTTACAGTTGAACAGGTCATATATTAACTAGCCTTTAATACTTTCTTTAAAGGAAATGTAGATGTGCTTATATTTTTAACACATCTAGAGAGGAAGAGATTAAGCTCTTTTTATTTAATTTGTCTGGAAGAAGTTGAGATAGTGTAGATCTACAGGTTTTATATTTAGTAATTTTTAAGGAGTAAAAATGAAGTCTCCTAATTTTTCTAGACTCTAAGATTACTGTTGTTTTTAGAATTTTTCACCTTATACCACAATGGGATAATAAAGCTTAAAACATTAGCATGTCAGCTGGGCGCGGTGGCTCACGCCTGTAATCCCAGCACTTTGGGAGACTGAGGCAGGTGGTCAGGAGTTTGAGACCAGCCTGGCCAAGATGGTGAAACCCCGTCTCTACTGATAATACAAAAATTAGCAGTCATGGTGGCATGTGCCTGTAGTCCCAGCTACTCGGGAGGCTAAGGCAGAAGAATCACTTGAACCAGGGAGGCAGAGGTTGCAGTGAGCCGAGATCGTGCCACTGCACTCCAGCCTGGGCGACAGAGTGAGACTCCATCTCAAAAAAAAAAAAAAAAAAACTTTAGCATGTCTGTAATTTGTAGATATAATCTCTATAAATGATAATTAAAGCAAAAATAGCTGGACATGGTGGCACATGCCTGTGGTCTCAGCTACTGGGGGGCTGAAGCAGGAGGATTGCCTGAGCCTGGGAGATTGAGGCTGTAGTGAGCCACTGTGATTGCACCACTCCACTCCAGCCTGGGTGGCAGAGTGAGACCCTGTGTCAAAACAAAAGAAAAACAAAAAAATATAATGTAAGAATCATGAAGTGACTTTAAAATCTTCATTTTATAATAATGCTATAACTTTTCTGAAGCTACTTAATTTATCACTATACAGAATAAACAGATACAAAATAAATGATCAGTAAGTTTTTGTTTCCCTATTAAAGCCAGAATAATGGTCATGAGATAATAGATAGCATTGGGTGCTTACTATGGGGCCAGGCACAGTGTACCAGCCTTTTATGTGTGTTAGCTAATTTAATCCTCATATAAACTTTGAAATAGGTGCTATCAGTACTGTTTAACACATGAGAATTAGAGAGATCATTGTTTGGGTATGGTTGCAGGGCCAGTAAGTGGCAGTACTGGGATTTGTACTAACGTCTTTGGGATTTCAGAACTTGAATCAAGAACTTTATGTTCTTTTTCTCTCTTTATTTGAAACTTGAATGTTTTCCTAACAGTTTCTTATGTTCTGTTTTCAGTCACCCTGAAAAAAAAATTCAGAGTGTATTTTAGGATATTTCTAAAACATACTAACAACTCGTGAGCCTAGATGGTTCATTAGATGAGTTTGGTTGCTTTCAGTTCTCTTGGTAAAATTTGAGAGGAAACTAAAATTTCCATTACCTCACCTCTTTGCATTTTGGGGGCCTGGTTAATTAGTATTTTATAAAGTACTTTAGAGGGTTTATTTATAAACTCGTTAAGGAACCTGACTTGAATGTCATTTAAAAAATTTTTATTATTATTATTATTTTTGAGACAGGGTTTCACTGTTGCCCAGGATGGAGGACAGTGGTGCCATCACAGGTCACTGCCACCTTGACCTCCTGGACTCAAGTGATCCTCCTCCTTTAGGCCCCTGAGTAGTAGCGAGGACTTTCAGTGCCACCATGCCCAGCTAATTTTTTTAAAATTAATTTTTTGTGGAGATGAGGTCTCACTGTGTCACCTAAGATGGTCTTGAACTCCTGGGCTCAAGTTATCCTCCCACTTTGGCCTCCCATTACAGGCATGAGCCACTGTGCTTGGCCTCACATATTTTGATTTTAGGATTGTTTTCCAATTGAGAAATGTCTAAATGATTCAAGTTTAATAAAAATCATATA
Source organism: Piliocolobus tephrosceles (assembly GCF_002776525.5). Taxonomy (NCBI): domain Eukaryota; kingdom Metazoa; phylum Chordata; class Mammalia; order Primates; family Cercopithecidae; genus Piliocolobus; species Piliocolobus tephrosceles. The sequence continues at coordinate 197,917,953 of NC_045434.1, read as the reverse complement.
CTAATTTGTTGATTATTTTTCTGAGTTCTTTTCTTTCTGCCCCCTCCCTTTCTCCCTTCCTCCCTCTTCAGAGGAGTCTATACTTTGCATTGTTGATAGAAAAAAAAAAAAAAAAAGCAAGGAAGTTTCTTTTTGTGGAGAGAGGAAATGGCTGTTGGTTCAAGACTTTATCCATATTAGGTATAAACTAAATATAGACGTGTAATCCAGGAGTGAAGTCACATCTATAAAGTTTCTTAAGCAAAGCTAATGAGATCAGCCAGTGCTTTCAGATCTGTTTTTTCCCTCCTTACTTTTGGCTCACTTACCAAACTGATTCGTCCTATAGTCTGCCTGCCTTTGCCTCTTTAAAAAAAGAATCTTTAAAAAAATTATAAGGAATCTTTCTGTAAAACAAGCACACAAATTTTTAAAAAGTGGCTTTGTATGTGAAGCATAGCTACTTATGCCTCCCTTTGAGAGGAGGTTATAAATTAGCTTCTTTAATTTCTTGACCTTGTCATTTTCCTCACACCAATTCTTCTTCTTTTTTTGTTTTTTTGAGTTGGTTTTATCCTTGAGACTTTGTCACATATTTTTACTGTGAGGCTGGACTCATCTTTGTAAATTGTAAGAAACATCTGTTTTACTTAGTATTTTCTTGCTTTATTCCATTTTTAACCATTAAAGCAGATCTCAATGTGGCTAAATGGTAATAGGATTTCTTCTGATTGGCTGGTTAGAGAGATTGTAGTAGAACGGAATGATGGAGTAAATTTGTTTCTGGTCACAGCACATGTCCTTCTCAAATAAGGACTTTGAAAAGTCCCTTAAAGCATTCTTTTTTTTTTTTTTTTTTTTTTTTTTGAGACGGAGTGTCACTCTGTCCACCAGGCTGGAGTGCAGTGGGGCGATCTCGGCTCAATGCAAGCTCCGCCTCCTGCATTCACGCCATTCTCCTGCCTCAGCCTCCCTAGTAGCTGGGACTACAGGCTCCCGCCACCGCGCCCGGCTAATTTTTTGTATTTTTAGTAGAGACGGGGTTTCACCATGGTCTCGATCTCCTGACCTTGTGATCTGCCCGCCTCGGCCTCCCAAAGTGCTGGGATTACAGGCGTGAGCCACCGCGCCCGGCCAGAGCATTCTTACAATAATTGTTTCCAACTCCTGTGCTCCTTCTTAGAGCCCTTTGCAAGCATGCCTAAACACTCAAGCCCTTACGAACTGCTATGCTTCTGAAGAGAAGAACTGTATACACACATCTATGGCGTATCTTACTATAAATACTTTGGAATACAACTAATTCTGTAAAAAGTTTAGCTTAACATATTTCGGGGTTTTAGGGGTCAGTTCATAAAACTAAATGTTCTCCAAGCCTAAGTTGAAATCTGTTCTGAATCCTTCTCTGACCTTGTCGTTCCCTTAGCAGAACTACTCTTGCCTACTGTTTGGGGCAGTTAGTGCATTTTCGTATTCTGCCACTCATCTGAATCACCTTTGATTACATTTTTGTTCCAGGTTAGAATGTAAATTCCCAGAGATCAGGGATAAGGGATTATTTTCTTTTTTCTTCTTTTGATATTGTAAATTAAAAAATTATGTTCTTCCAAAGACAAAGGGACTATTTTCTTCGTCTTTTGTATCTACCCCCACCACAAACCATTATATATAGGGGATAATTCATTAATTCAGTAAGCATTTATTAGTGTTTTTGGGCAAATTGGTATGCATAGTATGGGAATATAAGCATGTAAGAGAGAACATATTAAGTATTTTCTGTTATTGTGTTCTATATTACCTCATAGTAAAATACCAGAGATAAAAATAGTACTCAGTTATTGAACTTGAGACATGTAATTTGGGTTTTGTAACTAGCTGCTCACTATATAGCTATTGGTCTAAACTTAACAGATTGGTTTAGAGAACTAGAATATTAAAATTATGTAACTGGAAGGCCAGGATCAAGTCCTCTGTGTATCCTAATTGATCTGCTATCTCATCTGTAAAGTGGGTGTGTTTCTTGGAGGTGACGTTCAGTCTAGTTTGTATTATTTTATATGCCAAGGTAGCCTTAGGCTTGGCTGAAGCTTAGGCCTACGCAGAAAGTTGAGACCCGAGATTCCAACATCAGATCCAGAGAACTAAATTCTTATAATTAGAAGCAATCTATTAGATAACAAATAAAAATAGAGCCAATGCAAATTCTTCATGATAATGGAGGCAGTTTGCCAAAGAAAGAAAACATATTTCAGGAGTGAATTCTTTGACCAGAAAGAATATGTGTTATTTCCCAAATTAACTCCTGAAAGAAAGTTTAAGGAAAGATTTTGTTTGTTCTGTCTAAAATAAAGCAGACACAGAACCTTTCTTCTTCTTCTTCTTCTTCTTTTTTTTTTTTTTTTTTTGAGACGGAGTCTTGCTCTGCCGCCCAGGCTGGAGTGCAGTGGCCGGATCTCAGCTCACTGCAAGCTCCGCCTCCCGGGTTCACGCCATTCTCCTGTCTCAGCCTCCCGAGTAGCTGGGACTACAGGCGCCCGCCTCGTCGCCCGGCTAGTTTTTTGTATTTTCTATTAGAGACGGGGTTTCACCATATTAGCCAGGGTGGTCTCGATCTCCTGACCTCGTGATCCGCCCGTCTCGGCCTCCCAAAGTGCTGGGATTACAGGCTTGAGCCACCACGCCCAGCCTTCTTCTTTTTTTTTAAAGCCAGTCAAATTTATAGAATTTTCCTTCTTCATATTTGAGGAACCTGTGCATTGAAATCGGAAGTAAAATATTTAAGTAAGAAACATCCTGCTCTGTTATACTATTCAGATATTTGAAGTTTTAGGCCAGCCAAGAAGATAGACAAGAATTCTGAATGTTAACTTTCACAGCTGAAATACAGTGTTGAATATATAATTTTTACAGAAACTGATTTTGTAATACATATATATAGAGAGACGGAGTCTTGCTCTTTCACCCAGGCTAGAGTGCAGTGGCACAGTCTGGGTTCACTGCAGCCTCTGCCTCCTGGATTCAAGCGATTCTCCTGCTTCAGCCTCCCGAGTAGCTGGGATTACAGGCCCACGCCACCGCATCTGGCTAATTTTTGTATTATTAGTAGAGACAGGGTTTCACCATCTTGGCCAGGCTGGTTGCGAACCCCTGACCTTGTGATCCACCTGACCTTGGCCTCCCAAAGTGCTGGGATTACAGGTGTGAGCCACAGTGTCTGACCGATTTTGTAATATATTTTAATGAACATTTAAAAATACATAATCCAAAATTAAAATATCTGAGGAAGATTCATTAATTTACTCATGTTTATTGAGACCTAATTTATAGTGTTAATGAAATATTCTATAGCATTTTCATGATTGCAGTTTTTCATTGTTTATTGTCATCTTCATCAATCCATTGTTCTTAGTCATTTAGAGGTCTGAAATTTGGCTATTAAGCAATATTGTGATATATATCCTTACAGCCGATTTTCTGTGCATGTCAAGTAATTCTGTTTTAAAAGTCCCCCACATATCTCATTTACTCTCGAATTCTTTCTTTATTTTCCTTTTGTTTACTTAAACTGTAATCTTTTTTTTTTTTTTTTCACACTTCACCTGGAATGTAATCTCTTAAAAAGAAAAACTTTCTGCAGAACTTAGGTTTTTTACAAAGGGAAAAATTGGATTTTTGACTCTACTACTGAACTCTTGGTGGAATGTGTAGTTAAAATTGGTCTGAGAACTTGATGAACAGAAATAGCTCTCACCCACTAAATTTAGGTAGCTGCCTTAAGCACAGATGGGGAAGAAGAGTATTAATTTCTTGAACATTTCATCGTTTTCTTGTACTGTTGGGATTCTTTCTGAATCTAGTCTATACTACAGTATAATGTGTATTTTAAAACTGCCCTTAAGGAAAGTGGCTTGCTGCATTTTGACTTGCAGAAGAATTTCACCCATTCCCCAACATACTTGTCTTTAGTTGATACACAAAGGAAGACCCTGGCAGTTAGTGAATTTATCTTCAGTTAGCAGATATTTTTTTAAAATGAGGGCTAGACAACGAAAAAGTTTGAGATGCATTTTTTTTTTTTTTTTGACTGGGCCTCACTTTGTCATCCAGGCTAGAGTGTAGTGGTGAGATCATAGCTTACTACACATCCTTGACCTCCTGGGTTCAAGGGATCCTCCAGCTTAAGCCTTCTGAGTAGCTAGGACTGAAGGTGTATATTACCACATCTGGCTAATTTTTTTGTTTTTTCGTAGAGACGGGGTCTCACTATGTTGTCTAGGCTGGTCTCAAAACTCCCAGCTTCAAGTGATCCTCCCACCTTGGCTTCCCAAAGTGTTGGGATTACAGGTGTGAGCCATTGCACCCAGCCAGAGATGGACTTTTTTTGATGTAACCAAAATGAGAATAACTAATTATAAAGGAGCATGTTTCTTTTTTATTTTTATTTTTTTAATTTTAATTTTAATTTTTTTTGTGGAAATGGAGTCTTGCTCTGTGGCCCAGGCTGGAGTGCAGTGGTGTGATCTCGGCTTACTGCAACCTCTGCCTCTCGGGTTCAAGCAGTTCTCCTGCCTCAGCCTCCCAAGTAGCTGGCACTACAGGCGCACACTGCCATGCCTGGCTAATTTCTTTTGTATTTTTAGTAGAGATGGGATTTCACTGTGTTGCCTAGGCTGGTCTCAAACTCCTGAGCTCAGGCAGTCCACCTGCCTGGGCCTCCCAAAGTGCTGGGATTACAGTCGTGAGCTTTTTTAAATAAAGTAATCATGGCTTAATATAATAAACACAAATTAGTGTTCCATGTTTCTGAAATTAAGTCATTTAATGCCAAACTTTCACATTCTAAATAGTTTCATCTGAAAATGCCTTTACTTCTCTTCCATTCTTTAAAGATAGTTTTGCTGGAAATAGAATTTTGAGTTGAGTTGTAGTTTTGGGACTACAGGTGCACACCACTACGCCCAGCTAATTTTTTGTATTTTAGTAGAGACGGTTTCACCGTTGTTGCCCAGGCTAGTCTTGAACTCCTGAGCTCAGGCACTCTGCCCGCCTTGGCCTCCCAAAGTGCTAGGATTACAGGCATGAGCTACCTTGCCTGGCCATTCTTTCAGTATTTAAAAAAATGTTTTTGACTGGGCATGGTGGTTTATGCCTCTAATCTCAGCACTTTGGGAGGCTGAAGTGGGAGATCACTTGAGCCCAGGAGTTGGAGACCCTCTTTGGCAACCTAGTGAGACCTGTCTCTACAAAAAATAGAAAAAATAGCTGGACATAGTGGCAAGTGCCTGTCGCCCTAGCTACTTGGGAAGCTGAGGTGGGAGGATGGATTGATCCCTGGAGATGGAGGCTGCAGTGAGAGCTGCGCTCCAGCTTGAGCGACAGAAGGAGACCCTGTCTAAAAAAAAAAAATAAAAGGCCCGAGGGCGGTAGCTGATGCCTATAATCACAGCACTTTGAGAGGCCAAGGTGGGTGGATCACCTGAGGTCAGGAATTCAAGACTAGCCTGGCCAACATACTGAAACCCTGACTCTATTCAAAATAGAAAAATTAGCTGGGCATGGTGGCGCGTGCCTGTAACCCCAGCTACTGGGGCGGCTGAGGCGGAAGAATCTCTTGAACCCGGGAGGCAGAGGTTGCAGTGAGCCGAGATCATGACACTGTGCTCTAGCTTGGGTGGAGCAGGACTCCATCTCAAAAAAAAAAAAGGCGTTCCATGTTTTCTGGCCTCCATTACTCCGAATGAGAATTCAGCAGTCATTCAAATTATTATTCCTTTGTATGCCGTGTGTTAGTTTTTTTCTAGCTAGCGTGAAGATTTTCTTTTTTTTTTTTTTGCTTTTTGTTATTTCAGTTATGATATACTTAGTTGTGGCGTTGTTTATATTGAATCTCCTTGATGTTCGTGAAACTTGAATCTGTAAATTCGTCTTTATTTGGGAAAATTTTGGCCATTATTTCTTGAAATATTTGTTTTCTTTATTATCTCCTTCGGGAACTCTAAAATATGAACGTTTTAATATTTTCCCGTAGGTCTTTGAGGCTTTTTTTTTCTGTTCTTCAAATTGAATAATTTCTTGGTTCTGTCTTCATGTTCACAGACCCTTTTCTTTCCCCTCCCTCCCTGCCTCTATCCCTCCCTCCCTCTCTCTTTCTTTCTTTTCTTTACTCTACTGTTAAGCCAATCTAAAAAAATAATTCAGATATTGTAGTTTTTAATTCTAGAATTTACGTTTTTGTGTGTGATTTCTTTCCCTACTGAGATTTCCCATCGTCCTTCATTATGAGCATATTTTTCTTTTGGTATTTGAACATAGTTACCATAACTGCTTTAAAATCCTTGACTGCAAACTGTAGAATCTGGGTCATCTTAGGGTAGTCTTCTTGATTACATTTTTTTTTTTTTTTTCCTTGAGAATGGGTCAGGCTTTTCCGTTTCTTCTTATGGGGAGTAATTTTGGATTGTATTTTGAATATTACAAATGATAAATGATAATTTATATATATAAATTTTGTTATGCCACTCTTAAGAGCATTGATTTTCTTTTCTAAAGCAGGCAATTGATTAACTTAGCTGAATTCAAGCTGCAAAACTGTCCCCCCGTAGTAGGTGGCAGTTTATATTTCAGTTCAGTTCTCTTAGCTGGCCTACGTGGACCCTGCTCTGTGCATGTGTGTTTCACGGATCAGCTAGAGATTTAGACAGATTTATGCAGACTTTAGGGCCCCCCCTTGCTGGTTCTCCGTCTCTCTCTCTCTCTCTCTTTTTATTTTCTTTCCAATGGTAATGGTTGCTCTAGACTGTTTTTTGGTTTTTAAAGTCAGCAGGACTGTGAATTTTCCATTGGGGTTTTAGCTGCCCTGCATGGTACAAGGCTAAAAGATACAAACTGGGGAAACTTGTCCAGTGCAGTTCCCTTCCTCCAATTGCCAACTCCCTTCCAATATTTGCCTTCTTCTGTCACTGTCCAGTGCCTTCAGGTGGTTGTTTTTGTCTGGAAGTTATAGCTGTTATGACAGGCAGAGTTGATTCTATAGGAGGAACTGCCTGGTCTTACTAGAGGCCTCAAATTTATTTTTTTAAAAACAGAAACCAATAGAATAGTTTTAGATTTATAGAAAAATTGCAAAAATAATAGAGTTCTGAAATTTATTTTAAATGAAAATATTTCTTTTTTTTTTTTTTTTTGAGATGGAGTCTCGCTCTGTGGCCCAGGCTGGAGTCCAGTGGCCGGATCTCAGCTCACTGCAAGCGCCGCCTCCTGGGTTTACGCCATTCTCCTGCCTCAGCCTCCCGAGTTAGCTGGGACTACAGGCGCCCGCCACCTCGCCCGGCTAGATTTTTGTATTTTTTAGTAGAGATGGGGTTTCACCCTGTTAGCCAGGATGGTCTTCATCTCCTGACCTCGTGATCTGCCCGTCTCGGCCTCCCAAAGTGCTGGGATTACAGGCTTGAGCCACCGCGCCCGGCTATGAAAATATTTCTAAAATATATTAATGCTTCCTTCACTTTTGAAAATGCTGGGTTTGGCCAGACGAGGTGGCTCACACCTGTAATCCCAGCACTTTGGGAGGCCAAGGCAGGCGGATCACGAGGTCAGGAGATCGAGACCATCCTGGCTAACATGGTGAAACCTTGTCCCTACTAAAAATACAAAAAAATTAGCCAGGCGTGGTGGTGGGTGCCTGTAGTCCCAGCTCCTCAGGAGGCTGAGGCAGGAGAATCGCTTGAACCTGGGAGGCGGAGGTTGCAGTGAGCCAAGATCATGCCATTGCACTCCAGCCTGACGGACAAGAGCAAAACTCCATGTCAAAAAAACCTGAAAATGCTGGGTTTAACTGCCAATTAATGTCAACATTCTGAATATAAATTCAGTAATGCTGCAATGGCCTCGGGAGCCATTGAGGCATAAAAGACTATTTTTGCCTTTCTGCTAAATGGCCTCAGCTATTGTGCTTTTTGAACCTAAATCTCCTTTGTGTATGTGCATGTGTGGATTGGTGCGTACGTGCATGTGTGTGTGTATTTTGTATTTCTTCCTTTGCCAACTTAGCTCTGTTGATACAGCCTATTTCCTTTAATTTTCTTTTTCTTTTCTTTCTTTTTTTTTTTGAGACGGAGTCTCGTTCTGTCGCCCAGGCTGTAGTGTGGCGGCGCTATCTCTGCTTGCTGCAAGCTCCGTCCCCTGGGTTCATGCCATTCTCCTGCCTCAGCCTCCTGAGTAGCTGAGGCCCTGCCCATTAATTTTCTATTGTAATTTGTTGTGGCTCAGTATACCAGATAAACCGTTAAAATTTGTTTGAAATAAGAATAAATAGTTTCAGGCCAGGCACGGTGGCTCACGCCTGTAATCCTAGCACTTTGGGAGGCCAAGGCGGGCAGATCACAAGGTCAGCAGTTCAAGACCAGTCTGACCAACATGGTGAAACCCCGTTTCTACTAAAAATACAGAAATTAGTCGGGCGTGGTGGCATGTGCCTGTAACCAGCTATTCAGGAGGCTGAGGCAGGAGAATCGCTTGAACCTGGGTTGCAGTGAGGTGAGATCACGCCACTGCACTCCAGCCTGGGTGACAGTGAAAAAAGAAAAAAAAAAAGTTTCTGAGAGCTTGAATGTTGAGTTAATGAGTCAGGTACATCATCCTTAGTACCTGGTCTTGATGACATTGGTGCCCACAGAGGCCTTTTCTTTAGACGGGTGCTGTCAATACAATAGTCATTACCTGTACATGGCTATTGAGTGTTTGAAGTATGTCTAGTTTGAGTTGAGATGTACTATAATTATGAAATATACACTAGATTTTAAAGATGTAGTACAAAGAAAATGTAATAACTTTTTATTGATTATGTGTTGAAATGAATTTAGATATATTGGGTTAAATAAAAACATTTAATCCCACTTGTTTCTTTTACTTTAAAAAAAATGTGGAATGCTTCACAAATTTGTGCATCATTCTTGTACAGGGGCCATGCTAATCTATTTTGAATTGACCCAATTTTAGTATTTATGCTGTCAAAGCAAGTATTCTTTTTACGTCTTTAATATGGCTACTAGAAAATTTAAAACATTTGTGGCCTACATTCTATGGGTCGTAGCTCAGGTCATTTATCTTACTTGATAGTAATGTCTGTGAGTGAGATGGTGGTTGTTCTGTAAGAATCTTGAGATCAAACAGGTGAGATTCTAGCATCTCCTTCTTTGCTTTGGTGGAAGAAACTATCATAGTGGTTGGTAGATAGTATGGACCTTGGAGTTTAAACCTCAGTTTTGACACTCCTCAGTTGTATGACTTACGACAAATTACTAAGCTTCTCTCAACCTCAGTTTCCTCATCTGAAACTCATATGAAACATGAGGAAAACAACCCTTAATTTCATATGGTTATTGTGAAATACATGAAACTAGTTTTATATAGTGCATGTCAACTGCAAAATACACTACTCAATAAATAGTAGCTTTTAACTTGTTTCCAGACCGTTTTGGTGACATTTTGATTTATTGTAGGTGATACTTATAGGGAATACAATCAAGGTAGATCCAGACTAGGATAAAAGGACTGTAGCTTTGGTCATTTTTCTTTCTTTCTTTCTTTCATTTGTTGTCATTCAGGTTTTCCCCCCACTAAAGAATATGTCTTTGATGAAGAATTTGTAAGAAAAAGGATGACCCCTTTGTAAAAAGAAGGAGATGTTGCCTCCAGACAGTCAATATTTTAAATTATATAGTTTATTAGTTATTCTGAAGAGATAATAGACTTTGTTCCTCCTTTTAGGCTTTTGATGAGTGAATGTGAACAAGCAGAACTCGTTTTCGTCATGGGTCTATTGTGCCTAGATGGAAAGTCTGGTCATTGTACATCTGACAGTTTGTTTTAAAAAGTGGTTCTGGCTGAGATATTTCAGATTTGATTTTCCTACAGATTAAAGCCTTTGTTTCCATCTTCAGCATATACTTCAAGCAAGTAACAAAAGTACTCAAAAGGAACTCAAGTGACATTAATTCCCTTTGTTATTTCATCTAGTAGTTTTTGAATGACTACTTTGCATTTAGCATTTATTCAAAAGAAGTTCTATTATATTTAAGCAGTTTAACATTTTGGCACTGATTAGAGACAGTAATGAGATTATCATGTAAAAACATTAAAAAATAATTTTTTTAAATCTACAAAGAATAGAAAAGAAAAATATGCTTGTTATAAAAAGACAAATAGGACACAAATATATAAAATTAATACCCCCAGGCTGGGCATGGTAGCTCATGCCTGTACTCCCAGCACTTTGGGAGGGCAAAGTGGGCAGATTGCTTGAGCCCAGGGGTTCGAGACCAGCCTGGGCAACAAAATACAAAAATTAGCCAGGCATGGTGGTATGTGCCTGTAGTCCCAGCTACTTGGGAGGCTGAGGTGGGAGAATCACTTGAACCCAGGAGGTCAAGGCTGCAGTGAGCTGTGATTGCGCCACTGTACTCCAGCCCGGGCAGCTGAGCGAGAGTTTGTCTCAAAAAATAAAAATAATCTCCTGTCCCTACCTCTCCCCAGATGTGTCCTGAGGCAAACAATGTTAATTTTGGATTATAGCCCTCCATACCCGAGAAGTATTTTCAAGATGTAAATGCCAGGGTTATAGATCTGTGGTATCTCTTAAAGGGATTTATTTCCCTTTCCATCCTCCAGCAAAGTATAGGCCTACCCTTACTCCCATCTTGAGGTTTCCTTGACCCAGTTGCTCAAAGCAGGTAGGTAGGAGTTACTTGATTTCTTTCTTTCTCCTGCTTTCCACATCCAAACCATCCACGTGGCTTTAGGATTATGCTATCCCAATTCAATTTAATCCACCCTTTTCTTTTCATGTCCATTGCTTTTACCTAATCCAGAGCACATTTCACCACAACTACCACAAGAGGCCACCCAGCTTCAATTCTTTATCAGTTTGATGCCTCTGACCTGTTTTCCATATGGCAGAGTGTTATTTATTGTCTTAAATGGAAATCAGAATTTGCCCTTATATACCCTCACCCATCAAAACCCTTCAGTGGTATCCTGTTACCCTGTTCTGGCATTCCTTAACCCCTTTCCCTCCCACCAGTGGAAGCTCCATGAAGTCAGGAATATGTTCTCTGGCACATACTGTTTTACTGAGCACTTAACCACATGCTGGGCAATATTTTAAGAGCTTTTCATCTATTAATTCATTTATATTCATGATAACTCTGTGAAGTAGGTATTCTTCCAACCATTATACGTATAAAGCAACTGAGGCCCAGAGAGGTTTAAGTAACTTACCCAATATCACACTCATACTTAAGTAGAAGAATCAATATATCAAACCAGGCACTCTGCCTTCAGTCCTTGCTGTTAAACGTTGTATTAAATGCTTTTTTTCTACATAGTAGGTACTTGGTAAACATTTGTTAAGTTTATGAATAAATTGTTCCCTCTTTGCATAAAATTCAAGCACTTTAATTTGGTCTAGAAAATCTTTCATGATCTGGCCCCTGCCAACACCACTTTCTCGTGTACTCATGGCAGTCTTGTCACACTGGCTCTTTGCATGGCTGTTTCCTTCTCATTCTTTATGTCTAAGAGGTCTTCCATGGTCATCTTATCTAAAGTAGGTGCTTCTTGTCCTCTCTCTGAGTACTTTGTTTCCCTTTAGGCAAATCATGATTAATTGTTAAATACATGGTATAGGCTTGCTATTCCCTGGGAATTTGTAAGAGATGCAGAATCTTGGTTGTCACCCCAGATTTACTGAATCAGAATCTGCATTTTTACAAGATCTCCTAGTAAGTTGTGTTGACATCAGAGTTTGAGAAGCTGGGATAGAAATTGAAAGGGCAGCTGGGCGCAGTGGCTCATGCCTATAATCCCAGTGCTTTGGGAGGCAGAGGCGGGTGGATCACCTGAGGTCAAGAGTTTGAGAACAACCTGACCAACATGGAGAAGCCCCGTCTCTACTAAAAATACAAAATTAGCTGGGCATGGTGGTGCATGCCTGTAATCCCAGCTACTCGGGAGGTTAAGGCAGGAGAATCACTTGAACCTGGGAGGTGGAGGTTGTGGTGAGCTGAGATCACACCATTGCACTCTAGCCTGGGCAACAAGAGTGAAACTCCATCTCAAAAAAAAAAAAAAAAAAAGACATTGAAAGGACAGGTAACTGAATTCTTCTTCTTCTTCTTTTTTTTTTCTTTTTTTTTTTGAGACAGAGTCTCACTCTGTCACCCAGGCTGGAGTGCGGTGGCACAGTCTCAGCTCACTGCAACTGCCATCTCCCTAGTTCAAGCGATTATCCTGTCTCAGCCTCCCGAGTAGCTGGGACTACAGGCCCATGCCACCATGCCCGGCAAATTTTTGTATTTTTTTTTAGTAGAGACTGGGTTTCACCATATTGGCCAGGCTGATTTTGAACTCTTGACCTCGTGATCCGCCCTCCTTGGCCTCCCACAATGCTGGGTTTACAGGTGTGAGCCACCGCGCCCGGCAAGGTAACTGAATTCTTGTAGTGAGACTTGAGCTTGACCTGAAGCACGATGTGGCAGTGAGCATTTCAGTAGAGGTTAATGTGATTGTAGTCACATATAAGGGTCCAGATTTATGTGGCCTTATTGTACAGGACGAACGGGACTGGGTGTGGAGCACTGCTGTGGGTCCTCAAGGACATCAGTGGGGAAGTCATTCTAGGAAAGGAGGATGGAAAACTTTGTAAGACCCATTTTTTTTTTTTCTTTTAAAGACAGAGTCTCATACTGTCGCACAGGCTGAAGTGCAGTGGCGCGATCTCAGC
>NC_045434.1:197855576-197905183 GCF_002776525.5 Piliocolobus tephrosceles | reverse complement strand
ACTTCAAGGGATTCTCCTGCCTCAGCCTCCCAAGTAGCTGGGATTAGAGGCACCTGCCACCATGCCCAGCTAATTTTTTGTATTTTTAGTAGAGACGGGGTTTTACTATGTTGACCAGGCTGGTCCCAAACTCCTGATCTCATGTTCCGCCCACCTCTGCCTCCCAAAGTACTGGGATTACAGGCATGAGCCACTGCACCGGGACTTGTAAGACCTAGTTTTTAAAGACTGTTGTACACTTTATGGTTTTTATTTTTAATGAAAGTATTATATTAGGTAATTGATCATAATTTGGTCATTTACCAAAAGAAACAGCAACAGATAACCTTTGAAAACTACTGGAAGGTGAAGCATCTCTCCCATTCAACATTTGAATGACTTCAATTCACAGTGACTTAGGCTGAAGCAAGAGAACATCAAATGTACTGTTTATAGCTGAACTACTAACTCAGAGGAGGAGCCACTGGCAAGCCCATAAAACTGAAACTCACAAAACCATAATTTATCAGGAGAAGTTTATGTCACTTTTGAGAAAATGTTAAACTGGTGCTTTTTAAATTGTTGTTGTGGGGTATATTTTGAGTTTCATTGTATTCTAAATTGAAATTTTGTACTTTTACGGTATTCCAAAATTCTTAAATGATTCAGATTAGACTTGGAACGCTATCGGTAATGCAAAAGCAGAAACCATTTCTTCTCTTATTCATCACCACATCTCTGGCGTTTAGTGTAGGTCCTCACATGGCTGGTGAATGAATAAAAAAAAAAGCTTTTAATTTTAAAAGATTGATATCTATCTGCCCTTGAAGATAATACATAAATGACACACAATAAAATGAGCTATAATATAGTTAGAAACTATTAGGACTGAAGTGGAAACTAGATTAATAATTTAAAAAACACTTTATTTGGAAATAATTTCATACTTAAAAGTTACAAGCATAAGAGGAAAAGTTACAAGCGTAAGAGGCTGGACACAGTAGCTCTGTAATCCCACTGCTTTCGGAGGCTGAGGCAGGAGGATTGCTTGAGGCTAGGAGTTCAAGACTAACCTGGACAACAGAGCAAAACTCTGTCTCTACAAAAAAAATTAAAAAATTACCCAGGCATAGTGGTGTTTTTCTGTATTCCTAGCTACTGCGGAGGCTGTGGTGGGAGGATCACTATAGCCTGGAGCGTTCAAGGCTGCAGTGAGCTATGATGGCACCACTACATTCCAGTCTGGGCAGCAGAGCAAGACCCTGTCTCAAAAAAAACCCAACAAAACAAAAACAAAAACAAAAGAGTTGAAAGGATACTCTTTACCAGGTTTACCTATTGTTAACATTTTACTCTATTTGCTTTATTATTTGCTCTTTCTCTCATAAGTTGCATACATTGTGGCATTTTATCCCCATATACTTCAGTGTGGATTCCCTAAGAGTAGGGATATAGCTTGTGTATGTAATGTTGTTACATTACAGTTAAAACTTCAATAAATTAATCTCTCTTCCCACCTGCCTTTTCCAGAAAACTAAGAGCCAAAGAGGTTAAGTGACTTGCCCTGTGGTTAGATAGGTTCTAAATGGAAAATCCAGCCTACTCTGCTAGTCAGGTATTAGCCCTGGTCCCTAACATCACAACAGAATCTTTTTTTTTTTTTTTTTCCCCTGACATGCCAAATTATTTAGTAGTATAATACAGTAATAAAAATTTGTGGCCGGTCACGGTGGCTCACACCTGTAATCCTAGCACTTTGGGAGGCCGAAGCGGGCGGATCGCCTGAGGTCAGGAGTTCGAGACCAGCCTGGGCAACATAGGAAAACCTCGTCTTTACTAAAATAAAAAAAATTAGCCTGGTGTGGTGGCGCCTGCCTGTAGTCCCAGTTACTCGGGAGGCTGAGGCAGGAGAATCGCTTGAACCCAGTGGGCGGAGGTTGCAGTGAGCTAAGATTGCACCACTGCACTCTAACCTGGGCGACAGAGCAAGACTCTGTTTCAAAAAAAAGAAAAAAAAAAAGAAACATTTGTAATTATCTTCTGAACCATATATAACCATCCAATAGCACTTCATCTATAAAGGACTTTGGATCACCAAAATTGCCCTTGACATTATATTTGGCTTAGTTTGAGTTTGTCCAAGTTTAAGATATGATAGTGTGGAGGAAATAGACTGTTATTTACCAAATTTGACTCTATCAAACAGTGACCAGTTACTGGCCTACAGAGAGCTGAGTCCAAAAGGCATCATGAGGAATTAAAAGTTTAAGTTTAACCATGGGGCAAACTTCTTCATTCCAGTTTTGATTTTTTTTTTTTTTTTTGAGATGGAGTCTTGCTCTGTCGCCCAGGCTGGAATACAGCGGTATGATCTTGGCTCACCGTAGCCTCTTCCTCCCAGGTTAAAGCAATTATCTTGCCTCAGCCTCCTGAGTAGCTGGGATTATAGGCACCCACCACCACGCCTGGCTAATTTTTGTATTTTTAGTAGAGACAGGGTTTCACCCTATTGGCCAGGCTGGTCTCGAACTGCTGACCTTGTGATCCACTCACCTCGGCCTCCCTAGGTGCTTGGATTACAGGCATGAGCCACTGTGCCTGGCCCTTTTTTTTTTTAAACGTGTTTTTCTTCTGTCAGTGTGTGAATGTTTATGAAAATATGGTCTATGCACCAAATACATCCAAATTAGAATTACTTGAAGTACTTATTAAAAATTATAGATTCCTGGGCCCCACCACAGACATATGGAATCAGAGTATCTGGAAGGGGAACCTGGTAACCTACATTTTAAACTTTTTCCTCTCTCTCTCATGTAGGCTGGAGTGCAGTGGCATGAGTGGCTCACTGCAGCCTTGATCTCCTGGGCGCAAGTGATTCTCCTACCTCAGCCTCCCGAGTAGCTGGGATCACGGGCGTGTGCCACCATTCTCATCTAACTTTTGTATTTTTTGTAGGGATAGGGTTTCACCATGTTGCCCAGGCTGGTGTTGAACTTCTGGGCTCAAGCGATCTGCCTGCCTTGGTCTCCCAAAGTGCTGGGATGACAGCTGTGAGCCACCTTGCCCAGTCTTTAAACCCACTTTGAGAGTTTTTGTGTATCCTACTCTTATATACTTCTGTTACATAGATTTTATCTTTTATTTAATTTTATTTTTTGTTATAATACAGGCAATGAGTAAGATTTTATCTTCAGAGTTTTTCCACATTCATTCTTTAACTTGTGTTTTACTCTATTTTCATGTTTTTGATGGGAGGGTTTTTGTTTGCTTGCTTTTTTAAAATGAAAGATTCATGTCTGTATTACAAATACCAAAAAGTATGAAAAGGTATATAACAAACAACTCTCCCAACCCCGTTCCTTGAGTGTTGTGCTAATCTAAGCCCTGTATATGTATGAACTCATTTCGTTCTCCCAACTCTCCAGTGAGGTTATTATTCCCATTTTATAGAAAAGGAAAACAGGCCCAGTTGTTCAGTCACTTAGGACGGCAGTAGTGGAGTTGTCTGAGAGTCTGTCTCTAAATTAGTGATCTTAGCCACCATTCTCTGCTGAGCAAGAGGATGTCAGGATTAACTAGATTAATACATGCGAATAGCTTGTTTTGGATGAGCAGAGAGATTTGTCTTCAATAAGGTAAATGTTCCATGTGAATGAACTCTTAATAGTCTGTCCTGGAGTTTCATCTAGCCCTGGTAATTGGGCATCCTGATGTAATTTCAAGCTCATCATTTCCTCTCTAAATTGTACAAGCTTTTATCTGAAGAGCAGATTTCATGAATTGGTGATTCTGAGTAAGGAAATGGTAGAAATGGTAGCAACCAAAGTCTTTGCAGTATCTTCTGCTTAACTGTTTTATTTACATATAAAGAGCTTGGACACATAGTAATTCTTCCATTATATATCATTTGACTTTATTTATTGAGTTCGTTCTGTGACATGGTTATGGCCAGGAAACAATAATATAATCTTTGCATGGCCAAAGATTTTTTTTTTATTTTTTGAGACGGAGTCTCGCTCTGTCGGCCCAGGCTGGAGTGCAGTGGCCAGATCTCAGCTCACTGCAAGCTCCGCCTCCCAGGTTTACGCCATTCTCCTGCCTCAGCCTCCCGAGTAGCTGGGACTACAGGCGCCTGCCACCTCGCCCGGTTAGTTTTTTGTATTTTTTTTTAGTAGAGACGGGGTTTCACTGCGTTAGCCAGGTTGGTCTCGATCTCTTGACCTCGTGATCCGCCCATCTCGGCCTCCCAAAGTGCTGGGATTACAGGCTTGAGCCACCGCGCCCGGCCAGAGAGTTTGATATATTAAAGAATATCTTGACCGGGCGTTGTGGCTCACACCTGTAATTCCAGCACTTTGGGAGGCCAAGACGGGCGGATCACGAGGGCAGGAGATCAAGACCATCCTGGCTAACACGGTGAAACCCCATCTCTACTAAAAACACAAAAAATTACCCAGGCATTGGTGGCGGGCATCTGTAGTCCCAGCTACTCCGGAGGCTGAGGCTGGAGAATGGCATGAACCCGGGAGGCGGAGCTTGCAGTGAGCCAAGATCGTGCCACTGCACTCCAGCGACAGAGCGAGACTCTGTCTCAAAAAAAAAGAATATATTTGCTTTTTTCTATTTAGTGAACTGTTTAAACTTTATGTAGACTTATTTTTTTTTTAAAGCATCGGACCATAATCTATGTCAGTTGGAATAATTTAATGTAGAAGATATTTAGATTTTTTTCCCCTTCTCTCCTTGTTTTCTGAAAGAAGAAAGCAATCTAGGGATTCTAACCACTAAGTGCTTGAACTGAAGAATCTGTTGTTAGGCCTTGAGTTCTTTGCATGGAGTATCTTTAGGTCAAGTAACATTTTAAAAACTCTTACCATGTGCCAGGAAGTGTGTGTCCTAACTTACTGGATCCCCACAATAACATGGTATATAGTAAGTCAGGTTTCACAGATGTTAAGTCACTTGCTGAAGATTACACAGCTAACGAAGTAGGGAAGTCAGGATTCAAACCTAGGTATGTATGATTCTAAACTGTGGTT
Source organism: Piliocolobus tephrosceles (assembly GCF_002776525.5). Taxonomy (NCBI): domain Eukaryota; kingdom Metazoa; phylum Chordata; class Mammalia; order Primates; family Cercopithecidae; genus Piliocolobus; species Piliocolobus tephrosceles. Next base: position 197,900,165 of record NC_045434.1, on the reverse strand, counting down.
TCCCACATGCTCTGCAGACCCTGTAGAAGAACAGCTTATAAAACCTCTAGACTCCAAACTTGGTTCTAGCATGTGTTTAGCAAAAATTCTGAAGAAATAGGCCGGGCGCGGTGGCTCACACCTGTAATCCCAGCACTTTGGGAGGCTGAGGCAGGCGGATCATGAGTTCCGAAGTTTGAGACCAGCCTGGCCAATATGGTGAAACCCCGTCTCTACTAAAGATACAAAAATTAGCTGGACCTGGTGGCAGGTGCCTATAATCCCAGCTACTCAGGAGGCTGAGGCAGGAGAATTGCTTGAACCCGGAAGTCAGAGGTTGCAGTGAGCTGAGATAGCGCCATTTCACTCCAGCCTGGGTGACAGAGAGAGACTACAACTCAAAAAAAAAAAAAAAAATCTGAAGAAATAGGTAATAGAAGCCAGGTGACTTTGCTCATTTATCACATTGTTTTGTGACTTCTAAGTTAGTCTAAATCAAAGCAACCATTTTGTGTATTCAGACAGCTAACTTAGATAGAATTCATACTAAAGGTAAATGGGGTATTAAAGTTTTAAACTTCATTCTTTAATAACACATTACTCTATACGCTCCCCAGAAAATATGTTGAGGAAAATAATTTAATGGTCAGGAGCCTGTTCTTGCTTTCAGGTCCTTACTTCTCTCTCTCTTCCTCCAGTCATCACCACTGCTTACCCTCAGTTCCATAAACAAAAATAAAGAGAAGAATGAAGTTAAAGCTTTTCTTCTTAGGTGTTTAAAAATCTGACTATTCTAAAGACTGATTAAACTAGGTTTTCTAAGTGAGCAGTTCCTTAATGTTGACTTAGTAAAACATTAAAATATTTGGCATCTGCCATTGACCCTTATTCTGCAATATAGGAGTTAATCCAGCAGTTTCTGATTAAATACCAGTATTATGCAATTCAAGAATTACCACAGAAGTGTGAAGGGAAGAGGGTGAGGCTAGTGAGGAATACCCAGACAGCAAGGTAAAGAAAATACTCCTTTTATAAGAATAAAACCTAAATGAATACTAAGACTCTATCTAGAGATTCATGGTTATTTCTGTCAGTGGGATTAAGTTTTCTCTTTAATTATTCGAGTTTAAAAAATTATTTTTATTTTTATTTCTATTTTTATATTTATTTATTTATTTATTTTGAGATGGAGTCTTGCTCTGTCGCCCAGGCTGGAGTGCAGTGGCGCTATCTCGACTCACTGCAAGCTCCGCCTCCCAGATTCACACCATTCTCCTGCCTCAGCCTCCTGAGTAGCTGGGACTACAGGCGCCCACCACCAGGCCCAGCTAGTTTTTTGTATTTTTCGTAGAGACAGGGTTTCACCGTGTTAGCCAGGATGGTCTCGATCTCCTGACCTCATGATCCGCCCGCCTCAGCCTCCCAAAGTGCTGGGATTACAGGCGTGAGCCACCGTGCCCAGCCAATTATTTTCATTTTTATTTTCTGGAGACAGGGGTCTCACTCTGTCACCCAGGCAAGAGTGCAGTGGTGTGATCATGGTTCACTGCAGCCTCGACCTCCCAGGCTCAAGTGATCCTCCTGCCTCAGCATCCTGATAGCCTAGGACCACAGGCATGAGCCACCACACCTGGCTAATTTTTAAAAATGTTTTGTGGTGATCAGATCTCACTATGTGTTTCTCAGACTGGTTTTCTAATTTTTAAGAAAACATAATAGACATATATGTTTTTGTAACATGAAATCATAACTTTATGTAATCCAAGCCGGGTGCAGTGGCTCACACCTGTAATTCCAGCACTTTGGGAGGCTGAGGCGGGTGGATCACAAGGTCAAGAGTTTGAGACCAGCCTGGCCAACATGGTGAAACCCCGTCTCTACCAAGATACCAAAACAAAACAAACCTGTGTAATCCAAATTAAAATCTTCTTCAGTATGTATATATTTATATTTATGATCTGTATGCATATATTTAAAAAACAACTTATTGGATATAATTCATATACAATATAATTCACCCCTTTAAAATATACAATTCAGTGATTTTTAGTATATTCACAGAGTTGTGCAACCATTACCAGGGTCTAATTTTTTTTTTTTTTTTGAGATGGAGTCTCACTTTGTCACCTAGGCTGGAGTGCAGTGGCACAATCTCTGCTCAGTGCAAGCTCCACCTCCTGTGTTCACACCATTCTTCTGCCTCAGCCTCACGAGTAGCTAGGACTATAGGCACCTGCCACCACGCCGGGCTTATTTTTGTTTTTTGTATATTTAGTAGAGACGGGGTTTCACTGTGCTAGCCAGGATGGTCTCGATCTCCTGACCTCGTGATCCACCCGCTTCGGCCTCCGAAAGTGCTAGGATTATAGGTGTGAGTCGCCACGCCCAGCCCTTTTTTTTTTTTTTTTGGGGGGGGGGGAGAGACGGAGGCTTGCTCTGTTGCCCAGGCTGGACTGCAGTGGCATGATCTCGGCTCACTGTAACCTCCGTCTCCTGAGTTCAAGTGATTCTCCTCCCTCAGCTTCCCAAGTAGCCGGGACTACAGGCATGCACCACCACACTCAGCTAATTTTTGTATTTTTAGTAGAGATGGGATTTCACCATGTTGGTCAGGCTGGTCTCGAACTCCTGACCTCATGATCCACCTGCCTGGGCCTCCCAAAGTACTGGAATTACAGGCATGAGCCACTGTGCCTGGCCAATTTTTGTATTTTTTAGTAGAAATGGGGTTTCACTATATATTGGCCAGGCTGATCTTGAACTCCTGACCTCAAGTGATCCACCTGCCTTGGCCTCCCAAAGTGCTGGGATTACAGATGTTAGCCACCATGCCCGGCCACCAGGGTCCAATTTTAAAACATTTTCATCACCTCAAAAAGAAACCATGTACCCATTAGCAGTCACTCCTCTTCTCCATCCTTAGTTCTTGGCAGCAAATAGTCTACTGTCTGTATGAATTTGCCTATTTGGATATTTCATATAAATGGAATCATATACATTTATTCTATATATAAATCATATACATTCCCCCTGGAATCCACGGGGGATTGGTTCCAGGACTCCTCTGTGGATGCAGAAGTCCGTTATAGTTGTCCCTGTATCTGCAGGTTCTGCATCTATGGATGCGATATGTGGTCTTTTGTTCCTTTCACTTAGTGTATTCAAGTTATAGCATGTGTCCATACTTCATTGCTTTTAATTGTCAAATAATGTTCCACTGTATGGATATGTCACATGTTATGCATTTTTAATTTTGCTTTTAAATCTAATACTTCTGAGAGACTTCTCAGAAGTATTCTGGGAATATAGAATTTCCTGCTTTTTTGCCTCCTATATTCCTGACTTGGAGCTAAAGAAGCCAGCAACCTGGACTGAGAAAAAAAATTCCAACAAAATCCTGCTGCCTCTTGCCTAAGAACCAGGGAAGGGGCAGCCTAAACAAGACCACAAACTTTTAGATAATTACTGCTCTACTGTAAACACCACAGAAAAAGCTGTGGCTCCATCTTCATGCATGCCAGCAAAGGCTGAATGGGTGGCCTAGACTTCCATCCTCTGTTGGTGGTCTATAAATTTAACAAATCTTTTACTGATGGGCTTGAGTGGTCTCTAGTGTTTTGCTATTACAAACAATAAGGCCTCAGTATTCCTCTGTTGTATCTTTGGACATCTGTATGACTGTTTCTATAGAATAAATTTCTAGATGTAAAATTATTGGGACAGTAGCATCCAGTGAGGCCTTCAGGAATGGCAGTTAGATGGATGATCTCAAAACATGGAAATAGGCTGGGCGTGGAGGCTCACGCCTGTAATCTCAGCGCTTTGGGAGACCGAGGTGGGCGGATCACCTGAGGTCAGGAGTTCAAGGCCAGCCTGGGGTAAAAGCCTGTCTCTACTAAAAATAGATACTAGTGTATCCCTCCACTAGTGAATGGGAGCTGCAACTCCCATTCCCCCTCCCCAGCAGTAATAAGGAGCCTCCTCACCGTGGTTGCTGGCTTTTTTGGTTCCAAGTCTGAGATGTATAAGGCAAAAAACTAAGAAGCTCACTACCATCTAAAATTCTGTCTTTCTGGAAGCAGAAGTCTCTCAGAAGTATTAAATTTATTTATTTTTCTTTTCCTTTAAATCACATTCTGAAAGCAAGAAGTATTAAATCTAAAAAATGGGGCTGGGCACGGTGGCTCACACCTGTAATCCCAGCACTTTGGGAGGCCGAGGCAGGCGGATTACCTGAGGTCAGGCATTTGAGACCAGCCTGGCCAACATGGTGAAACCCCGTCTCTACTAAAAATACAAAAATTAGCCAAGTGTGCTGGTGCACGCCTGTAATTGCAGCCACTCAGGAGGCTGGGGCAGGAGAATCACTTGAACCCGGGAGGCAGAGGTTGTAGTGAGCCAAGATCGCGCCACTGCACTCCAGCCTGGGCGACAGAGCGAGACTCTGTCTCAAAAGAAATAAAAATAAAAATAATAATAAAAAAATAAAAATGAGATAACCCAGTGAAGCACTTGGACTTCTGTCTCCACCTGGTTATAACAAAGCAGTTATATATATTCTCCTTTTCCCTCCTTTTCCCTCCACGGAAATGTCTGGCCAACATGGTGAAACTAGTATATCTCTCTGATACACTAGTGGAGGTGGCCTCATTACCACTGGTTGATGTTCAAAGTCCTGACTCTGTTAGGCGTCCTCTGATCCCACCCCAGGGGCAGGGGCCTCGCAGGGTTTGAAGGCCCTGGTTTCCTCCCTGGCCATCTCTGACAGTATTCTGGCAGAGACATTACAGCCTCCAGAGGATTGGTTACATTAAGTTGGAATAAAATATATAAACTATAAAAACAAGTTACATATAGTGTGATCACATTTTTCAAGGAATAAAGTAGTATGGGCCGGGTATGGTGGCTCACACCTGTAATCCCAGCACTTTGGGAGGACAAGGTGGGAGGATAACTTGAGGCCAGGAGTTTGAGACCAGCCTGGACAACATAGTTAGACCCTGTCTCTATTAAAAGAAAAATAGTAGTATGTACATAGAAAATAAAAATGTAGAAGAATAAGTAGCGAATTAGTGGTTCAAGGGTAAGGGAACTCTGACTTTCTCTAGTGCTTCAGTTTTTATTTATTTTTAAAACAATGAATATAACTGTTAGAAGCAGTGAAAAGTATTTTTTAAAGGCATACTTTTCTCAGATGCTATCGTTAGATACCTATATGTTAATTTTTATGGTTACTAATAAAAAACTGGGTGTAGAATAAACGTATCCTGGCTCCCAGTGTAGGATGCTTTCCATTGTATCACAATGCCCTCAGTCAGCTGTAGCAATGGGCTGTATTCAGTGTAGTTCATACTAAACAGGGTAATTTTGATTCTATAACTTTGTTGAAATTGAATTTTATATTTAACTTGGATTAAAGGAGAAAGTTTTTGACTTGTAGAATTCTAGAAATTTGAATTTTTTGCCAGGCCCAGTGGCTCACACCTGTAATCCCAGGACTTTGGAAGGCTGAGGTGGGTGGATCACTTAAGGTCAGGAGTTCAAGACCAGCCTGGCAACATGGTGAAACCCCGTCTCTAATAACAATACAAAAAATTGGGCCAGGCGGCATGGCTCATGCTTGTATTCCCAGCACTTTGGAAGGCCGAGGCGGGTGGATCACCTGAGGTCAGGAGTTCGAGACCAGCCTGGCCGACATGGTGAAACACTATCTCTAATAAAAATACAAAGATCAGCCGGATGTGGTTGTGGGCGCCTGTAATCCGAGTTACTCAGGAGGTTGAGGCAGGAGAATCACTTCAGCCTGGGAGGCAGAGGTTGCAGTGACTGAGATCACACCATTGCACTCCACCCTGGGTGACAAGACTGAAACTCCATCTCAGAAAATGAATAAATAAATAAATAAATAAGCCAGGCATGGTGGTGGCTTATTTATTATTTATTATTACTCCCAGCTGCTCAGGAGGCTGAGGCAGGAGAATCTCCTGGGAGGCGAGGTTGCAGTGAGCTGAGATCACACCACTGTACTCCAGCCTAGGCAACAGAGTGAGACTCCATCTAATTAAAAAAAAAAAGAAATTTGAATTTTTCCACAGTTTTACTATATATATATAAATTATACATATATATATATATGGATGTGTGTGTGTGTATATATATGTGTGTATGTGTGTGTGTGTGTGTGTGTGTATATATTTTGAATAGTGACAGGGTCTTGCTCTGTTACCCAAGCTAGAATGCAGTGCTATAATCATGGCTCACTGCAGTCTTGAACTCCTGGGCTCCAGTGATCCTCCCACCTCAGCCTTCTGAATAACTGGGACTACAGGAGAGTGTCACCACGATGGCTAATTTTCTAATTTTTTTGGTGAAGATGGGCTTTTGCTTGGTTGCCCAGGCTGATCTCCAACTCCTGGCGTCAAGTGATCCTCCTGCTTTGCTTTGGACTTCCAAAGTGTTGGGATTATGGGCGGAACCATTGTGCGTGGCCTTTTGTATACTTTTAAAATTTTCAAAAATAAAATAAAAATAAATATTTCATCTGACTAGTAGCTCCCAATTTTCTGATGCTATTAAAACTTTGGAAAAAGTTGTTCATGGTCATGATGACGTTTCTTATTTGACTTGTCATTAGTGGTTAGTAAAGAATTTTTGAAGAATACACATTTATTTATGTGTGCATGAAGGAAAGTGCTTATTAGGAGTATGAGATGTGTAACAAGCTTCTGATATACCAGAAACAAAAGTAAATTGGGAAAATTTGCTAGAAAATTATAGAGAAAGGAGGCAGTCATCTGTGAAAGGAAAGGGGCATTTGTGTCCTGACCAGGTCTTCATGAACTGTTGTGTATTCTGAGATTCTTTTGCCCATGCTCAAGGACTGGCTCTGCAGACCACTGTAGGAGATTATGTATGGTGACTGCTCTGTAGCCAGTCCCCATTCATCTTTAGCCTGTTTTTAGTTTAACGTGTTTCTAAGTTCCTACATGTAATATCTTTATTATGTCTCCTTTACCAACTTAATGATTTTAACACTGCTTTGACAGGCAGCTTGGGAAATTTTAGTTAATTTTATAGATTAAGTGGAGGAGGATAAAGACCTTGAGTCAGACTAGTTCTTTGTCTACCAAACTACGGTTTGTTTTTTTTTTCCAGTAAATCTCAAATTTGGGTTATCAAGCTAATTGGAAAGGTAATGTATTAACATTTTCTTGTCTGTAGTAAATTTACTTGTGTGTTATCAGTTTTCCATGCTATTAATGGTCAGTATCATCAGAAAGGCAACTTCGGACACCAGTTTGTTATATAGTACGATGATTTAGTGCTGTAAATTGACTTGGGTTCTGAGAACCAAATATCATCCTAACCTTCCCACACCAGTGTTTCTTAATGTATCCAGTAGGCAGGTGCCTTACTTTGAAATCTCCTTGAGTGTCTATAACAAAATAAGGCTTCCTGGGCCCCAACCCAGGAGTTCTGCTGAATCAGAATCTCTAGATATGAGGCCCTGGGGTCTTCATTTTAAATGTTTTCCTTAGGTTATTTGTAATCACAATAAAATTTAAGAACTAGGCCTTTTTTAGGAAGTACATTTTTGTACAAGTTTATGTAGTATTAGGAATTAATATGATTCATTCTGCCCTCAAATTCTGTGTATATTTTGTTACTGATAAAGAATAATCGGATTTTTTTTTTTTTTTAAACCAAGCTCTGTTGTAACTGTCCCATGCTGTCTGATTAGGTTTCTAGAATCCTCACTATAAGCCCATGTTTTTTTGTTTTTGTTTTTGTTTTTTAAAGTCCCTTTACCTCTCCATTAGTTTAGGAATTAATGACTTTTTACTGATGTAGCATTTTACTGAAATGCTTCTGCATTTTTTGAGAGTTACTTTAGGGTAATAAACAGTACTTTCACCAGCATCTTTGAATGACTTATTGGAGAGTTATTTCTGGCACTCTCCATAGACGTCATAGTCAACAGGCTGTGTTGAACTCTAGCAATGTCAGAATGTTCTCTTCCAGCATTCCAGCTCTCTGTCCTTCCCATCTCTCCTTTTCCTTCAGCCCATCTTTCCTTTTTAAACTTGGGGCTGATTCCATGTCTTGCTATCATGAATAGTGCTGCAGTGAACAGACGTATGCATGTGTCTTTATGGTAGAATGATTTATATTCCTCAGGGTATATACCCAGTAATGGGATTGCTGAGTCGAATGATAGTTCTATTTTTAGCTCTTTGAGGAATTGTCACACTGTTTTCCACAATAGTTTAACTAATTTACACTCCCACCAGCAGTGTATAGTGTTCCCTTTTCTCTACAACCTTGCCAGCATCTGTTATTTTTTGACTTTTTAAAAATAGCCATTCTGGTGTCTCATTGTGGTTTTGATTTGTTTTTCTCTAGTGATCAATGATATTGAGCTTTTTTTCATATGCTTATTGGCTGCATGTATGTCTTCTTTTGAAAAGTGTCTGTTCATGTCTGTTGCCCACTTTTTAATAGGGTTGTTTGTTTTTTACTTGTAATTTTGTTTAAGTTCCTTATGGATGCTAGATATTAGACCTGTGTCAGATGCATATTTTGCAAATATTTTCTCCCATTCTGTAGGTTGTCTGTTTACTCTGTTGATAGTTTCTTCTGCTATGTGGAAACTCTTTATTAGATCCTGTTTGTCAACTTTCGTTGCAATTGTTTTTGGCATCTTCGTCATGAAATCTTTGCCAGTTCCTATGTCCAGAATGGCACTGACTAGGTTGTCTTCCAGGGTTTTTATAGTTTTGGATTTTACATTTAAGTCTTTAATCCATCTTGAGTTGATTTTTATGTATGGTGTAAGGAAGGGTTCCAGTTTTAATCTTCTGCCTATGGTTAGCCAGTTATCCCAGCACTATTTATTGAATATGGAGTCTTTGACATCACTTGTTTTTGTCAGCTTTGTCAAAGATCAGATGGTTGTAGGTGTGTGGCCTTATTTCTGGGCTCTACTTGAGGGTGGAGGATGAGAGGAGGGAGAGGATCGGAAAAAATAACTATTAGGCGCTAGGCTTTGTACCTGGGTGATGAAATAATCCGTACAACAAACCCCATGACATGAGTTTACCTATGTAACAAACCTGCACATAACATCCCTGAACCTAAAATAAAAGTTTAAAAAAAAAAAAAAACCACCACCTTGGGGCACACATGATGGGACTAAAAACGATTTGTACCATTCTGATTTTTAGGAAAATCTACCTCGTCATTGCCATTCATTAAGTAGGATTAGCAATAGATTATTATAAATATATCTTTTGTTATTTTCTTGCTCCCTGTAGGAATGTGTGCAACAGGATATGGGCCAGGTGTGGTGGTGCATGCCTGTAGTCTCAGCTACTGGGGAGGCTGAGGTGGGAGGATTTCTTAAGTCCACTAATTTGAAACTGCAGTTTGCTGTGATTGTGCCTGTGAGTAACCACTGCACACCAGCCTGGGCAACATAGTAAGATCCTATCTCTAATTGAAAAACAAAACAAAACAAAACAGGGTATAGGATATTTATTTTTATCTTTGAAATGGAGTCTCACTTTGTCACCCAGGCTGGAGTGCAGTGGCACGATCTCGGCTCACCGAAACCTCCACCTCCCAGGTTTAGGCGATTCTCCTATCTCAGCCCCCCGAGTAGCTGGGATTATAGGCATGTGCCACCACGCCGGCTAATTTTTGTCCTTTTTGTAGAGATGCAGTTTCATCATGTTGGTCAGGCTGGTCTTAAACTCCTGACCTTGTGATCTGCCCGCCTCAGCCTCCCAAAGTGCTGGGATTGCAGGAGTGAGCCACTGCGCTCAGCCAGGATATGGGATATTTATAATGAATTTTTTTGGAGGCAGGCACACCTACAAGTTTCCCTTTTTACTTTGCCTTATTAAGAATACTGTCTGATGTAATGAAAAATGATTTTTACATTTCATAAAACCCATAGCAGACTTTGCCTTTGCCTGGAGGCAAGGATTTATGTACCCACTAGGAATTACTATTCTGTCCAACATAGTTGCCATTAGTCATTCGTGGCTATTTGAATTATGAAAACGTATTATGTTTGGCTGGGCACGGTGGCTCACGCCTGTAATCCCAACACTTTGGGAGGCCAAGGTGGGCGGATCACGAGGTCAGGAGTTCGAGACCAGCCTGACCCAACATGGTGAAACCCTGTCTCTACTAAAAATACAAAAATTAGCTGGATGTGGTGGTGCACTCCTGTAATCCCAGCTATTCAGGAGGCTGAGGTAGAAGAATCACTTGAGCCTGGGAGGCAGAGGCTGCAGTGAGCCAAGATCGTGCCACTGCACTCCAACCTGGGTACAGAGCGAGATTCCGTCTCAAAAAAAAAAAAAAAAAAGTTTATGTTTTAAATTATAAATTATAGTCAGATGCTGCATATGCCAGTGTCTCAAAAGATTGTAATTCGCTTTTATTTTTTATTTTTGAGACGCGGTCTTGCTCTTTTGCCAGGCTGGAGTGCCGTGGCATGATGTCGGCTCACTACAACCTCTACTTCCCAGGTTCAAGAGATTCTCCTACCTCAGCCTCCCAAGTAGCTGGGACTACAGGCGCACACCACCACATCTGGCTAATTTTTTGTATTTTGGAAGAGATGGGGTTTCACTATGTTAGCCAGGCTGGTCTTGAACTCCTGACCTCAGGCGATCTACCCGCCTTGGCCTCCAAAAGTGCTAAGATTACAAGCATGAGCCACTGCGCCTGGCTTATAATTCATATTTTTATTATACCTTTTCTATGTTTAGATGTGTCTAGATGTACAGATACTTACCATTATATTCCATTTGCCTACAGTATTCAGTACAGTAACGTGCTGTACACGTTTGTACACGTTTGTAGTCTAGGAGCACTAGGCTATACCATGTAGACAAGGTGTGTAGTAGGCTATATCATCTAGGTTTGTGTAAGCATATCCTGTGATGCTTGTAAAATGCCAAAATCGCCTAACAGCACATTTCTCAGAATGTGTCCCTATCAGTAAGTGATGCATGACTGTAATTTAAAATAAATGAAACAAAAAAATTCAGTTCACTTGAACTAGACCCATTTTAAGTACTCCCTAGCCGCATGTTGCTAATGGCTACTATATTGGACATTGGCAATATGGATCATCTCCATCATGAATTAAGTTCTCTTGGGTAGTAGTATACTAGACTGGTCATTTTTATTATTTATTTATTTACTTATTTGTTTATTTATTTTTGAGACAGAGTATCTCTCTGTCACCCAGGCTGGAGTACAGTGGTGTGATCTCAGTTCGCTGCAACCTCCGTGTCCCGGGTTCAAGTGATTCTCCTCCCTCAGCCTTCCAAGTAGCTGGGACTACAGGCACCCGCCACCACACCCGGCTAATTTTTGTATTTTTAGTAGAGACGGGTTTCACCATACTGGCCAGGCTGGACTCAAACTCCTGACCTTGTGATCCTCCCGCTTTGGCCTCCCAAAGTGCTGGGATTACAGGCCTGTGCCACCACGCCTGGCCCTAGACTGATCATTTTTAAGAAAAGAAAGAGGCTAGTGCTAGCTGGGTGCAGTGGCTTATGCCTGTAATCCCAGCACTTTGGGAGGCTGAGGCAGGTAGTTCACTTGAGTCCAGGCGTTCAAGACCAACCTGGATAACATGGTGAAACTCTATCTCTACTAAAAATATTAAAAATTAGCCAGGATGGTGGTACGTGCCTGTAGCCCCAGCTACTTGAGAGGCTAAGATGGGAGGATTGCTTGAGCCTGAGAGGTTAAGGTTGCAGTGAGCTGCGATTGCACCACTGCACTCCAGCCTGGGTGACAGAAGGAGACCCTGTCTCAAAAAAAAAAAAAAAAAAAAAAAAAAAAGGCTAATGAAAAGACAAAATAATAAAGACCCAAATTTCTACTCTTCCTTCCACAATGTAACTTTTCCTGGCTTCTTGTACTCTTGATTAAAATTCAGAAAAAGTTATGTCATGTTGAGTATCATCACTTTGACCTTGTTTTTTAATGTTTAATTCTGTTTTCCAGGCTGGCAGTGATGGTGAAAGCATAGGGAACTGCCCCTTTTCCCAGAGGCTCTTCATGATTCTTTGGCTCAAAGGAGTTGTATTTAGTGTGACGACTGTTGACCTGAAAAGGTAAGACATGGTCGCAGTTTGCAGTCAACTTAAGCTGAACTTTCTTTTCGGTTTGGTCCTATTTTCACCTTGATGGCATGTATTCTCTAAAGGAAATATATTGTATTAAAGTTCTGCTGGTTTTGGGACAAACTTAACTTGTATATAACTATTTTGGACAAGTCACGCTGTCAGTATACACTGCATGTGGTACTCAGTCTTTTTAAGGAACTTTTGTATGTTTACCTTAAATTTCATGAGCAGCACCAGGAGCCAAGTGTTAGTGTGGATACAGTGAAATCCTTGACTTCTTTTTTCCAGTGTAAACATGGAGTCGTGAAGAACTTTCTAAGCAGACATCATCTTGGCCCCAAATGTGTTAAACGTGTGACCTATATAATCTGGATCTTTAAAGACAAGGATTTTTAGGAGGTTGAATACCATTGTTGTCAATTTCATTTAATTTACGTTTCAGGGAATAGCAATAATTTTCTATAGCATGGTTTTAATCATATTTGTTTAAATGTATTGTAAAATAAGAGCAATTATCTGTGGCCCCGTGTCTGTTCTTGCTAAGTGAAGAGTTGTTTGCAGCTTTCTCTCCTGGATGACTTTATAGCTTATTTTCCATAGTGGAGAGGGCTGAGAAGAGCCATGATGAATAGAAAGCTCTGTTTTATTCAGGAATGTGTATTCTAACCTTTAGCAAACAGGTCTGAGGTGAAGAACATTGATACATCCCCTTCCCCAAAAGATTTAAATCAAGAGTTAAGAATAGTTGTATTAATGGGAAAATCTAGGGTTTGGCAGTGGATTCCTCTTGATGCAAGTGTCACAACATGATTTACTATTATACTTGTTTTTAAAACTATTAGTCTGTTCTCACATTGCTATAAAGAACTACCCGAGAGTGGGTAAATCATAAAGAAAAGAGGTTTAATTGACTTACAGTTCTGCAGGTTGTACAGGAAACATGACTGGGGAGGCCTCAGGAGACTTACAATTATGACAGAAGGCAAAGGGGAAGCAGACACGTCTTTCATGGCCAGAGAAGGAAGAAGAGAGAAGGGGGAGGAGTTACACATTTTTAAACAAACAGATCTTATGAGAACTCACTCACTGTCACAAGAACAGCAAGGGAAGTCTGCCCTTGTGATCCAGTCACCTCCCAGAAGGCCCCTCTTCCAACATTAAAGATTACAATTTGATATGAGATTTGGGCAAGGACACAAATTTAAACCGTATTATATATCAAGTCATGAACAGTGTCCAGAAAAAAATATTGACAGCTTATCACTTGATAAAGTGGCAGAATTCATGTATGTCACCCTTCTGAGCGTCATATGGTGATAGTTACCCGATAGCTATAATTCCATTCCCAGTTCTGGATTAGTGTACTCAGATTCCTATCATTCCCTTAAAATGTATTTTTACTTACTGCTAGTGCATATATTTGAAATTTTACAGACTTTAAAATTTATTGAAAATAAACCATAAAGTCATCTAGGAACCCCTTTAGTTATGTATATAAATATAGAAATAAGACTTTGGGAATAGTGAGTTAAAACTACAAGCTCTTGGGAAGACATTACCTTATTCATGTTGGACAGAGATGTTGTAAGAATGAAATAAGTCATGTAGTTACCCTTCTATTACTGTTTTTTTAATACATGTATACACAAAGGAAGTTTCCCAATATAACTCCTAAAAACAGACTGCCACGAGGCACACACCCTTACTGTGTCCTAAAATACATGAATTTCGCCTATTCCATTTTTGGCTTGGAGCAAGTGAGTTGACTGCCATGCTTTGAAAAAGCCTTCATTGAATAGTTTAATACAGTGCTTTAATTGTGATACATACCAGTAATAGCATCATAAATAATGGGAATCTGGGTCAGAAAAGGAAGTAAACCCATTATAGCTATTTCAGAGTTGTCTGTTACTTTTCATTTGCAGACTTTTTAAAGGCATTATTCCTATAGGTTGATTGATATTTGCAGATTTGTATATATATGTTTATGTGTATATGTGGAAATATGTGTAAGTGTATATGTTTAAGTGTATATGTTAAGTGTTTATATATAAAAAGTGGCGCATGGGAGGTAGGCATTCAGGGCCTCATAATTAGAAAATATCAAAGAAGATATATGTTTATTACCTAGGACTTTATGTAAAATCAACAGTAGAGAGCACTTGAAATTGAAGCATATATTTTTTGGTCTTTAGCAATCATAGGTCTCCAGTAAATCTAAAAAATGCTTCTTAGGGCAACTAAAACTATACAAGTAGTACATAATAATGAGTCTTTACCATCCCCACCCCCTAGTCATCAACTTCCCCTTCAGAGAGATAATTTATTTTAGGTTTGGTCTTTATTCTTCCAAATCTTTTCCTTTTTTCTTTTTCTTTTATTTTCTTTTCTTTTTTTTTTTTTTTTGAGACAGAGTCTGCCTCTGTCACCGAGGCTGGAGTGCAATGGCACGATCACGGCTTACTTTGTAGCCTCGAGCTCCTGGGCTCGAGTAATCCTCCAGCCTCAGCCTCCCAAGTAGCTAGGACTATAGGCATTTACTACCGCAGCTGGCTAATTTTTTATTTTTAAGAGACAGGCTCACCCTGTGTTACCCAGGCTCATCTTGAACTCCTGGGCTCAAGCAGTCCTCTGACCTTGGCCTCCCAAAGTGCTGGGATTACAGATTTTAGCCATTGTGCCTGATCTTTTCTATGGGTTTACACACTTATAGTCGTAAACAAAAGTTTAAAGAGAAGGTACCTCAAGAAAATGAACATTGATTCAAAAAAAGCAAAAACAAAAACAAAAACCCACCAGTATATATGAAAGCTATCACAGAGGAATAAAACATCCCTGTAGTACTTTTCATAATATATTCTTAATCTTAAAACATTAAATGTGACTCTTTTTAGAAATTTGTGGGGGAGAAAATGCCTATAGTGCTTATTTTCCTGCTTTTCCTGGTAATTGCCTAATATCTTGGTGAGAAGTACTGACTCCAGAACAAACCAGTGGAGAACAATAGAACTCCTGAGAGTTACTTAGCAGCTTACTTTATGATTTGAAAAAAATGATTGTTACATGACATTTCATCCATAAGAACAACCCCTTTTCTAGTTCTGGCACTGTATGACATGTTCTCTTTGAATCTCAGTTGGCATTAATGGCTATGCTGGTAGTATTCATGTGTCCCTTGTGAGGCTTTGAACAATCTCCCATTACTTGCCTGTCAGAGCAGCCTTAGTGCTTTGGTGGGAGTCATTTCCAAACCTAATTTTCTGTTCATATTGCAATTTAAAGAACGTTTAGATAAAAAAAGCGCCCAGGCTTCACAAAGAATTTCGATTTACATAAACGATTTGAACAAAAGCTTCAGATAATATAAGTGAAAATATTAAAATTGAGGGCAGAGTTAAGGATGTTCTGGCATGTCATCAGTTGGGAAACAACCATGGCATAGTATAGAAAATTTCAGGAGTGAGACCTGGCTGCGTACGAGAGAGCTCTATCACTGATTTCACTGGGACCTTGGGCAAGCTGCCTCGTCTTCCTTGGAGTCAGTCACCTTATGTTTAAATTCAGGAAAAAGGAAGGGAGAAAAACTTCACTTTTGTCATAGTTTAAAATGTTACAATGGAACTATGAAACTGATAGTTCTGCATATCTTAAAAGGCAGTTAGAAACTCAGAAGAAAATCTGATTCCCAAATAGACTCTTCAGATAGTTTTATTTTCATGATCATGTCTGTGTGGTTCCACCTTTCTGAAAACAGTCTTCAGTAACTTGAGAAATCAGTTCAGTTTCCATGATCTTCAGTAGCAGCAGCATGAATGACACATGCCAAGAGACTAAATGGAATGAAACAGGCCTGTCTTTCAGAGAGATCATCTATTTCCTGCTGCTGGCCAGACAGGAAAGTCAGACTCCATTTTTCCCCTTTGTAAAGTTGACTTGAGCTGCATGAAGCACTTGTTAGAACAGTCCAATTCAAGATAATTGTGCTTTATGACTGCATTCAGAATCACATGTGTACCCAGTGTGTGTGTGTGTGTGTGTGAATGTGTGTGGGTGGGGTGTGTGTGTGTGTGTGTGTGTAGAGTGTGTGTGTGGGTAGGTGGGTGGTGGGAGTGTGTGGGTGGTGGGGTGTGTGTGAGTAGGGGTGTGTGTGTGTGAATGTGTGTGGGTTGAGGGGGTGTGTGTGGGTGGGTAGGTGGGGATATGTTTGTGTGTGTGTGATTGAGAGACGAGGGAGACATAGACACACAGAGAGGGAGTACTTTGTTGCTATGTCTTTATGTTCTTTTTCAAGACGATTTCAAAGATGATACATCCTGTTGAGGCTGCTAAGAGCTGAATTAATAGAGTTATTAGTGAATGTTTTTTTAAACCTGTTATCAGTATACACTTCTAAACTGTTATTAAGATGTTAAAAATTATAGAATCTATATTTGGGCTGGGCAAAGTGGCTCCCTCTTGTAATCCCAGCACTTTGAGAGGCCAGGGCAGGCGATCACTTGAGGTCAGGAGTTCAAGACCAGCGTGGCCAATGTGGTGAAATCCTGTCTCTACTAAAAATACGAAAATCAGCCGGGCATGGTGGTGAGTGCCTGTAGTCCCAGCTACTCGGGAAGCTGACGCAGGAGAATCGCTTGAATCCGGGAGGCAGAGGCTGCAGTGAACTGAAATCACGCCACTGCACTCTAGCCTGGGCAACAGAGTGAGACTCCATCTCAGAAACAAAAAGGAATTATGGAATCTGTATTTGAAATCTTTTCATGGGTGCTATTTTTTTTTGAAGTATTCCTCCACATATTGACATTAAAAGTAGACAAATTAACAATCCAAATCAGTAAAATTCTTAACTGGTTGAACTGGGACAAAGACAAATTCTTAGTGACAAAGAGTCTTGGTGTGTTTGTTTTGTTGAGTCCATGATTAATTCGTTCAATTAGTGACTTGATTCTCAGTCAAACCAGAATATAGCAAATGTAGTATAAAGAATAATTAATAGTAGTAAAGCGTTCTGAAACAAATAATTCTGATTCGATGGTGTTAACTTTTGTGAGGTTTTTTGTTGTTGTTGTATGTTTATATAGTGTCCAGTAGTCTCTTTGGTATGTGTGAATTAATTTTATGCCTTGAAAATCAGCACCTTCAAAAAGGAACTCAATTTTTTTTTGTTATTCTCTTTCTGGAGAAAAAAGGAGCTCAATTTAAAAGATAAGGCCTACATACCTAGTACTTTTTTCTTCATTGGGCAAGTCAACTTGTTACAGATAGGTCATCTTCAACAGCCAGCTCTAGTGTCCTATAGCTATGCTGCACTCATTTGATACCGAGCAGCTGGAACTAAGTCACCAGCCCAGCTTCCTCCAACTGTTGCAAGTGTACTGAATTATATTTTAATAGAAATTAAGCCACTCAAGTCTCTGAAAACATTAGCTCCTATAGGATTCCTCCTTTTCATTCCTTTCTTTTCCTTTCGGTTTTGTTTTTATTTCCTTTTCTTCATCTAGAAAGAAAATGGGAAACAACAGAATAATTTATTTCATCTGAAAGACTACCATGACAAGTGAGGGTAAAAATAATAAACCCCAAAACACGAGAATATTTGCACCCTGTTGCAAGGCATGAGTTCTGTGCACTTTGCTCTTGATGTCACGTAAGGGAAATATTTGAATGAGTTTTAATCAAGTGTTGAATATTTACTAAAGGCCTTTTTGGAAGTAAATCAAAGATGTCTTGAAATTTTTAGCCATTACCTATCGGCTTAGTTTCATTTATCTCAAACTGCACTTCTTACAGTGTTACGTTTCTGTGAAACATCTGTAAAATGAGCCTTTGTGGGTCAAACAGAACACCCGAGGCCTGAGAGTGCCAGGTGAGAACTGCAGGTTGAAGAATCTTAGAATCTGTTTGGTTGATATATAGCCTGTGAGTGAATCAGATTACTATTTAGAACTTGTCCATTTATTTGAAGTCTACTAACACGTTTGGAGGCACTAAAATTTCTTCTCAAATTCTTCACTTGGAATCAGGAGCTGCCATGGTTGTCTGCCACCTCAACAGTGAATCCTAGAAAACAGTTTTATCGCTTTATTTAAAAAAAAAAATACATGTGTATATATTTGTATATATAGCCTTTCAACTGAAACAAGATAGACTATTCACTAATCACAAATATGAATGGAAAATTGGTAATCATATACCCTTTTAAACTTTCCTTGGTTGTATATACAACTCTAAATTAATCAGACTTTGTTTATTACCAATCAGTTAATGCTAGGTAACCATTTATGAACCATCAGTCTATTAAAATTAAAACTGCCAATCTTATTTCCTGCATAATGCTTTGTTAATGTGATACTAAACGTGGGTAATGACTTTCATTTGCATACTTTTAGTTCACTTTCACGGGCCTTATTTGATTTAATCTTTATAGACAAAGCAGATCTTATAAAAGAGGAAATCTAGACCCAAAGAGGTTGTAATTTACTTAGTCATGAAGCTAGTAAATGGCAGAGCTTTTCTATTTGGGACTTCAAGCCAGTCCTTTTTATTCAGCCTTGGTTCTTCTTTCTCTGATATGCTAACTCTCTCCCTCTCCCAATGAATATTTTTATTTGGGAGCTGGGTGCAGTGGCATGCTCTCTAGTCCCAGCTACTCGCAGCTGAGGATCACTTGAGCCCAGGAGTTTGAGGACAGCCTGGGCAACATAGCAAGAGAGGGAGACCCCATCTCTAAAAAAAGTTGAATAAAAATTTTAAAAAATTAAGAATCTTTTTGTTTAGAGAGCTTAAAAACTTTCATAATTAATTATAGAAGTAATAGGTGTTATTTATTTTATCCCACATACCCTACCCGACCTCTACCCTCTTTGGGTTTTTTTTTTTTTTTTTGAACAGTGAGACTGTTATAAATAAAGTTTCAGTGCTGCAAAAGAAATAGCACGTGAATATAAAATTTTCTTTTTAATTTTTAGCAAGGCAGGTTACTTATATGGAAGGGTGCGCTCTTACAGATGGAGCAATGGTGAGCGCACACTTGGACAAGGGAGGGGAAGGGGTTCTTATCCCTGATGCACGTGGCCCCTGCTGCTGTGTCGTTTCCCCTATTGGCTAGGGTTAGACCGCACAGGCTAAACTAATTCTGATTGGCTAATTTAAAGAGAGTGACCCAGGTGAGTGGTTTGGCCGGAAACGTGGTTGTGAGGGAGCAGGTAATGGGAATGAGTCAGGCTGGAGCAGGTAATCGAAAATAGTTGCTTTACTAGGAAGTTAAGTTTGAAAGTAGAAGGCGAAGAATTGAACATACTGACATATTGATTCTTTGAAAAGAAATTTAGAACTCATATCTAACAAGACCTTCTTCCCCTTTATCTAATCTACCCTGTTCTTAAAAAGACTGCTTGTGAAAAACAGACTTACATTATTAACTTACACTTAGGTATTTGACTGTTCATTGGATATGTTTTATGACTTTGGTGTGAGAAAATCGTTTTCCAGGTAATCACAATTTATATATGACAAGATTAAAAAACAGTCTTTTTTTTTTTTTGAGACGGAGTTTTGCTCTTTTTTATTGCCCAGGCTGGAATGCAATGGCGCAATCTCAGCTCACTGCAACCTCTGCCTCCCGGGTTTAAGCGATTCTCCTGCCTCAGCCTCCTAAGTAGCTGGGATTACAGGCATGCGCCACCATGCCTGGCTAATTTTGTATTTTTAGTAGAGATGGGGTTTCACCGTGTTGGCGAGGCTGTTCTTGAACTCCTGACCTCGGATGATCTGCCCACCTTGGCCTCCCAAAATGTTGAGATTACAGGCATGAGCCACTGTGCCTGGTCTACAGTCATCTCTTGGTATCCATGGGGGATTGGTTCAAGGACCCCTGGTGGATACCAAAATCCATAGATGCTCAAGTTTCTTATATAAAATGGAATAGTATTTGCATATTAACCTACAAATAGCCTCCCATATACTTTAAATCATCTCTAGGTTATAATACCTAATACAGGGTAAATGCTATGTAAGTTGTCATTACACTGTGTTTAGGGAATAATGACAAGAAAAAGTCTGTACATGTTCAGTACAACTGCAACCACCGGCCTCCCCCTGCCCCGCCGCCCTTTTTTTTGAGACAGAGTCTCATTCTGTCACCCAGGCTGGAGTATAGTGTGTGATCATGGCTCATCTCAACCTCGATCTCCTGGGCTCAAGTGATCCTCTCACTTCAGCCTCCCAAGTAGCATGTGCCATCATGTCTGGCTAATTTTTGTATTTTTTGTAGAGACAGGAGATCTAGCTGTCGATCTGTCTGCCTACCTACCTGTCTATAAAATATTCTTTTTTTTTTTTTTTTTTTTTGAGATGGAGTCTCACTCTGTCACCCAGGCTGGAGTGCAGTGGCGTGATCTTGGCTCACTGCAACCTCTGCCTCCCGGGTTCAAGTGATTCTCCTGCCTTAGCCTCCCAAGTAGCTGGGACTACAGGTGCCCACCACCACGACTGGCTAATTTTTTTAAATTTTTAGTAGAGACAGGGTTTCACCATGTTGGCCAGGCTGGTCTCAAATTCCCGACCTCAAGTGATCTGTATGCCTCAGCCTCCCAAAGTGTTTGGATTCAAACGTGAGCCACCGCGCCTGGCCTTTTAAAAAATATTTTTGATCCTCAATTGATTGAATCCATAGATGCTGAACCCATGAATAAGGAAGGCTAACTTGTTTCATTTTGTGAAAAACTTTACCTTGTCAGACTAAAGAATGTTCAGTGAAAGGATCAGAGTTGAAAATCAAATCAGATTTTGACTTTTAAAAGTCTTCTTTTGGAGGTTAGGTTCTTATAGAAGTTGATAGAAAATATGTCTTATTTTTCTTTGTTTAGGAAGCAAGATAGACTCTAAAACTTGGACTTTGAGTTAAAAAATTTTGAATTAATGAGATAATTAAATAAATCTTTTTATCTTTGGTTGGAATGTAGTCATAGAAACCTGAGGCTTTCTAACCTAAATTGAAAGATGGAGCCAGAGAGAGAATATGAATAAATGAGTAAGACCAAGGGAAATTGATAGATTATAAACTGGTTATAGGTTTTTGATTCCACTGTATCTTGAAATTTCTGATGATGAAGTATTTCACTTTCATGATATATTTAAATATATTCTTTTCTTTTCCTTTTTTTTTTTTTTTGAGACAGAGTCTTGCTCTGTCTCCCAGTCTGGAGTGCAGTGGTGCTATCTCAGCTCACTGTAACCTCCGCCTTCCAGCAATTCTCCTGCCTTAGCCTCCCGAGTAGCTGGGACTACAGGCATGCCCCACTATGTCCAGCTATTTTTTATATTTTTAGTAGAGATGGGGTTTCATGTTGCCCAGGTTGGTCTTGAACTCTGATCTCAGGTGATCCACCCGCCTCGACCTTGCAAAGTGCTGGGATTACAGGGATGAGCCACCATGTCCAGCCAGTATTCTTTATTTTATTCAAATTCTGTGCATTTATGGTCAGGAAGGAAGGAAGAAGGCAGGCAGGCAGGCTAACTTAATAACAAGATAAACAACTCTGGGCTATAATAGGAGGGAGAAACATTCTTTAAAACAATGTGCTGTTGTATTACTTTTCTTGAAGTACGCATTTTTATAAGTTTGCTTTTTTAATTATGAAAGTTTTCAGACATGCATAAGAATAGAACAGACTTCTCTGTAAACCCAATTCCGTTATCAAGATCTTGCCACATTTGCTTTGTCCCTTTTTTCTTATTTTCTTTGCTGAAATGTTTTAAAGTAAGTGCTAGACATCATGTCATTTCACCCCTACTTACTTCAGTGTATGTCTTCAAACAATGTGGACATTTTCTTCCCTAACCACAATGCTTTTATCTCCTGAAGTTCCTGGTATACAATTTGGGATTTCCCTGGTTATCTCTGAAACATCTTTTTATTTTTGGTTGGTTTGTTTAAGTCAATATCCAAGCAATTTCTGCTTTTTATGTTTGATTGTGATGTCTCTTAAGTTTTTCTTAATCTGTAACAGTCCCCCACCTGTGTCTGGTAAAAATGCCATTCAGCTGAAAGGTAGATTGTCCCAAATCCAGAATTTAGCAGTTGCTTCCTTGTGGTATCATTTAACTTTGTCCTCTCTTTCTCCCCCTCCCTGCATTTCCTGTAAATAATCTCAAGACCCCTTTGTACTCTTAAATTATTGAAGGCCTCAAACAGCTTTCAGTTATGTGGGTTATATATACTGATTTTACTATATTAGAAATTAAAGCCGAGAAATTAGCCTGGGCAATATGGTGAGATCCTTATCACTACAAAAAATTTAAAAAAATTAGCTGGGCTTGGTGGCGTGTGCCTCTGGTCCCGGCTACTTGGGAGGCTGAGGTAAGAGAATCGCTTGAGCCCAGGAAGTCAAGGCTGCAGTGAGCCATGATTGTGCCACTGCACTCCTGCTTTGGTGACTGGTCTCAAAAAAAAAACAAAACCCTGAGAAATTTTAAAAATATTTATTTACTAATTCATTTAAATATACAACAATAATGAACCTACTACTTATTATAAAACATTTTTAATGTAAAACAACTATATTTCCCAAAACAAAAAATAGTGAGAAGAGTGGCATTCTTTTACATTTTTGCACATCTTGGAAGAGATTTCTTGTGTCTGCTTCTGCATTCATTACCTTGTGATATCTTATACCAAGTAGCCAAGTAAATTTGGAAAACTTTACTTATATGTGCATGAGAGGAGAATGAGAATGAAGAAGGCAAATGATGCCTTAGTGTTATAAGAAGAGTTCTGACATCATGGATCACCTGAAGAAAGGATCTCCTGGCTTACAATTTCAGAAACAGCTGCCCCAGAGGCTGCTTTCTTTCGTTTGTTGTTGTTGTTGTTGTTGTTATTGTTGTTGTTTTGAGACAGGATCTCATTCTGTTGCCCAGACTGAAATGCAGTGATGTGATCACCATTCACTGCAGCCTCGACTGCCTGGGCTTAGCCTCAGCTACAGGCACATGCCACCACACGCAGCTAATTAAAAAAAAATTTTTCATAGAGATAGGGTCTCACTATGTTGTCCAGGCTGGTCTCGCTCGAACTCCTGGACTCAAGCAATCCTCCTGCCTTTGCCTCTCAAAGTGCTAAGGTTACAGGTATGAGCCACTGCTCCCAGCCTGCCCCAGAGGCTTGATTAGGTTGAGTCAACTTTTTTGGTAAGAATACTTCATGATGCTATATTATATACTGCATATTTTGTCATTAGGAAACACACCATATCTGGTCATCTCATTTTTTGATCCTAAGATTCATTGGTGGGTTTGGGTGAGCCATTTTGCTTTTTTAATAAGATAGTACAAACATTTCTTGCTGTTAGTAGTTGTCAGCATAACAGTTTCACCATCTTTATCAGTGTGTTGTGGTATTTTCAATTTTTCCTAATAAACAGGAGGAAGATATCTTATTGTTTACTTTTAAATTCCCTTTATAGTTGTGCTATTTTACATTTTTCTATGTGTTCACTTGTTTTATCTGTCTCTTACCAATTTCTTTTGACCCATACCTATTTGATGTTTTTGATGACCTTTGAAATGAATTTGGACAAAATCCTTACGTAATGTAGATTTTAAGCTTTTCTCACTCACTATAATACTTTGTCTATTCTTTGTTGCTTTTTACCTTTCATTATGCCATCTTTTATATATTGAAGTAATTTTGATATTAGATAGTCTAATCTGGTGATCCTTTTCCTTGTTAAGCCTGGACTTCAATGAATAATGGGAAAGAAATAGCACCAGAAGCCGGGCGCGGTGGCTCAAGCCTGTAATCCCAGCACTTTGGGAGGCTGAGACGGGCGGATCACGAGGTCAGGAGATCGAGACCATCCTGGCGAACACGGTGAAACCCCATCTCTACTAAAAAAATAGAAAAAAAAAAAACTAGCCAGGCTAGGTGGTGGGCGCCTGTAGTCCCAGCCACTCGGGAGGCTGAGGCAGGAGAATGGCATGAACCCAGGAGGCGGAGCTTGCAGTGAGCTGAGATCCAGCCACTGCACTCCAGCCTGGGCGACAGAGCGAGACTCCGTCTCAAAAAAAAAAAAAGAAAGAAATAGCACCAGAATTTGGAATCTTATAAAGGTGAAGATGACTGCAGGAATCAGCTGCTTTTCTCCTTTATTTTGCCAAAAAGAAAAAAAGGCCCAAGGAAGTCATGAGTTACCCATCTTTACACAGTTAGTTGGGGCCAGAGTTGAAACCAGAGACTCACTCTCCAAAATCTTTTTTTCCTCCTCATTCTGTCTCTGTCTCTAATGAGTGCCTTAGTTAATTTGGAATGAGAATGATGGATTTTGTATTTTGTTTAAAAAAATCAAAGAATTTTCTTACCATAAATTATATATTTTGTGGAGCTTTGCTTCTTATTAGAATACTATTACAGCTATTATACCTAGTGGAAAAGTACCCTCCCTTCCCCTTCCCTTCCCCTTTCCTTTTCTTTCTTTCGAGACAGAGTCTTGCTCTGTCACCAGGCTGGAGTGCAGTGGCGCGATCTTGGCTCATTGCAATCTCCGCCTCCCAGGTTCAAGTGATTCTCCTGCCTCAGCCTCCCAAGTGAAACTACAGGCACACGGCACCGTGCCCAGCTAATTTTTATATTTTTAGCAGAGACAGAGTTTCACCTTGTTGGCCATGATAGTCTCGATTTCTTGACCTCGTGATCTGCCTCCCTCGGCCTCCCAAAGTGCTGGGATTACAGGTGTGAGCCACCGCGCCCAGTCGAAAAATACCATTTCTTTTTTTTTCTAGATGGAGTCTCGCTCTGTCACCCAGGCTGGAGTGCTGTGGCAAGATTTCTGCTCACTGCAACCTCTGCCTCCGGGGTTCAAGTGATTCTCCTGCCTCAGCCTCCTGAGTAGCTGGGATTACAGGCTCATGCCACCACACCCAGTTAATTTTTGTATTTTTAGTAGAGATGGGGTTTCACCATATTGGTCAGACTGGTCTCAAACTTCTGACATCATGATCCTCCTGCCTTGGCCTCCCAAAGTGCTGGGATTACAGGCATGAGCCACCATGCCTGGGTGAAAAATACCATTTCTTATTCAGTTTTATATACTTTGGGCCGGGCGCGGTGGCTCAAGCCTGTAATCCCAGCACTTTGGGAGGCCGAGACGGGCGGATCACGAGGTCAGGAGATCGAGACCATCCTGGCGAACACGGTGAAACCCCGTCTCTACAAAAAAATACAAAAAAAAAAAACTAGCCGGGCGTGGTGGCGGCGCCTGTAGTCCCAGCTACTCCGGAGGCTGAGGCAGGAGAATGGCGTGAACCCGGGAGGCGGAGCTTGCAGTGAGCTGAGATCTGGCCACTGCACTCCAGCCTGGGCAACAGAGTGAGACTCCGTCTCAAAAAAACAAACAAACAAACAAAAAAAAACAAAAAAAAAAAAAACAGTTTTATATACTTTAAAATTTAGAACCACTTTGATCTCTTTTCCTCTCCTCCTCTCCCCTCCTCTTTTCAGACAGGGTTTCGCTTTGTCACCTAGGCTGGAGTGCAGTGGCACATTCTCAGCTCACTGCAATCTCTGCCTCCTGAGTTCAAGTTCTTCTCCTGCCTCAGCCTCCTAAGTAGCTGGGACTACAGGCACACGCCACCATGCCTGGCTAATTTTTTGTATTTGTAGTAGATATGAGGGTTTCACCATGCTGGCCAGACTGGTCTCAAACTTCTGACCTCAGGTGTTCCACCTGCCTCTACCTCCCAAAGGGCTGGGATTACAGACATGAGCCACCACGCCTGGACAATTCATTTATTTTCTTTCTTTCTTTCTTTTTTTTTTTTGTTGAGACGGAGTCTCTGTCGCCAGGGCTGGAGTGCAGTGGCCAGATCTCAGCTCACTGCAAGCTCCGCCTCCCAGGTTCCCGCCATTCTCCTGCCTCAGCCTCCCGAGTAGCTGGGACTACAGGCACCCGCCACCTCGCCCGGCTAGATTTTTGTATTTTTTGGTAGAGACGGGGTTTCACCATGTTAGCCAGGATGTTCTCGATCTCCTGACCTCATGATCTGCCCGTCTCAGCCCCCCAAAGTGCTGGGATTACAGGCTTGAGCCACCGCGCCCGGCCAATTTATTTATTTTCTTTTTGAGATAGGGTCTCTCTGTCATCCAGGCTGTAGTGCAGTGGTGCAATCATGGCTCACTCCACCTTCAACTTCCCGGGCTCAAGTGATCCTCCCACCTCAGCCTCCCTGGTAGCTGGGACTGTAGGCATGCACTACCATGCCTGGCTAATTTTTTATATTTTGTAGAGACAGGATCTCACCGTGTTGCCCAGGCTGGGTCTCAAACTCCTGGGCTCAAGCAATCTCACACCTCAGCCTCCCGTAGTGCTACGATTACAGATGCAAGCCACCATGCCTGGCCAACTTTGAGAATTTAAAGTATTATTGGTGTTTTATAGTAAAGAATGATCTGATTTTGACCAATATTTTGCCCAACAGGAAGCCTGCAGACCTGCAGAACTTGGCTCCCGGGACCCACCCACCATTTATAACTTTCAACAGTGAAGTCAAAACGGATGTAAATAAGATTGAGGAATTTCTTGAAGAAGTCTTATGCCCTCCCAAGTGAGTATCAAAGAAAATATGTATGAAAATATTGTCACTTCTTTGAAGCTTGTGTTATTTGTCTGTAGAGATCTTTCTCACAGCATTAATTTGGAATGACTAGGACTCTCTTCTATGTTTCTTATAATTAATGTTACACAGATAATAAGAATTGGCTTCCAGCTAGGCCAATAAGCCATACTAAGAAAGGTGGGGATTTGTCTAAGCTGTAGAGTACATGGTCAAAACAGATTTGGGATGTGTGTGATAGGTCAGGAAAGACTGGTTATTTGTGGGCAGTACGTCTCAAACTGAGAGAGAAGTTTAAAGAGGAGAAGGAGTGGGGAAAGACACATTTCAACTGAACCCAGTAAGAATCATCTTAGCAGGAGTGTGGCACAGACTGCTATGAGATTTGATTTCAGTTCATTTTAAAATTAACTTTCTAAAGCTATAATCCAAGGAAATTTTCGGCTTTTCAGACCGTGTCCCTAGGATTCAGAGTTTTTATTTACTTATTTTTTTGAGGTGTTCCAGATCTCTAGGTCCCGGATGTACTGTAATGATAGTTACCTAAATTGCAAATACGCAGCTTTGCATCATACTATAATCTTGGCATAGATTCAAAGCATTATTTGTTTCTTTTAGGCTTTTTTCCAGTTTCATTATCCTGAAAATTGACATGTTTTGTTTCTACTGACCCAAACCTTTCTTACTGGTTAACTTGACTCTTGCCCTCCATGTCCAGATATATTTTCCAGGAATGGGATTATTGAGACGGAGGGTTCTAAAATAATTATAGGCATACCCTATAATTATAACCATACCCCTGAAGGGTATGGTTCCAGACCATTGCGGGTTAGGTTCCAGACCACTGTGATAAAATGAATATTGGAATAAAATGAGTCACATGAAATTTTTGGTTTCCCAGTGCATGTAAAAGTTATATTTATAGTAGTATACTGTAGTGTTTTAAGTGTGCAATAATAGCATTATGTCTGAAAATATTGCATATACCTTAATTTAAAAATACTTCCTTGCTAGGCTGGGTGTGGTGGCTCATGCCTGTAATCTCAGCACTTTGGGAGGCTGAGGCAGGTGAATCACCTGATGTTGGGGGTTCGAGACCAGCCTGACTAACATGGAGAAACCCCATCTCTACTAAAAATACAACATTAGCTGGGCATGGTGGCACATCCCAGCTACTCAGGAGGCTGAGGCAGGAGAATCGCTCGAACCCACGAGGTGGAGGTTGTAGTGAGCCGAGATTGTGCCACTGCATTCCAGCCTGGGTGACAAAAGCAAAACTCCGTTTCAAAAAAAAAAAAAAAAGGCCGGGCGCGGTGGCTCAAGCCTGTAATCCCAGCACTTTGGGAGGCCGAGACGGGTGAATCACGAGGTCAGGAGATCGAGACCATCCTGGCTAACACGGTGAAACCCCGTCTCTACTAAAAAAATACAAAAAACTAGCCGGGCGGGGTGGCAGGCGCCTGTGGTCCCAGCTACTCCGGAGGCTGAGGCAGGAGAATGGCGTGAACCCGGGAGACGGAGCTTGCAGTGAGCCGAGATCCGGCCACTGCACTCCAGCCTGGGCGACAGAGCGAGACTCCGTCTCAAAAAAAAAAAAAAAAAAAAAAAAAAAAAAATCATTGTTGACAAATGCTAATGGTTATCTGAGCCTTCAGCAAGTCAATCTTTTTGCCAATGAGGGTCTTGCCTTGATGTTGCTGGCCACTGACTGATCAGAATGGTGGTTGCTGGTTGGGGTGGCTGTGGCAGTTTCTTAAAGTAGACGACAATGAATTTTTCTACATTGATGGACTCTTCCTTTCATGAAAGATTTCTCTATAGTATGCAATACTGTTTGATAGCATTTAAAAAAATTTTAAATAAATATTCTTTGCCTGAGGATAATCTCAAGAGGTCCTGAGAACATGCGCCCCTGTTTGATAGTGTTTTACCCACAGTAGAACCTTTTTCAAAATTAGAATCCATCTTCTGAAACCCTCCTGCTGTTTGAACAACTAAGTTGATGTAATATTCTAAATTCCTTGTCATTTCATCAATGTTCTTAGCATCTTCACTAGGCATAGATTCTATCTCAAGAGACCATTTTCTTTGCTCATTCATAAGAAGCAACTCCTCATCCTTTCAAATTTTATTATGAAGGTAGAACAATTCGATTACATTTTCAGGCTCCACTTCTAATTCTAGTTCTCTTGCTATTTTCAACACGTATGTAGTTCCTCCCTCCACTGACATCTTGAACCTGTGAATGTCATCCATGAGGGTTAGAATCCACTTCCTCCAAACTCCTGTTAATGTTGCTATTTTGACCTCCTCCCATGAATCATGACTATTCGTTTTTTTTTTTTTTTGGACGGCGTTTTTGTTCTTATCGCCCAGGCTGGAGTGCAGTGGTGCGACCTTGGCTCACCGCAACCTCCGCCTCCCAGGTTCAAGCGATTCTTCTGCCTCAGCCTTCCGAGTAGCTGGGATTACAGGTGCCTGCCGCTACACCCAGCTAATTTCTTTGTAATTTTTAGTAGAGATGGGGTTTTGCCATTTTGGCCAGGCTGGTCTTGAACTCTTGGCCTCAGGTGATCCGCCTATCTCGGCCTCCCAAAGTGCTGGGATTACAGGTGTGAGCCACCAGGCCTGGCCAGATGTTCTTAATTGCATCTAGAATGGTAAATCCTTTCCAGGTCAGTTTGCTTTGCTCAGATCCATCAGAAGAATCACTTTCTATGGCCTTTTGAAATGTGTTTATTAAATAATAAGACTTGAAAGTCAAAATTACTCCTTAATTTATGGACTGCAGAATGGATGCTGTGTTAGCAGGCATGAAAACAACCATGATCTCCTTGTATATCGCTATCAGAGTTCTGGGGTGACTAGTGCATTGTCAGTGAGTGGCAATATTTAGAAAGGAATCTTTTTTTCCTGGGCAGTGGCTCTCAACAGTGGGCTTAAAATATTTAGTAAACCACACTGTGAACAGATGGATGTGCCATTATCCAGGTTTTTTTTTTTTAATTGTTCCATTTATAGAGCATGTGCAGAGTAGCTTCAGTGTAATTCTTAAGGGTTCTGCAGATTTTGGAATGGAAGATGAGCATGGGTTTCAACCTAATGTCAGCAGCTGCATTAGACTCTAACAGAGTCAGCCTGTCCTTTGAAGATTTGAAACCAGACGTTGAGTTTTCCTCTGTAGCTATGAAAATCATAGATGACATCTTCTTTCAACAGAAGGTTTTGTCTGCATTAAAAATCTGTTTAGTGTAGCCACCTTCATCAATGATCTATCTAGAAGATCAATTCTAGGTAGATCATTGATCATTTATTTCTACTTTCCCAGAAGTCTTAACCTTCCTTTCATCCCTAGTAAAGTATCTCCGCCCAATATTAAGAAAACCATATCTTGATTTCCTCCAGGCCATGCATATAATTAGAATGCCAATAAATCAAAGCTAGGATATTTGTGAATATAAATTGAAGCTTTATATCTCTTAATAGAGTACTATTATGAACATGCATTCAACTTAGTGGAAATAACTTTTTTTTTGAGACAGGGTTTCACTCTTGTTGCTCAGGCTGGAGTGCAATGGTGCAATCTTGGCTCACTGCAACCTCTGCCTCTCAGGTTCGAGAGATTCTCCTGCCTCAGCCTCCTAAGTAGCTGGAATTACAGGTGTCCACCACCATGCCCAGCTACTTTTTTGTATTTTTAATAGAAACGGGATTTCACCATTTGGCCAGGCTGGTCTTGAACTCCTGACCTCAGGTGATTAACCCGCCTCGGCCTCCCAGAGTGCTGGGATTGCAGGCATGAGCCACCGTGCCTGGCCATACTTTTTTTTTTTTTGAGATGGAGTCTCACTCTGTCGCCCAGGCTGGAGTATAGTGGCACAATCTCGGCTCACTGCAACCTCCGCCTCCTGGGTTCAGGCGATTCTCCTGCCTCAGTCTCTCGAATAGCTGGGATTACAGGCACCTGCCACCACGCCCGGCTAATTTTTTTTGTAGTTTTAGTAGAGACAGGGTTTCACTAAGCTGCTCTTAAACTCCTGACCTTGTGACCTGCCCACCTCGGCCTCCCAAAGTGCTGGGATTATAGGCATGAGCCACCGCGTCCAGCCATACTTTTTTTTTTTTTTTTTTTTTTTAAGAAAAAAAAAAAAAAGACAATGTGTTGTACTGTCACTCAGGGGCTGGAGTGCAGTAGTGCTGTCTTGGCTCACTGCAGCCTTGAACTCCTAGGCTCCTGCATAGGATGATCCTCCTGCCTCAGCCTTCCAAATAGGTGGGACCACAGGCATGCACCACTATGACCCACTTCTGGATCCCTTTTTTTTTGAGACATGGTCTTGCTCTGTTGCCCAGGCTGGAGTGCAGTGGTGCGATTATGGCTCACTGCCCCCCGCCTTGACCTCCTAGGCTCGAGCAATTCCCCTGAGGAGCTGGGAGTACAGATGTGTGCCACCATGCCCAGCTAAGTTTTTAAAAATTTTTGTAGAGATGGGGTCTTGCTGTGTTACCCAGGTTGGTCTCAAACTCATGGGCTCAATCAATCCTCCTGCATCAGTCTCCCAAATTGCTGGGATTACAGATGTAAGCTGTCATGCCTGGCTCGTTTTTAGTCTTAAAAGTGTCAGCTCTGAGATAAGTTCCATATTTGCCAACTTGCTCTCAGACACTAATTGAAAATGATCTTCTATCTAGAAGATCAATTCTAGATAGATCATTGATGAAGGTAGATCTGATTTTCTAGATAGATCATCTGATGAAGGTGATGAAGGAAGATCTAGATAGATCAGCTAGATCTTCTAGATAACTGGCTGCATGCAGCTTCTGCATAAGCATTTGCTGCTTCGTGTTTTACTTTTA
The DNA here is from genome assembly GCF_002776525.5 of Piliocolobus tephrosceles. Taxonomy (NCBI): domain Eukaryota; kingdom Metazoa; phylum Chordata; class Mammalia; order Primates; family Cercopithecidae; genus Piliocolobus; species Piliocolobus tephrosceles. The sequence goes on along the minus strand of NC_045434.1, from coordinate 197,868,567 downwards.
TGTTACGAAGATGGCCTCTTTACTTAAACCTCACCAACCCACCTCTGCTACCTTCAAACTTTGCTTCTGTAGCTTTGTCACCTCTCTCTGCCTTGACAGAACTGAAGCAAGTTAGGGCCTTGCTCTGGATTAGGCTTTGGCTTAAGGGAATGCTGTGGCTGGTTTGATTATCTGGACCACTCAAACTTTGTCCCTATTATCGTCTCCACTAAATGATGGGGTTCTACCACGTTGGCCAGGCTGGTCTCGAAATCCTGACCTCAAGGTATCCGCCCACCTCAGACTCTCAAAGTGCTGTGATTACAGGTGTGAGCCACTGCACCTGGCCCAGTTACTCAGTATTGATCCATTCATTTATTTATTGATTTATTCATTCTGCAAAGGGTTAATGGACTACAAAGCACTGTGAATATATTAGTAAATAAAACACAGTTCTTGCCCTCAAGTACAGTCAAATATGGGTGGACAGGTGGTTATGGTGGTGGGACCGGAAAGTGAATGGAATCAGGAAAGGCTTTAGAGAAGAAACAGCACTTGAACTGTCTTAATTTAAAAAAATAAAAAGATGTTCAGCAGTTGAACAAAGGAGTGACAGGTGTTCCACAGCAGAAGAGTCATTTTAAATACATAGTATAAACATATATATTATACACATACTACACATAAATAGTATGTAATGTATATTATAATTAATAATGTTATACGTGTATTTGGGAGAGTGGCTGAACTGTGATGTGCATGGTTGGGATGGTAGGCAGGAAGGCTGATGAACAACAATGCCTCTGTCTATAACAACTTCTCATCTGTTGTGAGCAGAATTGCTCTCTGGTTAACAATCTTGTGCTAAGCCAAAGATTTTATTTTCTTAATTCTTTTTTCTACTAAAATTCTAAAAGCCTATCCTCTACTATCCTTCCTGCCCTTCTAAGAGCCTGGAGCTTCTTTTTATCTCTACCTTCCCAGGAGTCCTAACCTTCCTTTCATCCCTAGTAAAGTATCTCCAGACCAACATTAAGAAAACTATATCTTCATTTTTCCTCCAGGCCATGCATATAATTAGAATGCCAATAAATCAAAGCTAGGATATTTGTGAATATAAATGAAAGCTTTATATCTCTTAATAGGGTACTATTATGAACATGCATTCAACTTAGTGGAAATAACTTTTTTTTTTTTTTTTTTTTTGAGATGGAGTTTCACTCTTGTTGCCCAGGCTGGAGTGCAATGGTGCAATCTTGGCTCACTACAACCTCTGCCTCTCAGGTTCAAGAGATTCTCCTGCCTCAGCCTCCTAAGTAGCTGGAATTGCAAGTGTCCACCACCACGCCCAGCCGAGTTTTTGTAATTTTAGTAAAGACGAGGTTTCACCATGTGGCCAGGCTGGTCTCGAACTCCTGACCTCAGGTGATTCACCGGCCTCGGCCTCCCAGAGTGCTGGGATTGTAGACATGAGCCACCGCGCCTGGCCATAACTTTTTTTTTTTTTTTTGAGATGGAGTCTCACTCTGTCGCCCAGGCTGGAGTGCTGTGGTGCGATCTCGGCTCACTGCAACCTCCACCTCCTGGGTTCAGGCGATTCTCCTGCTTCAGTCTCTCGAGTAGCTGGGATTACAGGCACCTGCCACCACACCTGGCTAATCTTTTTTTGTAGTTTTAGTGGAGACGGGGTTTCACCATATTGGCCAAGCTGCTCTTGAACTCCTGACTTTGTGACCTGCCCACCTCGGCCTCCCAAAGTGCTGGGATTACAGGCATGAGCCACCGCGCCCAGCCATACTTTAAAAAAAAAACAAAAACAAAAAAACATCAGACAATGTCTTGTACTGTCGCCCAGGCTGGAGTGCAGTAGTGCTGTCTTGGCTCACTGCAGCCTCAAACTCCTAGGCTCCTGTGTAGGATGATCCTCCTGCCTCACCCTTCCAAGTAAGTGGGACCACAGGCAGGCACCACTATGTCCCACTTCTAGATCCCTTTTTGGTCTGTTTTTCTTTTTTGACATGGTGTTGCTCTGTTGCCCGGGCTGGAGTGCAGTGGTGTCATTATGGCTCACCGCAGCCTCGACCTCCTAGACTCGAGCAGTTCCCCTGAGAAGCTGGGAGTACAGATGTGTGCCACCATGCGCCGCTAAGTTTTAAAAATTTTTGTAGAGATGGGGTCTTGCTGTGTTACCCAAGTTGGTCTCAAACTCATGGGCTCAATCAGTCCTCCTGCCTCAGTCTCCCAGATTGCTGGGATTACAGATGTAAGCTGTCATGCCTGGCCCCTTTTTAATCTTAAAAGTGTCAGCTCTGAGATAAGTTCCATATTTGCCAACTTGCTCTCAGACACTAATTGAAAATGATCTTCCTCTTGTGTCACTGTAGATCATTGTATCAATATTAAATTATAAATGGAGAAGCAAGCAGTTTGAATTATTATTCATTCTCTATGAAGGGAACTTTTGTTTTAAAGCATTGTCTGAAGTGCTTATTATATGAATTCTTCCAAGTATTTTTAAGTTTTTAAAATTAGTGTGCTGAGAACATATGTATGACTTTAGTTAAATGGACATTTCCTCATATTCTCTTATATCCTTCAACAACAACAATGAAGACTTTTCGGCTGGGCGTGGTGGCTCATGCCTGTAATCCCAGCACTCTGGGAGACCACAGCGGGTGGATAGCTTGAGCTCAGGAGTTCAAGACCAGCCTGGGCAACATGATGAAACCCAGTCTCTACAAAAAATACAAAAATTAGCTGGGTGTGGTGGCTCATACCTGTAGTCCCAGGTACTGGAGAGCCTGAGGTGGGAGGATTGCTTGGGCCTGGGAGGCAGAGGTTGCAGTGAGCTGAGATCATGCCACTGCATTCCAGCCTATGCAATACAGCAAGACCCTGTCTCAAAAAAAAAAAAAGAAGGAAAAAAAAAAGAATTTTCATTATTCCTTCTCATTTCCCTCTGAGGGAAAGTGACATTAAGAGAAATAGTAGAGTTAATATGGAATATTCTGGATTCTTAGCATTTAATGCCCTGTAAGACATCATAGCTTTAAATTGGACCTTGAAAATAAACATTTTCATATTGCTTTTTTATATAAAAATTCCAGCCCCATTATATTTGAGCATATTCATAGAAACACTGTAACCAGAGATGGTCTTTTTCATTCAGTTTAAATACATGGGAATCTTTGTGTTATAAATGTTCACAACGTGCCAAATCCCCTGTAGGGGTAAAAATTTTTACTACTTCTTTGTTTTTTTGTTTTGTTTTGTTTTGTTTTGTTTTTGTTTAGAGACAGGGTCTCGCTCCTTGCTCTGTCCACCCAGACTGGAATGCAGTGGTGTAATCTTACCTCATGGTAGCCTCCACCTCCCAGGCTCATAATCTTCCTCCCTCAGCCTCTTGAGTAGCTGGGACTACAGGTGCACATCATCAAGCCCAGCTAATGTTTGTATTTTTTTGTAGAGAATTGGTGTCTGAGAACAGGGTCTCGCCATGTTACCCAAGCTGTGGCCTTGAACTCCTGGGCTCAAGCCATCTGCCCGCCTCAGCCTCCCAAAGTGCTGGGATTACGGGCGTGAGCCACCGTGCCTGACCAAGGATTGTTTTTGATGCTGCTTATCCCTCTGCTGTTATTAATAACACTCAAGTGCTAATTATGCATCATGCATTGTGCTTTGTGGGTTATTTTGTGGATTATCTCTGTTAATCCTCACAAAGACTTTGTGAAGAACCTGAAGATGTAATCCAAATAATTTGTCTAAGGTTTCACAGTTAATGGTAGCAGAGCAGGGATACTTTTGAAGCCACATCGATATAACTTCAGAAATCTGTGTTTCATCTGTTCTCTGCTTTCTGCTTCTCATTTTATTGGGTTTGGCTTTTGTGAAAGAGGGAAAATGTTAAGTCTTTAATTGGGATTGTGCTTTAATGAGTACAAAATTGAAAGCTAGCTCAAGTTTAGAGGAAAGGTAGGAGAGAAATCAAAGATAGTTTACTTGACTGTGAGCAAGTGGGACCAAAGGTGGTTATTAAACTTAATTCAATGAATTCTTTTTGTTTGTTTGTTTGTTTTTGTTTTTTTGGAGACAGAACCTTGCTGTGTTGCCCAGGCTGGAGTACAGTGGTGCCTTCTTGGCTCACTGCAACCTCTGCCTCCCAGGTTGAAGCGATTCTCCTGCCTCATCCTTCCGAGTAGCTGGGATTACAGGTGTGCACCACCATGCCCGGCTAATTTTTGTATTTTTAGTAGAGACGGAGTTTCACAATGTTGGCCAGGCTGGTTTGAAACTCCTGACTTCAAGTGATCCGACCGCCTTGGCCTCCCAAAGTGCTGGGATTACAGGTGTGAGCCACAGTGCCCGCCCTTACTTAATTCAATAAATTCTTTGAAAAAGGAGGTGAATCTTAATTCTTCTGATGAATTTTTATTTATTTGTATGCATTGAAACAGCATGTTTGAAGTGGGAATGCCTTCTTTTTAGTGGGCTCTATGGACCCAGAATGTGAAATGCTAATTAATTAGCATAATTTTCATCATGCAGAATTGTTTCTAGGGGATGAGTGGAAGGAGGAAGGGTTTCTGGGTTCACAAGCTGCATTTATTTTCCTTTCCTCTGTTGTGCTATATTGTTCTAGGGCGCACCCAGGGACCATTCTGTCTCACTGCCTTTTCCTTTCAGAACAAGGAGGTCGCAGGTCTTTATTGCTAGTCTTCTTCAGGCTCTGCTTGTAAGACTTTGTTTCTAAATAGGATGAGGAGAAAAGGGAGAAGAATTGTGCAAGCTGGTAGACTGGAATCTAGCATTTCTAATTACATGTTTTTGGCATGTGATGTACTGAGAACTGAGTGGTTTTTTGTGAACACTTCCTGATTGAATCATGACAAATATAAATACAGGCAATTGTCTACTCTAGAGTTGCTTAAAATTGAGAGGCTAATGAAAAGCTCAAATTAAATAACTTTTACTGGTGTATGTAACTATAGGTTTTAAAGTGAACTTTCTCTTCTTGTCCCGGGGAAAGTATTTTTGTGTATATTTTTTAGTTCTTGCTTGAATGAATAAACCACTTTGCTAAAAAACTTTGAAACTTGGATTTTTAACTGAAACAGCCTAGATACTTAGCTAACTTACTGATAAAAGGATAAAATAGGAGGAAGGTAGATAAATTTGGAGGGGCATGCTATAAAATGTTATTAAAGCCTTTTTAAAAAATGAGACATACAGGCTGGGCACGGTGGATCATGAGGTCAGCAGTTTGAGACCAGCCTGACCAACATGGTGAAACCCTGTCTCTACTAAAAATACAAAAAATATTAGCTGGACGTGGTGGCAGGTGCCTGTAATCCCAGCAACTTGGGAGGCTTATGAGAATCGCTTGAAACTGGAAGGAGGAGGTTGCAGTGAGCTGAGATTGTGCCACTGTACTCTAGCCTGGGCAATATGAGCAAAACTCTGTCTCAAAAAAAAAAAAAAAGAGAGAGACGTACAAAAAAGGAATTTACAAGGCTAATCAGCCTTCATTTTTACATTTATACTAGAAAGGAGAAAATGCCTGAGATCTTTGCTAAAAGCATAGAAACATTCTTAGCTAGTCTACCTTTTTTTTTTTTTTTTTCCTGAGACAAAGTCTCACACTCAGGCTTGAATATAAGAGCTGAAACACAACTTGCAACTGAACTAAATTTTGAAAACTATATCCCCTTCGTTTTTAAAGAAAGCTGGCAAGACAATCTGTCCAAATAAATGAGTTGAAATAATTAGTACACTGTAAGGTTTTTTCTAAAGTCTTATTGCACCCAAGTGCATTTTCTAGTGATGTTTTGCAGGACCTTCAAGCTGATTAATCTTCCCTAATATGGGGCTAAGAATCTGAATTCTTCTAGCCCTGACTCCTGGGGCTGACATGAGTCCTGCTAAGGGGAAGATGAATAATTGAGCTTTTTCATATATATTCCAGTTTGAAGAAGAAATATACACAGAGTATGTGTGTTTTGAATCTAAACATGTGAAAAATGTATTTGTGTGTGTGTTTTAGAAAACTGGTGTATTACGTCTATTCTAAAAGTAGAAAAATGTGACAACACAGTAGAACACTTGTCAGCGTGCTTTCTGCCATCTTAGTTTTTTGTTGTTCAGTGCTACCCTCATAAATATTCTAGGGAATGTGTAATATAAGGGAGGTTTTGGGAAATCCCAGGTGTAGGTTTTAAGCGGTTGATCCGCCTCCTACTGTTTTTGTGCTTAACCTGCTATGGATGATCATGATGCTTGACCAGCCTAGGCGCTTTTCCTGCCTTTGGAGTTCTCTGGCTGGTTTAGTGCAGGGCATACTAAGGATCTGGTTGGCACTGCTGTTTGAGAAGGCACGTGAGCTGTGCTGTCTGGTGACTACTGAGCACTTGAAATGTGACTAGTGCAACTGAGGAAGTGAAGTTTTAATTTTATTTGTGATTAATTTAAATTCATATTCGAATAGGTACATGACACTAGTGGCTACTGTATTGGACAATGAAGATAGAGAACATTTCCATCATCACAGAAAGTTCTCTTGGACAGCACTGCTCTAGCAATCTCATTCCAAGACTCCCGTTGGCCTGGCACAAATCTCTGAACAAGTCAACTGTTTCCCCAGCATTCTAATTTATCAGATGGAGGTAGAGTGCACATGCCCTGTGGTTGCCAAGAATATTAATATGTGAACAAAAACATCAGAGCTTTGTCTCCTAAGGAAAAAACACTTTTTAAAAATACCATAGAAAACAAATGATGGTATTTCTTATAGTAATAACTATTAAAAGACGTCTAGTAACTGCTAGCACGGTGGTTTGAGAGAACTTATGCTAATTCATATTTGAAGGATCTATAATCCGTATCACTTTTTCTGTTTAGGTACTTAAAACTTTCACCAAAACACCCAGAATCAAATACTGCTGGAATGGACATCTTTGCCAAATTCTCTGCATATATCAAGAATTCAAGGCCAGAGGCTAATGAAGGTAAAAAACAAAAAATTGAATTAACACTGCAAAAAAAACCCCCAAACAACAACAAGCTGTTATGATGACAGTGATTATAAATGAATACTTTAGAGTCCAGCCATTCCCGTAAGTAATAAAAACTGTCTTTCAGGGTTGGTCAGAAATTGGATGATAAACTGGAATAAGTCCCTATGTTGCTGTTTTTCCATGTTTCTAGCTAGTAGCACAGTATATAGTTAAGTGTGTGATAAAATGCTTCTTGAATGAAGTTGATCTCGTATTATTTTGAGAAGTTACTGTGAGGGGAGCTAGGCAAAGAATTAATGGTGCATCAGAAACAATGGATTGTGTGGTTGTGGTGGTTTAGCATAGATTGGTCGAGCTTAATTTAAATTAAAACTAAATGTTTATTGTTGAGTGCCTGCAGTCTAAAGTCAGTCTGAGGGTTTTGTTGTTGTTGTTGTTTTTGCTAATTACCCTTAAAGAGCAATTTTTGGAGTTGCTCTAAGAGGGAATTAGACATACTATCCTCCCATATTTATCCGCATCTTCAAGCTGGAATTTCATTTTCAAGTCATGTTTTCATGGTGAGAATTGTTTAGGTAGTACAGATAGAATTTTCTTTTATTTATTAAAGGACACTATTTTTATTATCTTATTTGCCAAATGGATATATAGTGTAGGGAGGTCTCTTTGCAAGAGGTTCCATTCAATGAACCTTGTCTTAACTACAGCATTCAGTAATTTCGTTTTCTCTTCTCTTTGGGATGTTAAGCATAGTTCTTCTCTTCTGGGGAAAACTGTGTAGCACATATTAGTGTTTATTTGAAAGTAACCCAATAACAAAAAATGCTAGCTCCTAAAAATATTTATCATAGTTTCAGATAGTTTCCTAGCTTGAGTGGGGTTCTTTTGAGAAGTTTATGTCAGCAAAGGAACAAGAATACCAAAGGGGAAAATATCAGTGCTAGTTAAACAAGAATAAATATCTTATAAAAAAGTGAAATACTTCCTAATTTCCTTATGTTATTTCAGCAGGCAAATTCCCAAGCTATTCAGGCTATTTTTTTATTACTAAATTTTAAAATTGCAGCACTTTATAATAATAGTATTGAATTCCAATGTTTTTTGCTTTTGATTTTTGGCATAATACTGCATGAAATATTTTTCTACAGTGAAGGGAAAAATGTTAGCGCTCAGGTCTGGCTTGTATCTGTTAATAATGTATTGCAGTAGCTGCCATGGTTTGGAAGCAATTTTCTTTAGTAATTGGCTTTTTTTTTCCCCCTGACTAATGTTTCTGTCTAAGCAATTTATACATTAAGTAAGTGGTTATGTTGGAGCCCCTCCTTTCCACAGACAGTGTCTTTTCTGTTCTGCCCTTCCTTCATGCAAACTAACTGTTCTTTTCATAAAATTACCCTTTTATACCCAGATGTTCCTGCTGCATACTTCTTGGAACAATCTTAGTTAAAGTTATGTTTGTATTTTTCCGTGTGGTTTTTTGGGAGTTGGAGTTTGGTTAAATTTCTTCTGACACTTGGTGGGGAGGAGAAAGAAATAAAATGTGTTTGCTTCTGCTTTGAGGGATGAGGATGGGGCGGGGTGGGGGGGAATAAAAAGGTTAGAAAGTGACTCATTTAAGTATAACTTTGTATTCTATTTTTTCCCTATCAATTTGTTACTATCTTAAGTAGCCATCTACTCTTCCTGTCCTCAGAATGCTGTAACCAATAAGAACAAACAACATAATATAATACATGGTACATAATCTAGAAGGCTTTATATTGAATTACCTACTGGAAAATAAAAGTTCCAGTTGCCAAGCAACTTCTCTCCACAGGGACCTGTTGAGGCCATGATACTTTAGAAAACAATATTTCAGATCACTTTGGAACTTAATGGGCCCTCCTTATGTATGTTTGCTGCAGGTCTCACATCTGTTTAGTGCAATCAAAAGGCTTTAGTAATCCTAGGAAATTAGTGATTCACCTTTTTATTTCTCCCAACCCCCACCCAAATGCTGACAATTCACACAGAGATGGACTTGTCATTTTACATGGTGTAAATCAGAGTAGACAAGTCTGATTAGTTTTACCACGTATTAAATATTTTCAAAATCCAATATGTTTAGACAATTTTAAACCTTTTAGGATTTAATTCTAAGTCAGGGATTTGATGCCTGAATGCTACAGTTTTGGGCTAGTGAAACTGAAATAGAAGGACTAGTGGTTAGATTGGAGTACAAAGTAAAACAAGTAAAATGTAAAGAGTAAAGGGAGACACTAATGATAGATAACACATATATAATTGTTTTGGTAACGTGTTCAAGTCGATTGGGAGTAAAAGTTTATGTAACCATTTAGGCATTCAAAGAGAAGTTCATGGGTAATTTCTTTTGTGGGATGTATTAAGTATGACCTGTCCCCAGATCTACGTTTTTTTAAGTTCTGTGGTGGTATTAATTTATGTAATTGGCCAAGGTCCCAACTGTAACTAGTCATTGGTATTTATAATACTCATAAGAGAGAAGTGAACTTAGCGTTGTTGAATGTACTCTGAGGCATATTTCATGATGTCCAAATTCCTATTTTTAGATGGAGGCAAGGAATCTAAAGGTCCTGATTAGTTCCTTTTTATTCAGGATCGTTTCCCTTCTCCTCTCCCCATAACTCCTGCCTTTCTCTCTGGAAAAGTGTTGTAAGTCAGAGGATGGTTGTGCATTATTGTAGCAGTAAGCCTGCACTGTATATTAAATTATCTTTAAATACCCATTACCTCTTTCTGTTTTCCATTGATGTGTAACTTAGCCTTAAAACTTGTTTGTATAAGGTTGCCCTTTATTAAGACGGTGGTAGGTAGCTTATGTATTATGTACATACATTATGTGGTTACTATATCAAAATATAGATCTACCTCTATTTTTAGAAATTCTGCTTTGTATTTTATAATATGGATTTTCATTTAGCCATTTCCATGTTGATAGACATCTAGATTGTCTCAAGTTTTTTTTTTTTTTTTCTTCACTATAATAAACAGTACTGCTGGTGAATGTCCTTGAGCTAGATTCCAAATAGTTCAAGAAGTTTGTGCATTTTAAATTTTGCTCTATTTTGCCAAATTGTTCTCCAAAAGTCTATACCAGTTTATATTCCCACAAACATGAAAGTATTCATTTCCCTACACTTTGGACCCTGGTGTGTGTTAATCTTTCTAATTTTACTGTGTTCTCTTAGACAAAAAAGGGTGTTCTGACTTTCATAATTAATTTTAAACTGATTGTGTTGCTCTGTTACACTTAGTAATGTTTTGAGAGCTTTTGAAATAGCTTCTTAGAGATACCAGCATTACTACATCAGGGTTATTGGAGAATAATAGTGCTACTTACTATCTACCGGCAGGCAGCTGCTTTGTGATGGCTTGCTACTGCCTTCCAGTGGTTAATTTTGGCATTTTCTTTATCTTTACATACTCCTTTGTGATGATTAGTCTTGAAAACTGTATTGTGTTTATTGAATGGTGCTATTTAGTACTTTTTGATAGCTCTGTTTGTATTTGTTTTATTGGTCATACCTTATGTTGATAAATATAATTGTATCAAAGTAATTCGTCATTCTTTGTTTTCATTAATATACCTTTGTTATGACATTCTTAACTATGAAAAATTACTAACACTCTAGTCAGGTATAGCAATTCAACTTCATCAAAAATGCTTTGCTAAGTCCAACATTATAGAAAAAACAGTCATTGTAATGTTATGCTAGACTTTTTAAAATGTATTTAAATGAGACAAGGTTTCGCCACGTTGCCCAGGCTAGTCTTGACCCCCTGGACTCAAGCAGTCCGCCCAGCTTGGTCTCCCAAAGTGCTGAGATTACAGGCATGAACAACTGTGCCTTGCACTGAGGAATACTATGTGTTATAAACCTTGTAAATTTAGGATATTTTATTTATATAATTCAAGAAAAACATTAATTTAGGGAAGGTCCAAGGTTAAACATTTGCTCAAAAACTTTTCAAAACACTCAAATAGCATTTGAGACAATAATTCAATGTTTGAATTCAGGCAACATTATCTTCCCCACGGACTGATTCTATTCATTGTAATCTGGTCAAAGAACTAGTCCTTGTACTCTAATATGTTCTTGTTCTGCATTCACTGCTTTTTTGTTGTTGTTTTTTGTTTGTTTTGTTTAAGAGAGAGTCTTGCTCTGTCGCCCAGGCTGGAGTGCACTGGCATGATCTCGGCTCACTGCAACCTCCACCTCCTGGGTTCAAGTGATTCTCCTGCCTCAGCCTCCTGAGTAGCGGGGACTATAGGTGTGCACCATCATGCCTGGCTAAGTTTTGTATTTTTAGTAGATACGAGGTCTCATCATGTTGGCCAAGCTGGTCTTGAACTGCTGACCTCAGATGATCTACCTTGGCTTCCTGAAGTACTGAGATTACAGGTGTGAACCACCATGCCTGGCCATGCATTCACTGCCTTTAATAAAAAGCATATTAAATCTTGTTTTACAACCTTGAGATTCTGCTCTCTCCTTTTTCTCTTTTCCTTTTAAATATAACCATAAAAAGTGTTTCATCATTTCCTGAAATTCTTACTGACCTAGCTGTTTCTCACATTGTGTTCTCTTGTTAATTTATAAACTACATTTCAGCTAGCTATATGCATTATGCTGGCCTGAATGTAATTAATAAAAGTTTGTTTATTGTTTTGTGTTTTTGATCTTTTAAGTGACTTGTCTCTCTGTCACTTCTGTAGTTTCAGCTGAGCTCTGCTAATGTCTCAACTTCATTTTACTGGGTTCCAGTGCCCTCTGCTGGTTATGTTTCCTCTAAGAAACAAGCTAACTTGATCATGACTATGGCTAGCATTATCGTTTAATAATAAAGTGGGTAGATCTTTGACCGTGTCACTTATCACTTAGGTAACACATTCTAATTTGTTTGATATTTACCTAAGTGAAAAATATTGCTGGGTCAGGCATGGTGGCTCACGCCTGTAATCCCAGCACTTGGGGAGGCCAAGGCAGGTGAATCGCTTGAAGCCAGGAGTTGAAGACCAGCCTGACAAACATGGCATAACCCCATCTCTACTAAAAATACAAAAATCAGCCAGGCATGGTGGCACATGCCTGTAATCCCAGCTACTCAAGAGGCTGAGGTGGGAGTTTCACTTGAAACCAGGAGACGGAGGTTGCAGTGAGCTGAGATTGCACTACTGTACTCCAGCTTGGGCGACAAGAGTGTGAGACTCTGTCTATAAATAAATAAATAAACTAATTAATTTTTAAAAAGTAGAATTAAATACATAACAATAGTAGCATATAGGACAGAAAGGAGGTTAATGGAATTCTAAGGTCTTTGCATTATCCTGGAAGTGGCAACAGTTATAATTAAACTTTAATGAGTCAGGGAAACAAAAACTAGAAAAGGATGTATATTAAGCTAATAGAGGTGGAAATAGAGGAATAATTTTTAAAAATGTAATCCAGGCCGGGCGCGGTGGCTCAAGCCTGTAATCCCAGCACTTTGGGAGGCCGAGACGGGCGGATCACAAGGTCAGGAGATCGAGACCATCCTGGCTAACACAGTGAAACCCCGTCTCTACTAAAAAATACAAAAAACTAGCCGGGCGAGGTGGCGGGCGCCTGTAGTCCCAGCTACTTGGGAGGCTGAGGCAGGAGAATGGCGTAAACCCGGGAGGCGGAGCTTGCAGTGAGCTGAGATCCGGCCACTGCACTCCATCCAGCCTGGGCGACAGAGCGAGACTCCGTCTCAAAAAAAAAAAAAAAAATGTAATCCATAGGAAGGTAGGAGAGAAGAAAAGAACACAGAACAGGTGGACAAATAAGAAGTATATGGCAGATTTTAACTAGAGTTTTTAGTAATGACATTGAATATACATTATTTAAATATTCCAAAGAAAAAACAAAGTTTACCAACTGGATTAAGAACAATGTTGCTTATGTGCAAGACTCTATCTATCTATCTATCTATCTATCTATCTATCTATCTATCTATCT